>NW_024412394.1:75092684-75195696 GCF_014898765.1 Herpailurus yagouaroundi
GTAAAAGGCTGAATAATATCCCATTGAATGGATCTACCATGCTTTCTCTATCCATTCATCTGTTGATAACGCACTGGGTTTGGCCTGGAAGCTGGGACCACAGGATCCAGTCTGGAGCCTGGGTCCATGGTGGGTGGCCTGGCACCAGGGGTCACTAGGGAATACTTGGTTCTTGGATTCACCATGAACTGGGTGCTCATTTCACTCTCCTTACCCCATTGGGAGGCTGTCTCTGTCTGTGGTGGGCTGGCTTGGTTTGAAGGGGGAGTGATGGGGGAATCATGTGAAACTGTTTTCCATACCCTCCTCAATGCATCGGTTCTTGTTTCTGTTCTCTATCTGGGTGCTATAATCTCTTACCTGGAATCCTTAGCTCTTGTGAAGGTGTTTTCATGAGTAGATAGTTGTTCAAAATGATATCTTTTGGGGCGCCTGGGTGGCGCAGTCGGTTAAGCGTCCGACCTCAGCCAGGTCACCATCTCGCGGTCCGGGAGTTCGAGCCCCGCGTCGGGCTCTGGGCTGATGGCTCAGAGCCTGGAGCCTGCTTCCGATTCTGTGTGTCTCTCTCTCTCTGCCCCTCCCCCGTTCATGCTCTGTCTCTCTCTGTCCCAAAAATAAACGTTGAAAAAAAAAATGACATCTTTTTTTTTTTTAAGTTTATTTAGAGAGAGAGAGAGAGAGAGACAGCAGGGGAAGGGGCAGAGAGAGAGAGAGGGAGAGAGCATCCCAAGCAGGCCCCGCACTCTCAGGGCTGAGCCTGACACAGGACTCAAACTCAGGAACCATGAGATCATGACCTGAGTCAAAACCAAGAGTCAGATGCTTAACCCCAAAGCATCTGGGTGACTGAGACACCCAGGTGCCCCCAAAATGATATTTCTGTGAGGGGACAAGTACTGGAAACACCTATTGTACTATCTTGCTGCTGTTACTCCAAACTATTTTAAAACTGGACACAATAAGGGCCATTTTTTTGATGGAGTAATCTTGTTGCTATCCCTGTCTTAGTGTTATAAATCTCATTTCTCAAAAAGAGTTGCAACATCAGCAAATTTTGACAAATTAGTTATTAAGTATATTGGCTCTGATGAAGGCAGATTTGTTTCCTAATGATCTTTAGCATACTGAAAACATTAAGCCTTGTGTATGTTAGTTTTTGTGCAGTGAATATTTTTGTTCTCTTTATTTTTCCCAGTGATATAGTATCAAATAGCTTTTGACAAAATCAGTCAACTGAAACAAAATTCTGAGGGCACCTTAATGCCTAATCATTTCATTTGGGGTAGAGTTATATGCATTGCGTTTATTTTTGTTTTATTTTCATGGCAAGACACATGATTTCAGAGCAATTTACCCGGAGAAACCACATTTCTATTACATATATTACATGAAATAGGAAGGAATGAATTCTGCCATCATAGTATAGGAATTGATTATCTATATCTATCTATCATCACCTATTATCTATCTCTAAATATATCCTACCTCGTAGGAGAGAAGATTCCTTTGGTGTCTCTAGAGAATATTCAGGTATGGGCTTCTGGAAAGAATTTGTTGTACTTCTGAGTTACTAGGGGATGTTTCTTCTATCAACAGTATACATCTTCATCCAATAGGTCCTGTTTCTCCCTTTGCATTGGCTACTAGGGTAGCACCAAATGGGTATTCCACTTTTATTGAGTACTCTCATTATTAATTCTGCCTTCATATTATAATTTTTAGCTTTAGTTTTCATTAAGCCCAGTTTTCTCATTTGCTTATTTTAGTTTTTGAAAAGTTTAACTTGCCATATCCAGGTTGTCCTAAAAAAGTGGATATTACCTCTGCTCACATTAAATCAAAAAGTATTGGCAATGGGGTGAGGGTGTTATCAGGCTTGAACAACTGGAGGAATTATTCCCATCAACAAAGATAGCCCAAGTCTCGCTGGCTCTTGTCCTTGTTCTTCTCTCCACTGGGCTCTGAGACCTGTGCACCTGGTGACGGATATGTGCCCTCTGCTAACCTTTCTCCTTTCCCAGGAGCACAACCTCTGGAGACAGATGTTCTCCACCCATTCTCTCTCCTCCAGGCAACTCATGCAAATAGATTTCACAGACTTGCAAATGCACCACTTCATTAAAATTCCTGAAATGCTTTAGCTCAATCTAGACCCACACTATAGGTTTATCCAACCCGGGAGGCCACAAAATGTACCACAGAGCACAGGAGAATGACCAGACTTGCTCTATTGTCTTTTTTTTTTTTTTTTTCATTTTTTTTAACGTTAATTTATTATTGAGAGACAGAGAGAGACAGAGCATGAACAGGGGAGGGACAGAGAGAGAGGGAGACACAGAATCCGAAGCAGGCTCCAGGCTCTGAGCTGTCAGCACAGAGCCCTATGCAAGGCTCAGACTCACAAACCATGAGATCACGACCTGAGCCAAAGTCGGACGCTTAACCAACTGAGCCACCCAGGCGCCCCAGACTTGCTCTATTTTCTTTCCCTCTGGTTTATTTCTCTTCAACCCCAGAGCTATGTTCCCATTCCAGGTAGTCCAGACACTCACCGCTCCCTCTCCTACCATTACTAGGTCACAGTGTCTCTGCCAGGTACACCCATGTTGGTCATGGCCTCTCACACAGTCTTACCCTTTATGATTTTTTAGAAAATTTCACCTCTGACTTACATGCTATTGGATATAGATGGAAATAGCTCAGTGAATTTCCTGACACTTGGATGAATATGTGCTTCTTGAGAAAAACAGTGTGCGCTGATAATCTATTGGGAAAAGTCCAAGGGTCCTATGCCCTTTACGGATTCAAAGAAAAGAACATTGACTAAGGAAATCTTCCCCTCTTTTTTATTTGAGTCCTTCCAAGTTATATTTTCTTCCCATTCATGAATATCCTCTTTAGCTATTTGATTCAAGTTTGTTCAATTAAATATTGAACTATATGTAAAGCAGAGTTATAAGCTATAAAATAAATAAGGCACTACTCTTACCCACATGAAATTTTAGAGTAATATATTTTTTTTCTAACCTCTGGCTGCAAAGAAGAATCACTTGGGAGGGACATAAAAATACTGATGCCAACAGTCTATCTGCAGGAACTCTGATTTAAATGATTTGGTGTGGGGTCTAGGACATTTCTTTCAGGTGACATGCATGTGCAGCTAGAGCTGAGGACCACTAAGGCCAGCATGTGGCCTGTGCACAAAATAGCTGTGCTACAAAGCAGAATATAATTGAACGTTGATAAGACAGACACCCTTGTTAAGATAAAGCCCCTACTCCCCATGACTTTTCATAAGCACCTGCCCCTCTCTCCCACTGTATTCTGGGTTAGTTGCCCCACCAATCTTTTTCCATAAATCCCTACAGTTACTGCAGACATAGCATTTATCACTAACCTTTTCTCCCCCATTTATCTATAACTAATGTTTTTGTTTAGATCAGGGCCCAAGGTCTGCAGTCAGATTAATGTGATTTCCCATCTGGGCAGCTCATGATATAGGCAAGTTACGTAACCTGCTATGCATCCTAGTTCTTTATGTGTAAAACGTCAATAATAATAGGGTCTAGGTGAGAGGGTTGACATGAAGATATAATAAAATATTGCCTATAAAGCATTTAGTTCAGTGCTTGTAACATAATGAGTGAGCCACTCGTTAGCTATTGTTATTACTCGTCTCTCTAGCCTCAGAATCCTGCATACTGATTTGTACTTGTTAAGTATTTAATACATAAAAATACCACTATACTTGACTTCACAGGCCAGATTTATTAAGTTCCAGTGAGTGTTTAAATACTTCTTTAACAAAGGCAGGCTGCTGTTTGTCCACACTGTGCCTCTGTGCAACTTAGGAAAAGGACCCCATGCTGGTTTTTCTCTTTTTGTTTGTTTCGTTTTGTTTTGTTTTGCTTTTTTTTTTTTTTTTTTTTTCTGAGATCAATCTGTTTTCCACACTTCCCTGTCATGGTCGGTGCCTGACCATTCGTGACTACATCACGCGGGCTCCCTTGCCAACAGACTTGGGTTCTGACAATGGGAAAGTAAAAGGGCAGAAGGAGAGTTGGGATCTTTACTCCTGCTCCCTCCCTGCTTGGGGCTGCATCTCTGGCAGTGGCTGACATCTGTCCACAGGGCTAGAGCTCCAGTTTTCACTGGATTCTGAGAACACCATTTCCTTCTATGCTCTCAGGTCTAGGGATGGTGATGCCTTCCCGTTCTTGCCAGTCTCCAAGTGCAATATCTCTTACTGGTCTCCTTAGCTTGGTCCACACATGGAAAGGGTGGGGAAGCAATCTCTTCATTGAAGTCTTTTGAATGGAGTTGGAAAAGCAGGTGCCTACTACCTTTTTCCGCATGACATTTTACTGCCCTCTGCTGGAAACTTGTGGTAAGCGATATGCATTTCTTAAGTCTCCAAAGGGAATGCTCCCACTTAGATGTGGGTTGAAGTAAACTCAAAGCACGGCAAAGTCCGAGGCACAACACTGATGGCTTACTATACCTATCCAGCCATCTTGTACTTCAGGAAGGGACCCCAAAGCCTCTACAGTTAGTTATCCAGGGTGTCACCTGTGAATGCTTCTTCATTCTGTTACTCTCTTCAGCCTCTTTCATAATAATTATTATTTGGTGGGGGGCACACTTACATGAAAAAGTATTCATTGTTTATCTGAAGTTTAAAATTTAACTGGTCATCCTGTATTTTTATATACTTAATCTGGCAACTACTCCTTGGACCATTAGCAGCACAAACATTGTTCTAGGGCCAAAAACATAAGGGAAATGTAGTTGATTCAGGGTCACACTTCTACAGGGCAGGTCTGATTTGTCCTAAAAACCATATGCCTTCCCACTGCTTGTTTGTCCCTTGAAGAAACTTCTCTTTATCAGTACTGGTGTGTTCCTTCCAAGTGCAGCTGTGTCCTTTCTGGGATGTGAAAAGAACAAATGTCACCACTTAGAGTTGGAATGTAGCTTTATTGTTTCCGTAAGATCCAGATAGTGAGCAACATGGAAAATAAAGGGGGAAGTTTTGTTATGTTCGCATAATTTTCAGTCTCAACTTTAATGTCTTAATATTATTTATTGATGATTAATAATAAAGGGTCCTTTAAACACCTCATTTTTAATTACTTTGACATATTGCTGATATTGCCCTGGTATAAATGTTAATATATCATCATTTATCTCAAATGCCTTATTAAAATATTACTAGTTATTCAGTTTTGACCAGATCAAAACATTATAAAAATACCAGACATACCCTTACTCAAGGCCTTCTCTATGGTACATGTGTCTCTGTGTTATGTTTACACTTACTTTTCATTCGCCAACACATATTTTTAATATATAGAATGAAAATGACATTTTTTTAAAGTTTATTTTTGAGAGAGAGGGAGAGAGAGAGGGAGAACGTGGACAGGGGAGAGGGAAAGAGAGAGGGAGAGAGAGAATCCCAAGCAGGCTCCACGTTGTTAGCACAGGGACCCATGTGGGGCTCAATCCCACAAAGGATGAGGTCATGACCTGAGCCGACATCAAGAGTTGGATGCTCAACCCACTGAGCCACCCAGGCATCCCAGATATTTGATAGGCACAGTGTGCAAACAGTGTAAGGCCCCCTCACTGGCTCTCAACTTCATACTTTGACAAGGGCACCACAAATACTTGGTGGTTTATATTAGTTACTCCTATATAACAAATTAATCCAAGTCTTAGTGGTTTGAAACAACAGCATCCATAGCTCACAGTTTCTGTAAAAATGATCCAAATATTTAGTGTTATCTTTTTTTTCTTTTTTGCCTCTGCCTTGAACCTTGTAACTGTCCCTCCTGTCCCACCGCTGCCATCCTGGGTGGAGCCAGCCCTCTCTCTCCGCTGGATCACCACCAGAGCCTCCCCTCATAGCCACTCCTGCCCCTCCAACATCGTCCACACAGCAGGTGATGATCTTAAAACCAAACCATACCGCTGCCTTCTCTGGACCCACCCAAAGTCTTATGCATTTATACCCCACGGAATCTGGGGGCACAGCTTAGTGGGGTCCTTTGCTCCAGTCTCAGCGTCTGCGGTCCAGGATGGCCAGGGCTACGGTCACACCTCAAAGCTTGAGTGGGGAAAGAGTTGCTCTCAGCTCACTCAAGCTTATTGGCAGGATTCAGTTCCGAAAGGATTATTGGGCTGAGGGCCTTAGTTCCTCACTGGCTGGCATGTGCTCTCAGTTTCTTTTCAGTTGTTTCTTTTCACAGAGGCCTCTCTACACTGCAGCACGGAACATGGCAGCCAGTTTCTACCAGAGCAAGGAAGCAAGAGGGCCAGGGAGTGCCAGCAGGAAGTCACAGTCTTTTGTAACTTAATCATTAAAGTTACACCCTCATACTTTTGCTATGTTCTGTTTGTTAAAATGAAGTCTTGAAGTCCAGCCCTTAGGAGAAATTAATTTTAAGAGCAAAAACTAAAGTCACCTTTAATATACTTTAATTTCTGGCTTTATTTCTAAAAAGTCTCAGCTCATTGAAGTGATTACCTTGACAGAGAAGAATAGAAGGGAATGGTTTTTAAAGTAAGGATGGGTGAGGTGGGGGGGGGGGGGGGGGGGGGGGGAGTGGCAGGAGAGATTTCCCAAGGAAAGAAATTGGCAGCCAAGGAATCTGTTGAGAGCTACTGCCTTTTGGCTGAGTGGGAGGAGGGATCGGCGTTGGTCTTAGCTGGATTTAAAGACAATAAGTGCATATTTCTCCCACACCCACGTAGATTTGTGGACTGAGAGTCATAGTCACTTCTGATATTTGTTAATGTTTATTCACTTTAAGAGCAGACACATGATGGAGAGGGGCAGACGCCCAATGCCTTGAACTAATTGCATAGTCATTTTATGGGTTCAAATCTTGGCGTGTATAATTTAAATTGGTTGTTCGTAGAATTCTGTAAAGCCTATATTAACTCATGCTAGGTAGAATTAGTTCCAGAGCAATTATTGATGCTTCCACCAGGTTTAATATTCCTTTTCATAATTATTTTCCAATACATGAAATACTGAAAAAAAGACCAGAACAAATGAGTTTTTGCTCATTTAACTTACTATTTTTAGTTATCATAATATAATGTTTATTGGACTTGGGAGATACAAATGTTACAAACATTTCTGAGTTAGAGATAAAATCTTAGTCAAATGAACAAAAATAATGATACATTCCATGCTTCATTCTTAATTCTATTGCTTCTTCCATTTGGGGTGGGAGAGTGTGGGGTGGGGGAAGAGGCAAAAGCATACGCTTCAGTAAAAGAATCAAAAATTCATATAATGAATGCCGCCATTGTATCACTAGAGTTTCAATGTAAAAATGTCCCTCCACCCCACAAAACATAAACCTGTTTCAAACAAATGTATAGTTTTTGGGTTTTTTTTAAAGGTATTTTTCTCTTTTGGCACAAGAAAGCTACAGAGAATAAATGACATACCATGCGTCCTGTAATTGCTTAGCTAATTGTAATACTATGTAAAATTATGAGAGTAAACATTATTCCTCAAGAAAAAAAAATCAAACATTAAGTGTCACTTCTTGTTCTTGTCTCTGGGACCTCAGCAGTCAGATCACACGACTCCCTTCTCAAGACCTACCCAAAGCTTCTCATCCAGCTTTGAATAAAGCACAAACTGTTCAGCTCTCCCTAGCCAGCTTCTCCAACATCAACCCTATTCTCCTCCATCCTTTGTTTCTGTCCTCATACTTACTAAATTCTGGAGCTTAATTTAGATGAGTGAAGCATGCTGAAAAACAAACAGATGAATAAACAAAAAGTAAATCTGCTGGAGGTAGTCAAAGTATGCGCACTGATTATTTTCAATGGATAGGTTTCCCATGAGCTTTTGCCTGGATCCATTCATGTTCTGTCTCATGGTAGAGCCTCTAGTTCATTCTGTCAAATGACTGAATATAATTGAGGACTTAGTGTGGGAAGCAGATTAACCCAGCCTTCTTTGCCATTACTCTTCAAGGTGAGTGAAAATAGCCTGTTTGGCTTTTGGCGAATCTTTTTTTTTTTTTAATTTTATTTTTTCCTTTTTAAAATTTACATCCAAATTAGTTAGCATATAGTTCAACAATGATATCAGGAGTAGATTCCTTAGTGCCCCTTACCCATTTAGCCCATCCCCCTCCCACAACCCCTCCAGTAACCCTGTTTGTTCTCCATATTTATGAGTCTCTTATGCTTTGTCCCCCTCCCTGTTTTTATATTATTTTTGTTTCCTTTCCCTTATGTTCATCTGTTCTGTGTCTTAAAGTCCTCATATGAGTGAAGTCATGTGATTTTTGTCTTTCTCTGACTAATTTCACTTAGCATAATACCCTCCAGTTCTATCCACGTAGTTGCAAATGGCAAGATTTCATTCTTTTTGATTGCTGAGTAATACTCCATTGTATGTATATACCACATCTTCTTTATCCATTCATCCTTCAATGGACATTTGGGCTCTTTCCATACTTTGGCTATTGTTGATAGTGCTTCTATAAACACTGGGGTGCATGTGTCCCTTCAAAACAGCACACCTGTATCCCTTGGATAAATACCTAGTAGTGCAATTGCTGAGTCGTAGGGTAGTTCTATTTTTAAGTTTTTGAGGAACCTCCATACCTTTTTCCAGAATGGCTGCACCAGTTTGCATCCCCACCAGCAGTGCAAAAGGGTCCCTCTTTCTCTGCATCCTTGCCAACATGTGTCAGTTGCCTGAGTTGTTAATGTTAGCCATTCTGACAGGTGTAAGGTGGTATCTCATTGTGGATTTGATTTGTATTTCCCTGATGATGAGTGATGTTGAGCATTTTTTCATGTACCTGTTAGCCACCTAGATGTCTTCCTTGGAGTAGTGTCTATTCATGTCTTTTGCCCATTTCTTCACTGGATTATTTGTTTTTTCGGTGTTGAGTTTGATAAGTTCTTTACAGATTTTGGATATTAACCCTTTATCTCATATGTCATTTGCAAATATCTTCTCCCATTCTGTCGGTTGCCTTTTAGTTTTTCTGATTGTTTCCTTTGCTGTGCAGAAGCTTTTTGTTTTGATGAGGTCCCAGTAGTTCATTTTTGCTTTTGTTTCCCTTGTCTCCAGAGACGTGTTGAGTAAGAAGTTGCTGCGGCCAAGATCAGAGAGGTTTTTTCCTGCTTTCTTCTAGAGGATTTTGATGGCTTCCTGTCTTACATTGAGGTCTTTCATCCATTTTGAGTTTATCTTTGTGTCTGGTGTAAGAAAGTGGTCCAGGTTAATTCTTCTGCATGTCACTGCCCAGTTTTGCCAGCACCACTTGCTGAAGAGACTGTCTTTATTCCATTGGATATTCTTTCCTGCTTTGTCAAAGATTAGTTGGCCATACGTTTGTGGGTCCATTTCTGGGTTCTCTATTCTGTTCCATTGATCTGAGTGTCTGTTCTTGTGCCAGTACCATACTGTCTTGATGATTACAGCTTTGTAGTATAGCTTGAAGTCTGGGATTGTGATGCCTCCTGCTTTGGTTTTCTTTTTCAAGATTGCTTTGGCTATTCGGGGTCTTTTCTGGCTCCATACAAATTTTAGGATTATTTGTTCTAGCTCAGTGAAGAATGCCGGTGTTACTTTGATAGGGATTGCATTGAATATGTAGATTGCTTTCAGTAGACATTTTAACAATATTTGTTCTTCCTATCCAGGAGCATGGAATCTTTTTTCATTTTTGTGTGTGTCTTCTTCAATTTCTTTCATAAGATTTCCATAGTTTTCAGTGTAAATATTTTTCACCTCTTTGGTTAGATTTATTCCTGGGTATCTTATGTTTTTTGGTGCAACTGTAAATGGGATCGATTCCTTGATTTCTCTTTCTGTTGCTTCATTGTTGGTGTTTAGGAATGCAACCGATTTCTGTGCATTGATCTTGTATCCTGCAACTTTGCTGAATTCATGAATCAATTCTAGCAGTTTTTTGGTGGAATCTTTTGGGTTTTCCATATAGAGTATCATGTCATCTTTGAAGGGTGAAAGTTTGACCTCCTCCTGGCCGATTTGGATGCCTTTTATTTCTTTGTGTTGTCTGATTGCAGAGGCTAAGACTTCCAATACTATGTTGAATAACAATGGCGAGGGTGAACATCCCTGTCTCGTTCCTGACCTTAGGGGGAAAGTTCTCAGTTTTTTCTCATTGAGGATGATATTAGCGTTGGGTTGTTTATATATGGCTTTTATGATCTTGAGGTATGCTCCTTCTATTCCTACTTTATTGAGGGTTTTTATCAAGAAAGGATGCTGTATTTTGTCAAATGCTTTCTCTGCATGTATTGAGAGGATCATATGATTCTTGTCCTTTCTTTTATTGATATGATGAATCACGTTAATTGTTTTGCGGATATTGAACAAGCCCTGCATCCCAGGCATAAATCCTGCTTGATCTTGGTGAATAATTTTTTTAATGTATTGTTGGATCCGGTTGGCTAATATCTTGTTGAGGATTTTTGCATACATGTTCATCAGGGAAATTGGCCTATAGTTCTCCTTTTTAGTGGGGTCTCTGTCTGGTTTTGGAATCAAGGCAATGCTGGCTTCACAGAAAGAGTTTGGAAATTTTCCTTCCATTTCTATTTTTGGAACTGTTTCAAGAGAATAGGTGTCAACTCTTCCTTAAATGTTTGGTAGAATTCCCCTGGAAAGCCATCTGGCCCTGGACTCTTGCTCTTTGGCAGATTTTTGATTACTAATTCGATTTCCTTACTGGTTATGGGTCTGTTCAAATTTTCTATTTCTTCCTGCTTCAGTTTTGGTAGTGTATATCTTTTTAGGAATTTGTCCATTTCTTCCAGATTACCCACTTTATTGGCATATAATTGCTCATAATATTCTCTTATTATTGTTTTTATTTCTGTTGTGTTGGTTGTGATCTTTCCTCTTTCATTCTTGATTTTATTTATTTGGGTCCTTTCCTTTTTCTTTTTGATCAGACTGGCTGGTGGTTTATCAATTTTGTTAATTCTTTCAAAGAACAAGCTTTTGGTTTCATTGATCTGTTCTACTTTTTTTTTTTTTTTTTGGTTTCAATAGCATTCATTTCTGCTCTAATCTTTATTATTTTCTGTCTTCTGCAGGTTTTGGGTTTTATTTGCTTTTCTTTTTCCAGCTCCTTAAGGCGTAAGGTTAGGTTGTGTATCTGAGATCTTTCTTCCTTCTTTAGGAAGGCCTGGATTGCTACATACTTTCCTCTTATGACCGCCTTTGCTGCATCCCAGAGGTTTTGGGTTGTGTTGTTATCATTTTCATTGACTTCCATATACTTCTTAATTTCCTTTTTAACTTTTTAACTTGGTTATCCCATTCATTCTTTAGTAGGATGTTCTTCAGTCTCCAAGTATTTGTTACCTTTCCAATTTTTTTCTTGTGGTTGATTTTGAGTTTCATAGCGTTGTGGTCTGAAAATATGCACAGTATGATCTCGATCTTTTTGTACTTACTTAGGGCTGATTTGTGTCCCAGAATATGGTCTGTTCTGGAGAACGTTCCATGTGCCCTGGAGAAGAATGTATATTCTGCTGCTTTAGGATGAAATGTTCTGAATATATCTGTTAAGTCCATCTGGTCCAGTGTGTCATTCAAAGCCATTATTTCCTTGTTGATTTTTTTATTAGATATCTGTCTATTGCTGTGAGTGGGAAGTTGAAGTCTCCTACTATTATAGTACTACTATTGATGAGTTTCTTTATGTTTGTGATTAATTGATTCATATATTTGGGTGTTTTCTCATTTGGCGCATAAATGTTTACAATTGTTTGGTCTTCTTGGTGGATAGACCCCTTGATTATGATATAATGCCCTTCTGCATCTGTTGTTACAGTCTTTATTTTAAAGTCTAGATTGTCTGATGTAAGTATGGCTACTCTGGCTTTCTTTTGTTGACCATTAGCATGATAGATGGTTCTCCATCCCTTATTTTCAATCTGAAGGTGTCTTTAGGTCTAAAGTGGGTCTCTTGTAAACAGCATATAGATGGATCTTGTTTTCTTATCCATTCTGTTACCCTATGTCTTTTGATTGGAGCATTGAGTCCATTGACAATGAGAGTGAGTACTGAAAGATATGGATTTATTGCCATTATGATGCTTGTAGAGTTTGAATTTCTGGTATGTTCTCTGACACTTTTTAATCTTTGTGGCTTTTGGTATTTATTTATTTTTATATATTTTTTCATCTTTTCTCCCCTCAGAAAGTCCCCCTTAAAATTTCTTGCAGGGCTGGTTTAGTGGTCACAAACTCCTTTAATTTTTGTTTGTCTGGGGAACTTTTTATCTCTCCTTCTATTTTGAATGACAGCCTTGCTGGATAAAGAATTCTTGGCTGCATATTTTTTCTGATTCAACACACTGAATATATCCCGCCACTCCTTCCTGGCCTGCCAAGTTTCTGTGGATAGGTCTGCTGCAAACCTGACCTGTCTTCTCTTGTAGGTTAGGGACTTTTTTTCCCTTGCTGCTTTCACGATTCTCTCCTTGCCTGAGTATTTTGTGAATTTGGCTATGATATGCCTTGTTGATGGTCATTTTTTGTTGAATCTAATGGGGGTCTTCTGTGCTTCCTGGATTTTGATGTCTGTGTCTTTCCCCAGGTTAGGAAAGTTTTCTGCTATGATTTGCTCACATAACCTTTCTACCCCTATTTCTCTCTCTTCCTCTTCTGGGACCCCTATGATTCTGATGTTGTTCCTTTTTAATGAGTCACTGATTTCTCTAATTCTTAAATTGTACTTTTTTGCTTTAATTGCCCTCTCTTTTTTCTGCTTCGTTATTCTGTATAAATTTGTCCTCTATATCGCTGATTCTCTGTTCTGCCTTGTCCATCCTTGCTGCCGCTGCATCCATCTGTGACTGCAGCTCACTTACAGCATTTTTAATTTCATTCTGGCTAGTTTTTGCTTCTTTTATCTCTGCAGAAAGGGATTCTAATCTATATTTGACTCCAGCTAGTATTCTTATTATCGTGATTCTAAATTCTGGTTCAGACATCTTGCTTGTATCTGTGTTGGTAAAATCCCTGGCTGTCGTTTCTTCATGCTCTTTCTTTTAAAGAGGTGAATTAAAGGGTGAATTCCTTTATCTTGTCATTTTGAAGGGAGAAAAGGAATTAATGCGGTAGAAGAATTGAAATTAAAAAAAATTAAAATTACAAAAATATTAAAATTAAAAATTAAACACACACACACACAAATCGAATAGATGATGCTAGATCCTAGGTGTGTTTTGGTCTGGATGTTGAAAGTGGTTTGACAGATTAGAGAAAAAAAGTGGGGGGAGAAAAAAAAGGAAATCGTTTGAGAATTTTAAAAAATGAATACACTGAAGTAGACTAAAATGAGATGATGGGGGTAAAATAGAATTTGAAAAAATATACACAAAAGTAAAGAATATAGTAGAAAAAAGTTAAAGAAAAATATTTTTAATAAAAATTAAAAATAAGTATGAATTTTTTCTTTTTCTATGTTTAAGAAAAAAAGAAAAGAAACAAAAAAGAGAAAAAAGAAAAAAAAGAAATTGGTTGAAATTTTGAAAAAGTGAATATACTGTAGTGGACTAAAATAAAATGATGGAAGTAAAATAAAATTTGAAAAAATTTACATAAAGGCAAAAAAGATAGTAATAAAAATATTTTTAATAGAAATTTAAAGTAAAAATTAAGTTTTTCTCTCTCTGCATTCAAGAAAAAGAAAAGAAATGAAAAAGGGAAAAAAGAAAAAGAAAGAAAAAAAGGAAATTGTTTGAAAATTTAAAAAGGTGAATACACTGAAGTAGACTAAAATAAAATGATGGAAGTAAAATAGAATTTGAAAAAAATTTACACAAAAGTAAAAAATATAGTAATAAAAATTAAAGAAAAAGATTTTTAATAAAAATTGAAAATAAAAATGAATTTTTTCTCTTTCCATATTCAAGAAAAAGAAAAGAATTGTAAAAGGAAAAAAAAAAAGAAAGAAAATTGAATAGATGAACCTGCTAACAGATTGAAGTAGGACTGAAATTGCTTCGTTTTCCCCTAGAAGTCAGTCTATGTAGCTCTTTATAGTCTATAAAATAAGCCAGCGGTGAGACTTGTGTTCTTGAAGAGTGAAGTTGGCCCAGTTGTGCAGGGCAAAGTGTAACCGCTCCGCTCTCCACTAGATGGCGCTGCTAGCCTACTGGGGTGGATTGTTGCGGTGCTCGTAGGTGCGTATGCACATGCGTGGGAGCGGTGAAAATGGTGCCACCCAGCTACCCAGTCTGTTCTCCTGGATCAGCAATCGTGCACTGGTCCTCTCTTTTCAGGTTTCGTCCACTCCCCACTTTTTCACTCTCTGTGACCAGGCCCCAGGCAATACCTCTCTCCCAAGTTTTGTCTCAGATGTGGCTGTTTTCCCTGGCCCCTTACTTCTGAAGGGCTGCGGCTTTGACCTGCTCCACCCCTCTACGGGAGGGTCTCGCTGAGCAATGGCCGAATGAGCAATGGCCAAATATTGGCTGTACCCAGGAACTCCTGCTGGACCCTGCTGCTGCCGGTGTCCCAAGACTGAGGCCAGTTGCCAGCCTGTCCCAGAAAATGTTCACGAGATAGTGTAGCAGCAGCTTTTCAGGGATTATGGAAAATCACAACACACATCTGGCACCAGGCTTCACCCTTAACGACCTCGTTCCAGCACCAGTGAATGTGGCCGTTTTTCTGGGGTCTGCTGGGACCAGGTGGCTTCAACAGTCTCTACCAAATGTCCTTCCAGCAGTAGAACTGCTTTTCCCCATGTGGCCCGAGAACCTCCCAGACCCCACTCTGCTCCTGGGGATTTGCCCTTTCCACCAGGTATCGAGCTGCAGAGTTGCAGCCTTTGTGCTCCCCTTGTTTACAGTCTTAATGGAAGTTAAACCCTCTCCTTTCTCCTTTCTCCCTTTTTTAATTTAGTCCCTGTGGCTGTTTCCAATTTTCCACTTTCTCTCCAGCTGCTTTTGGGGAGGGGTGCTTTTCCTGTATTCTCCCTCCCTCCCTCCCCAGTCTCTGTCCTCTCTCCTCCCGCAAAAGTGGTTCCCTACCTGTCGTGGCTTCTCACTCCCCAAGTTCAGCTCTCCGTACCGCATACCTGCTAAATTCTGTGGTTCAGGTTGTGCAGATTGTTGTGTTAATCCTGCAATCAGTTTTCTAGGTGTGTAGGATGGTTTAGTGTTGGTCTGAATGTATTTCATGGATGCAAGACACACAAAAAACTTTCATGCTGTTCTGCCATCTTGGCTCCTCCTCCACTTTTGGCTAATCATTTGAGGAGGGTTAAAGGTTCATAGTGTATCTGTTTGATGAAGTTGAGCAGTAGTATCTGTGGGCCAGATATTTCATGGTATTTAGAGACTAGGCAGTGGATTGTGAGCTTGGGGCAAATTTATTTGTTATTAAATTCTTTTTCCTTCAGCTCACCTCATGAGCAGATATATAGTTTTCAAAAATAAGCTGTCAACAACTTTGGAATCTCCCAGTTGGGTAGGTCCTTAGAGAGGAGATAGATTTTCTTTTTTTTTTAATTTTTTTTTTCAACGTTTATTTATTTTTGGGACAGAGAGAGACAGAGCATGAACGGGGGAGGGGCAGAGAGAGAGGGAGACACAGAATCGGAAACAGGCTCCAGGCTCTGAGCCATCAGCCCAGAGCCTGACGCGGGGCTCGAACTCACGGACCGTGAGATCGTGACCTGGCTGAAGTCGGACGCTTAACCGACTGCGCCACCCAGGCGCCCCGAGATAGATTTTCTTGATTAAACAATGTACCACCTCACCAGACAGGCTTGAAAGAGATGGAAAAAATGGAGTTATTAACCATCTCAGTGCTCTTCATAAATTGCAATTTCTATTTCAGCAAGGCAAATAATTTCTCTTTGGGTAAATAACAAAAGTGGACTGTAAACTCTCCTTCCTTTTGTGCTATGCCTGAGAACTCAGGTCTGTGAAGATTCCATAGGTTCACTTCCTTCTCCCAGTTGTCTGTGCATGGTGGACAGAGTTGAGGCCTGGAAATGTTATGTTATGACTTTTAGAGCTCTCTCAGAGCACATCCTGCCTACTGGGCTTCAAGTTCTCAAAAGAAAATATAAGATGTTGTGCAAACCATATATTAACAAGATGATAAAAACAAAACACAAGATGGTACATTAAAAGCGTTCATCGTTTCCTCCAGAGATTCAAAGACATGCCTATCAGGCACCTATAATATGCTTAGTAATTGGTTAGGATGAACAAGCCATTTATTGGGCATTCAGTAATGACATATACATGAGGAATAATAGGAGTCAAATATAGCATGATAGAAGACAAAATCAGATACCGTAGGGACCAAAAGGATGGTGGTCAAGAGAACTGAGATAATCAGCAAAACCTTTAAGAGTCTTCACTAGTGAGAATGATTTGCCTAGTAGCCAAAGCCTTCATTGTTTTCCTTATGGAGCCAACATGATACATGCCCTGATTGTTTTTTATCAGCTAACATTCCATACCCTCAGAAATGTGATCATTTAGGCCACAGCAGGCTTCTTCTACAGAGGCCTAAGTCCTCCTGAGTTCTTCTATTTATCTGGGGACTCCAGAAATTTGCAGTGTATGGTCAGACTTATGAACCATATGGTCGAGGAGCCCCTCAAAGGGCAGCTGGGCTTCAGAGACATGCCCAAGGGTGAGCCTTTGGAAGAGATACTCAGCCAAGCCAACCTATGGGCCAATGAGCCTGCAGATCTTAGTCAGGTGTTTCCCCATATCCTTGATGAGTTTTACCTCTACATCCAGAAAGTGGTTCTCCAGGAAGTCACAGACATGGGAGTCTACTCAGGCAGAACCCAGGGCATGCATATCCAAAAGGGCCTCGTTCAGGTTCTTTTCCAGAACCAGGTGGCTTCCGAGGTGTCCAGGGTTTTACCTATTCATCCTGGGACAGCTTCTGCATGTTCTAGAAGAGGGTGCGGCTGCTGCACTGGTTTTGCATCTTCAAGAGAAGCTCAGTGCCCTCTAGCCTCTCCTCAGCCAACCACAGAAGAAGTGCCCCCTTCCTCACCCCCCACCCCCCAGCCACATCCTTGCAGTGGAAATAGAAGCCAAGAGAGAGGTAGGTGTAGGAGGCCCTCAGATGCATGTTAATCATGAGGTTGTTGGCAACCTCCACCTCAGTATAATAATTCTAACTAATCTGGGAGCTCATGGCTGATTGGTAATTAGGAGCTAAGTTGGAAAGAAAGTATTGGTTGGTCCCAGAGGCAGATGGTGGCCAAGAAGATGGCTCTGGTTGCCACTGGCAAAAAGGTTGGAGGGTGGTCAGAGGCTGGTAGAGGGGGCATTCCTGGGTCTGTTCTGTCCAAATACTGTTGAAGCAAAAGACAGATCCCTGGAACCGCTGGGCACACTGCCTCACTGCCCCCGTCTTCTTCTCAAGCCTTACTGTTATTTTTTTAAATGTTTATTTATTTTTGAGAGAGAGAGAGAGAGAACAAGCAGGGGAGGCACAGAGAGAGAGGAAGACAGAGGATCCAAAGTGGGCTCTGTGCTGACAGAGGCTTGATCTCACAAACTGTGAGGTCATGACCTGAGCTGAAGTCCCACTCTCAACCAACTGAGCCACCCAGGTGCTCCTCAAGCCCCACCATTATTGAAGGGGCACAGACCTTGGAATCAAAGCGAACTGGGCTTGAGGGGTGCCTGGGTGGCTCAGCCAGTTAAGCGTCCCACTTTGGCTCAGGTCATGATCTCACGGTTTGTGAGTTTGAGCCCCTCGTCAGGCTCTGTGCTGACAGCTCAGAGCCTGGAGCCTGCTTAGGATTCTGGATACCTCATAGCATTCGGAATTGCCCCTCCAGTGAAATCCTAAAGATCTACATTTTTTACATTACCTTTTCATATCATTCTAGCTCTCTTATTTCTATACTCATACCTATTCTCCAATTTTTCTTGATTCTCCATTCATCCTTGCTCTTCCTCTCCTTTCTTGTGTCTCTAAGTATAGACAAGACTAATAACGCTCTTTGACAACTTTCTTGTTTCCTCATCTAGCCTCATTTAGCAGCAAAACTCCACTGCTAAATCAAACCACACAATTACCTCTTCTGTTTTTATACCCAGTCTCTAGAGAGCTACTAGAAAAACAAGATTAAACTTTGGTGAGTATTTTTAAGTATACTTTTTCCAGCCCAGCTCTGGTGAGGTTCCTCTGAGCTCTTCACATTTCAAAACACAACATTCTCCTTGGTTTTCCTACATATCACCTCTCTGAAATCTCCCAGCTGAAACTCTAGCCTTGTACATCGTGAGAGGAACTGCCCTATCTTTTCTGCTACTTCCCCTCTCTCAAAAAAATCGTTTCCCAGTTCCTCCCCCTATAATTACATAGATCCACATAGTAGAAGGTTCTGTACTTATCTTTTCCTATTTACTTTATGACGTCATTCTATTGTTCACCCCTCTCTCTTCTGTTGCTTTACTCTTCATCCACGTACTTTCTTTCTCTCTCAAATTGAAATATGTCCAGGGTCTTCTCTCCTTCATATGCTCTCCTTCCCTGACACTATCTTTTCTTTAATATTTATTTATTTATTTATTTTCAGAGAGAGAGAGAGAGAGAGAGAGAGAGAAAGTGTGCATGTGAGTGGGGAAGGGACAGAGAGAGAGAGAGAGAGAGAGAGGGAGAATCCCAAGCAGGCTCTGCACTCTCAGCACAGAGCCTGACTCAGGTCTCCATCTCACAAATCATGAGATGACGACCTGAGCCAAGACGAAGAGTCGGGACGCCTAACTGACTGAGCCATGTAAGTGCCCCTCCCCAGACACTATTAACTCTCAGTTTGAAACATTCCTACTGGTCTTTGCTGTTATAAATCTCCTACCTCTCCTTCCTCCTCCTCTTTCTCCCCCTCTTCTTCCTCCTCCTCCCCCTTCATCTTTGGTCCTCCAGTAAATACATGAACATTTTGTAGAGTTCTATCTTCAACCCTTTCCTACTGTAATTCTGGATCATCTCATATGGAGATTCTGGTCACAATATTTAATAACTGACAAAGGTGGGCATGGACAAATAGAAACAGATTCTGGCCATAAGCATCTGACAGAGCCATGCCAGAGCATCACAGCTGAGCATTAGCCCTGCCTCCACGGCATCCACAGTCACCTGTTCCCCAATCTGTACCACCACCCTGAACCTCTTCCGTAAATCAAAGTGGACACATTCACTGGGACGTAGCACAGGCACCATAAGTTTAGCATTTCCTAAACTGAGCTCTTCTTTCCCTCTTTCTTCCAAATGTGTCTTCTCCTGCACCGCCTGCACTTCTAGGGAGTACAGAGAGGGGAATGGCATCCTATTCAATGTGGAGTAAAACTGTTTCACCGCTGTGATCTTAGGTCCATTTTCTACCTTTGCTGCAGTGAGAAGAATACAAATCTTGAACTGTGAACTTCCCTGCTAAAATCCTACAATGGCTTTGAACTGCTTTGAGGATAACAATCATACTCCTTAGGGCATCCAAGGCTCTTGCAGACTTGGCTTCCATTTACCTTGTTGACATGATTGACCTCTCAGCATGTCTCAGCACCCTTAACCCTTCATGCCCTCCACTTTATGCTAGATGTAGCCCCCAATATCAGTCCCCAAAGATTGTGCTAGTTTTTCCTTGTGCCTTTCCACAGCACCTCTTGGCTACCTGGGCCATCGTTATCACCACCAACTCACCCTGACTTCTTTGTTAGAATAGCTCCTACTTAACTTTAAAAACCTAATATCTAGTTTTAAAAAACACAAAAAACAAATAACAACAACAACAACAACAACAACAACAAACCTAGTCAGAGATGTCATTCCCTTTACGAAGACTTCTTGAGCTCCCCACTTTCCAGTTTGGGTTAAATACACTCCCCCTACTCATGACACCTCACGGTTACCTCTTCCATTCCACTTATTAGAAATTAATGCATCTCTCTATTTACCTGTTTGCTCTTCACCGCGATGTGAAGTCCTTAAAAGCAGTTGGATTAGTGGCTGGCACACAGTAGGAGCTCAAGAGTTTATGGATTAAGGGGCTAATTGCACCAAGCAGGAAGATCATAAATGAACACCAACATGTGACATCGTGGTGTCTGTTCTTTGTTGGTAAAAAGGTTTGTTTATCATTTGAAAAAGGCTTGAAACACAGCCTGGTCTTTGTTCAGTGTTTGGAAAAACTATCAAGACACACGAAGTGTCCCTCAGGAGTTTCTGAGAATCTAAAACTGATGACAGGGCTCAGTGAGCACTTCCTGCCCCCCTGTGGGCACCACAAGTGCCTAATGAATCTTGACTGACTAACTCTACCTCTCCCGGTGCTTTGCCAAAACGCCTAGAAGGCTTTAGGTTAGTTTCATTTATCGTCCTTCTTTCTAGATTTTTCTCTCATAGAGTAGAAATGGTAGCCAAATGGACATAAGTAATACCTTTGCTTTGTATTTTGGGTGCTTTCTCAAATCCTGTCTCTATTTTAATCATTTCAGTAGAGCTAAATAATTTATCTTGTAATGTTTCTCTGTTGCCTGTAACTTTGTCACATCAAAGTGTGTTCCAGACACAAATTGTGATTTAGTATGTATTGTTCTGGATCCTGTATTGCCTGCAGCCATTTGATTTAAAATTTTAGAGAGAGATGTTGAGCTTACTAGAGGCTGAGCCACTGTGTCTGGGTGGGGGTGGGGTGGGGTGGTAAATATGTGGGGAAAAAGCAAGTCTGTGAGCAGGGAAGGAAGAGGTCACCTTTACTCATTACAGCAGGCAAAGTAATTGGGAAGAGATTAACTGCACTGTGGTAAAGGTCTCCTTCTTCAGAATCATCTTATAAATTGTTTTCCAAATTGTGGTTAAAACATTCCCTCACTTGCCCTTCCCATCCTCATCTCTTACTGCCCAACCGCCCCCCCTCCAAGGGAGGTTAGCAAAAAGTGGACAAAATTAATTTCTCAAATTCTTAAGTAGAAAGAAGTTCAAACCAATTATATCAGAGCATTTTATCCTTCTTGTGCAGATGCTGTTGATGATAATTTGAATTTTGCTTATGATTGAAATGCAAAGTAACTTCTTCCATTTGTGATTCTTCCTGGGGCTTCCTGATCTTATTGTCTGTCTCAGACCATTCTCAGTTTCTTTCCTTCCAAGGCTAACCATCACAGGGCCTTGTGTTGTCTTCTGAATGTCCAAATGGCAAGGCTGGTGTTTCTTAATTCCACATTAGCATTAAGGAATGTAAGGGAATTAGCATTTATTGATCACACAGGATGTGCTAGCACAGTGCTGGGTGCTTACAGATGCTATCTCCTCTAATTCTCACTGTAATCTAGCGATGAAGAGATTATTTTCAGCCTGTTAGATAAGTACATTGTTGATTTGACCAACAGAACACAGATTGTGGGGGAGCCTGGACTTGAATCCAATTAAGAATGATTCTGAAAGCTCATTATCATTCTGTTGCAAAGGTTATATCCAGCTATGACCATGGAGTATCACAAATTTAGCATTTAATTTCTGTTATTCTTAATTGAGTTTTTCTCTTAAACATTTCATTGTGGTTCTTTAAAAAATATTTTGGGGGCGCCTGGGTGGCGCAGTCGGTTAAGCGTCCGACTTCAGCCAGGTCACGATCTCGCGGTCCGTGGGTTCGAGCCCCGCGTCGGGCTCTGGGCTGATGGCTCAGAGCCTGGAGCCTGTTTCCGATTCTGTGTCTCCCTCTCTCTCTGCCCCTCCCCCGTTCATGCTCTGTCTCTCTCTGTCCCAAAAATAAATAAACGTTGAAAAAAAAATTTATAAAAAAACAATATTTTGTAATGTTTATTTATTTTTGAGAGACAGAGACAGAGCACGAATGGAGGAAGGGCAGAGAAAGGGGGAGACACAGAATCCAAATCAATCTCCAGGCTCCAAGCTGTCAGCACTGAGCTCGACATAGGGCTCGAACTCAAAAACTGTGAGATCATGACCTGAGCCGAAATTGGATGCTTCATCGGCCGAGCCACCCAGGCACCCCCTCATTATGGTTCTTAATGAATTCTCTATGTCTCTTATGAAGTGCTTCAGAGGATACTGTGCATGCATGTACACATACATGGATACGCATTAGAAATTAGAGATAGTTCTGTTTATACATTAGGATATTTAGCCAATAGCATGTTCTATTGAGAATTCTTCCGTTTTCTATACTTATATCCTTAATACAAGGAATATGTTGGCATTAAGGGCCGAGTTAATTAGATGTTGTGATATACACCATAAACAGAGTCTCGCATGACCCAATCTTTCTAGCCTTGTCTTTCTGTCCTAAACATGCTCAGGGCTTTGGCTTCCTCACACCTGCTTTGTGCCATCAGCCCCAGTCACCAGCTTGTCTCCATTTTCACTCGCAGAACTTCCTTAAGGCCCACGTGTGCTTCCAGAGCATCCCATACTCCTGCTAGCAAAGCACTTACAACAATTTAAATTATCTGTGTGGATGGGTAACGCATCATGACCTCCCTGTGAGGCTATTATATGCTCATTGCTTCAGAGGAATAATGTGGAGAGCAGAGAGCAAAAGGCTCCTTCAACATTTTGGAGGGAGAAGGGCTTCCCCCTGTGGCAGAATTTGCTATCATGGAACAGAAGAGTGGTTCCATTTGTATCAATGGTGGCTGTGGGGAAAGAACTTCACATCAGTAAGAGCAAAGAACAGGTTGGGTGAGCCTTCTGTTGGGGGGATTTGTCCTTTGCTTCTCAAGACCAAAAAGCTAAATGTCACTGAATCTATTTCCAGGAGGACAACATGAGCTACTTGAAATAATAATTAGCAATGGCAGAAGACTATCACTGTTGTGAAGGCTCACTCTCATCCGTGTTTAACTGTTAGGGTGCCAAGCTATAGCAGGCTTCCACCGTGATAGTTGATTTGTAAAACATGAGCTTATGCATTTCACATGCTGTGTACTCATGACTTTGATTTCAGTCATAATGAGCAGAGCAGATATCAATAGTGTTTTGTTTATTTACATATTTTTTTCTAGTGAAAAAAATTTTTAATATAATTTATTGTCAAATCGGCTTCCATACAACACCCAGTGCTCATTCCAACAGGTGCCTTCCTCCATGCCCATCACCCACTCTCCCCTTCCCCCACCCCCCATCCACCCTCAGTTTGCTCTCTGTATTTAAGAGTCTCTTGTGGGTTGCCTCCCTTCCTCTCTGTTTGTAACTATTTTTCCCCCTTTTATTCCCCCATGGTCTCCTGTTAAGTTTCTCAAGATCCACATATGGGTGAAAACATGATATCTGTCTTTCTCTGACTGACTTCTTTCACTTAGCATAATACCCTCCAGTTCAATAGTGTTTTTATATGAGCCAGAAATACATTTGTTCATGACTTGAGAGTAGTTATTTTTGATATACGATGATGTAAGATAATTTCAATACTGGATTTTCATTTCACAGGGTAATTATAACCACAGCAATAATTACCAACATTGTCATGATGGGGACCATTTGTTGAGTGCTTACTTGGAATACCAGTTGTTCTAAAATTAATTTTGAACCTGTGGTTTAACTTTTTTTTTTAATTTATTTTTGCGAGAGAGAAAGCATGTGCACACAAGCAGGGGAGGGGCAGCGGAGATGGGGACAGAGTTTTCCAAGTGAGCTCTGCACTGCCAGCAAAGAGCCCAATGCAGGGCTGAAACTCACAAGCCCACGCCATGAGATCATGACTTGCATTGGAGTCAGACCTTAACTGCATGAACCACCCAGGTACCTTGTTTTAACTGGTTTTGAACCTAGGCCTAGAAAAGAAGGAGGTATCCTTCTGTCCTTCTTGGGACCACATCTTGAGAGCCTTATGGGAGCAGCAGAAACTCCCAGAGTGGCCTAGGGGAAACAGAGTATGGGAGACTGGAATCTCACCTTCTTGAATATAGCTTGGGGGTCGCCAAGACTAAGAAAGTCTCTGAGTTCAGGATGGTAGAGGGTTGAATTGTGGACTCCAAGGGATACGTCCACCCAGAAGATCAGAATGTGACCTTATTTAGAATAAAGGCCTTTCTGATGAAGTTAAGGTAAAGATCTTGAAATGATATCATCCAGGATTAGATTGGACCTTAATGATATCACCCAGGGTTAGCTGGATCCAATGATGAGCATCCTTATTAGAGATAGAAGGAGATACAGAGAGAAGAAGGCCTGTGAAGAGGAGGGCAGAAATTGGACTTATGCAGCCTTAAGCCAAAGAACACCAAGGGTTGCCACCAGAAGTTTGAGAGAGTCTCAGAACAGATTCTTCTTTAGATCCTCCAGAAGGAGCCAACCCTGCAACGCCTTGATTTCAGATATCTGGCCTCCAGGACTATGAAAGGATAAGTTTCTGTTGTTTTGTGACACCCAGTTTGTGATAATTTGTTACAGCAGCCCTAGGAAACTAATGCAAGAGCACCAACAGTCAGGCATGGGCCTGAAAACAGTCTTCCAGACGCAATTTGCAAATCATCACATAGAGAGCCCCTGACTGTCCCAGCTCAAGGGGTTGTTCTCCAGCATACAGCTGGAGCAGCCCAGAAGAGATCTCAGGCCAGGATAAGAGGACAAGGGAGGATAAGAGTGTGGGTTGGTTGTCTATTAAGTTGTAAAAGTTCTTTATATCTTCTAGAAAAAATCCTCCATTGGACATATGCTTTGGAAATTTTTTCCCCAAGTGCGTGGCTTGGCTTTTCATTTTTCATAACTGTGTCGTTGGACGAACAAAGTATATAATTTTGATGATGGCGAGGCCTGCAACTTTTGTCTGTATAGATCTAGGAGAGGCACTGTGACTCTGGTCCCAACAGTTGTAGATGCAGTGGTTTCTCCTACCTAGGGTAGGAGATTCCTGGAGCTAAAAGCTACAAAAACTGTTCCCTGTCCCCCTAATATGCTGGTCTTTTGCCTATTTGCTTACACTTCACTCTGCCTTACCGTGGTCTGGGTGCGTCAGGGCAAGCTCCCTTTGTAGATTCCCTCCCCAGTGGGTGTTTGGTTATGTTTGGCCAGTGGGTGGCGATGTCAGGAGACTGGCAAGGCAGGTATAGAGAAGTGAATTCTGTCCTTCTTCCAGAATTTGGAGGAATAGTGGTGAGGGCTACAGTGGCTGAGGCTGCACCAGCAATAACAGTAGCTGGAGTATGGGCTCTGGTTTCTGCACAGGCAGCTCAGGTCCAATGGGAAGCTCAGCAGCACATTGAGCCCTGGCTACGAGTAATGCTATTTTCCCTTTCTGCTCCTCCAACTACGGCCGGTAGTGGTTTCCCACAAATACGGATCCCCAAGGAACGTTATTTTTCTTCTTTTGTCTTTCCAGCTGTTCCAACACCCTTGCAACCAATGCGTGTATTAAATTTCCTCTGTTGGAAATTGAGAGAAGTGTTTTTCCCCCTACCCCAATTGAACTTGACTGATATATTTTACTTCCAAATGTGGCAGAGAATCCTGTCCACTAGCTCTGCAGAATTGTTCTAGGAAGTATTGTTGAAGGCTCTACGTAAAGGCTCTCCCCCTGCCCTTCTCAATTATTCAGGAGGCTCTTCCCCTGCCCTTCTCAATTATTCAGGCAACACCCTGTACACCCATCTCTCTGATCTAGCTTGGGGCTGTGGTCAGGAAGTCACACATACGATCTGGTGACCAGAGATCCAGCATCTCTTGAATGTCGTAAGAGTGCTGATTGCTAGCAAGAACAGTGTGGATAGGTTGGGAGTGTTTGTGGATTTCACATTGTTGGGTATTTGTGACCACAATGATCAGTTGTATCATGCCTTGTAGGTGTTTTGTTTTTGTTTTTGTCTTTTTTGTGGTTGCTGTTTGGGGTTTTCTTTTTTTTTGCACACATTGACAATAAAACAAAGTGTGGTAGATGTGCACACAAGTTTTAATCAGACAGATCTGAGTGAATCCAACTCTTCCCCTTATGGCCTGTAGGTTAATGTCACACAGTCTCTGTTTTCTCACTGAGGGTAAAATGTCAGCAACAGCCTTCTAAGATTTTGTACAAGATTAAGTGACATTACCTGTGGATATATATGTAAAGCACTCAGCTTAGAGTTTGGCATACAGGTAAGTATTCAGTAAAAAAATAGCTATTAAATTCCTGGATTTGCAACATGGTTTTTTTGTTTGTTTGTTTGTTTGTTTGTTTGTTTTTGCCTGTAGGTATACCTTTTAAGGACGTGAACGTGCAAATTACCAATTTTAGCAAATCCACCAACTTGGGAGACTGCCTGGGCCGGGGCCAATTTGTGTCACTGGATGCTGTGCCTTCTCCTGAGACACAAACCCAGAGGTCTGCTTTGAGGAGGAGATGAGAAAATGGCTACTTACTCCTGCCAGCCACAGTGATGGTGGATCGTTCAAGATAGAGCATGAGAGGAGCACACTAGGAGGAGTCCAGGTAAACTCAAAGCTGGTTTCCTTCACAGACCTTTCCTAAGAGGCAAATGTTGTCACCACCATCTCATAGAAGTCTGCAAAAGGCTGCTGATGAATGTGTTCCACTTTCTGAGTAGAGTGCAAGTTTTGAGCTTGGGGGCAATTTTTTGATGTCTTAGCTCATCAGCAACTAAAAACAATTTTTTTTAAGTTTATTTGAGAGAGAGAGACAGAGCATGAGTGAGGAAGGGGCAGAGAGAGAGAGAGAGACAGAGAGAGAGAGAGAATGAATCTGAAGCAGGCTCCAGGCTCTGAGCTGTCAGCACAGAGACCGGCATGGGGCTCAAACCCACAAATGGTGAGGTCATGACCTGAGCCCAAGTCAGAGGCTTAACTGACTGAGCCACCCAGGTGTCCCACTCATCAACAATTTTGTTAAGAGAGTCTCCCTAAAACAAAGGCCGTTTCTGGGGATATGCCTTACAGACCTCCATGAATGATTCTTGGGAGGAAACCTGTAGCGAAAATTTAGCCATGGACATAAGAAATCAGCTGGGGGATTCTAGGAAAGATCTTCTGGGCTGCAGGAGACTCATCCCATCTTTCCTGCTTTGGAACTTATCAACATTGTGAGAAGTTGTGATGCTTGGTGCTATTGCAGCCATCTGGCAACCATAAGGTCACGAGAATCACAGAGATGCACGGGTAGCACGCTTACATTATGTCCCCACCCCGTAAGTTCCTAGTCTATTGTGTTGCTTTGACCCTGATTCAGTCTGGGCGCAGTATGATGTCCAGTTGGAGTTTGATAATATCTACTGGTTGGTAATATCTACTTGAGTGTTGCTCCCAAATTTTTCTCATTATACTTTCTGTACCGGACTATACTTTAGAATATATGGCAAAGGAGTCTGACTCTGTTGGTAGAGACTTTCTGTCTCTGAATCGATCTGGTACAGAGGAAGATTATGTAGTGTGGCTGCTCCTCATCCTGGTGTCTCTGGTAAACAAGCTTACACACACAATTTTGTCAGGGCAGCAGAGATTTCCATACTGAGAGACCTTCAGTTATATTACTGCTGTTTGGCTGTAGACAGGCTCATGCTTGTTGTCATAACCTCGGTAATTGATTCTACAAGTAGCCCCTCCAATCCTCACATCAACTGAAGCAATACATTCCTGATGGTTATATTTCTTTATTTTTTATAGCGGCTCTTATACAACATTTTTGTGTCATCTTCTTTGGTTTTTTATGTTTTTTGGTTGTTTTGTTTTTGTTTTTGTTTTGCTTTTTTAATTCTTGAATCCTTGAAATTTTTGTGTTTGGCACCAAAAATGTGTTTTGCTTGCCCTAATGGCTAATTACTTGAAGTGGGAAAAAATCTGAGCTACAGACTGATTAACAACATAAGCTTGGAAGTTACCACCCACATGTGGAGCCACTCTTTTTCAATGAAAATATCTCACAGACTTACATGAATCCATAAAGAAGCTTAAAACCATATATTTTGGGAGAAGAGGAAGCAGGCTTCCCTTGGAAAGACTCTTGTGACCTCTATTTAATCACAACAGAGACCTATTTGTATGGTGATAGCCCTGGCATATTTTAGAGTCAAGAACAGGCATTGAAATTGCTGGCAATTTTGCTCAAATAACTTGACTGGATATACATATTTAATAAGAAGTTTTAGAAAAAGTTATTATTCCAATAATTTCCATAAGATATAATATTTATACATAATACCATTTCAATAACATTCTGTAAACTTGAAAAAGAGCATCCCTTCTTTTAGGAGAGCTATCTTGGTTTCGTTTTGATTGTAAGAGTAACACATGCTCTGTGACAAAAATTCAAACTACATATTCAAATGTTCAAACGTATAGTGTGGAGGTTCCCTGTAAGCTCATCTCCCAGAGACAACCACCGCTAACTCTTTAGTGCATAGACTTCCAGTTTTTCATGCATACATAATATATTTATATAAATGGGATCTTACTCAACATACAGTTTTATAAAGTGCTTTGTCACTTAAAAAATATATCTTGGGGTGTCTGGGTGGCTCAGTCAGTTAAGCGTCCAACTTCGGCTCAGGTCATCTCACAGTTCGTGAGTTCAAGCCCCGCATCAGGCTCTGTGCTGACAGCTCAGAGCCTGGAGCCTGTTTTGCATTCTGTGTCTCGCCCGATCTCTGCCCTTCCCCCCCTCCCTCTCCCTCTCTCTCTCTCTCAAAAATAAACGTTAAAAAGTTAATATAGATATAGGTATAGATATAGATATACCTATAGATATATCTATATATATCCATCTTGGATATCTTTTCACTTAAAAAAATGTATCTTGAGCATCTTTTCAAGTTAAAAGTTACCTACTTCAGCTTTTAAAACAGATGCAAACTGGTGCAGCCACTCTGGAAAAAAGTATGGAGATTCCTCAAAAAAGTAAAAATAGAACTACCCTAATGACCCATTAACTGCATTTCTAGGTATTTATCCAAAGGGTATAAAAATGTTGATTCAAAGGGGCACATGCATCCCAATGTTTATAACAGCATTATTAACAGTAGCCAAATTATGGAAAGAGACCAAATGTCCATTGACTGATGAATGGATAAAGATGTGATAGATATGTACAATGGAATACCACTTGGTGATGAAAAATAGTGAAATCTTGCTATTTGCAGCAAAGTGGATGGAGCTAGAATGTATTATGCTAAGTGAAATAAGCCAGTCAGAGAAAGACAAATACTGTATGATTTCACTCATTTGTGGAATTTAAGAAACAAAACAGATGAACATGGGGGAAGGGAAGGAAAAATAGGATAAAAACAGAGGGAGACAAACCTAAATACACAGAACAAATACTGAGTGTTGCTGGAGGGGAGCTGAGTGGGGAGATGGGCTAAATGGGTGATGGGCATTAAAGAAGGCTCTTGCTGAGATGAGCACTGGGTATTATATGTAAGTGATGAATTACTGCGTTGGACTCCTGAAACCAATACTACATTGTATGTTAACTAACTGAAATTTAAATAAATTAACTTAAAAAAACAGATGCATAATAGCATAATGGGTAGCTATACTATATTTTATGTAATCAAATAAATAAACATTTAAAAACATTTTTTTTACTGTTTTAAATAAATCTACAGGTAACACCTGCATCCGCATATACTTTGATTATTTTTCTGAGGATATATTCTAAGAAATTGAATGACTTTTTTTTTTTTAATTTTTTTTTTCAACGTTTATTTATTTTGGGGACAGAGAGAGACAGAGCATGAACGGGGGAGGGGCAGAGAGAGGGAGACACATAATCGGAAACAGGCTCCAGGCTCTGAGCCATCAGCCCAGAGCCCGACGCGGGGCTCGAACTCATGGACCGCGAGATCGTGACCTGGCTGAAGTCGGACGCTTAACCGACTGCGCCACCCAGGCACCCCTTGAATGACTTATTAAAGAATAGTTTAAAATTTTACACAATTTGCCAAATTTCTCTAGAAAAGTTATCTCTTTTTGCATTCTTGCACACAATGAATAATTCCTTTACCAATATCTTTTCCATTGCAAGCAGTAACAATTGTTTGAATGCTTGTCAAACTGAAAGATAATATCACTGATGTTTTGTTCTTTAACTAACGACCGGTGTGGTTGAACATCTTTTCATTGGTTTATTGGCCATTTGCATCTTATACTTTGTTAAACATCTTTTCATTGGTTTATTGGCCACTTGCATTTTATACTTTGTTAATCGCTTGAGCATATCCTTCGCCTTGGTCAATAAGAGGGTTAATCTCTTACACATGAGAGTTTTTACAGATTAGAGGCTTCAACTGTTTATGTTTGTAGAGGTTACTTACTGGAGATTATTTTTCTAGTTTATGGAAGGTTAGTCACGCATATAGCCCCAGTCTTCCTGGGAAACAAGTTGAGTTAGATGGTTCCTCCTCTTTGTTTTGTGCACTTCAGACATGCATTCACTAGAACACTTGTCACTCAGTACTGACTCCTTCATTAGACATGTAGCTCATGAAACAAGGAAAATCCTTGTTCATCTTTGTGCCTTAGTATGAGCATGACACTATGAGAAACTCACTGAAAGTGGTAACCAAAGCAAAGCCTTTTGGGTTTCCTTTTTTCCCCCATCTTCCAAAGTGCAGCTCAGGTTGAATCTGCATAGTAATAGGGCATGCAGGTTCGCTCTCTCCAGCCCAGTGTTGAGCACTTTCTGGGTGCCAACATTAGAGCAGAGGCAGGTGATGACCAGAAAAGAAGGACTAGATCCTCTTAGTCATTTGCCTATTTTTCAGTTCAAGGGAACTCTCTCCCAAATTTGGAAAGTAAGGACCAAACTGTCTGTATATGTGATACTGTATATAAATGGAGAAAATGGAAACAAAATGACAGATGCTGGCAAGATTTAGCCTTAAAAATGCCTCAAAAATGATAGCTATAGATAGGACAATGACTACATTTTGAACCACAATTAAGTATTTACTCATTTATTTCTAGATGCAAATGTATCCAGCTTTTGTAAATTCATTTTGCAGCTTATTCTCTTTTTAGTGATCATGCTGATAACTGAAATTTCTGAAGAGCTGTTGCTAAGCAATGTAACTTGAAGCATGTAATGAAGCTTTCTGGTGACTGCTTAAATGTAAGAAAGTCCTATCGTAAGTTTACTACTTCGTTATCAATCTACTTTTAATGTTTGTATGATTGTATCATTCCTTTTTACTTAATTAAAAATTTTTTTACAGTCATCTAAAACTGATCTAATAAGGTAACTGAAGACTAAGGTAACTGAAGACTAAGGGGGAAATCTCTTTCAGAGAAAAATATTTATATAGTGACAAGGAGATAAGACTTTGGTATTCAACATTGGGTTGACTGTCATTATCTAGCTGGGTGACTTTGAGCACCCAGTCCCTCCCTCTTTCTAACTCAAGACTTTACTGGAAGTCTCAGCCAATGTGATAAGACAAAGGACATGGAATATAAGCAAGGGGAAAAGACAACATTTTCTGAATAGGTTGTAGTCTATTGTATATGTTGAAACTCCAAATGACTTTATGGACAAGTTATTAGATATAATAAAATAGTTCAGCAAGTTTTCTGTATAAAAGATTGACATATGGAGTACCTGGGTGGCTCAGTTGGTTAAATTTCTGACTTCAGCTCAGGTTATGATCTTGCAACCTGTGAGTTTGAGCTCCGTGTCAGGCTCTGTGCTGACAGCTCAGAGCCTGGAGTCTGCCTTGGATTCTGTGTCTCCCTCTCTCTCTGCCCCTCCCCCGCCAGTACTCTGTCTCTGTCTCTGTCTCTGTCTCTGTCTCTCTCCAAAATAAATAAACACTAAAAAAAAAAAAAAAAAAAAAGATCACCATACAAAAATCATTTGTATTGCCATATCAGAAATAAATAAGAATAAAAAATGAAAGAAAGATGCCATTCCAAGAGCACCAAAAACCCAAAGGTAACCTAGAAGTAAATGTATATGAGTTATCCATGGAGAATATTAAAATACATTACTAAAGGACCTAAGGAAAAAATCTGAACAAGTAGAGGTATATACTATGTTAATAGATGATAAGAATTGATATTGTTGTTATTAAAATACTTGATGTTATTTCTTCCCCCAAAAGCTTACAAACTCAATAACATTCCAATAAAATCTCAATAGAGTTTTTCATGGAACTTGACAAATTGACCCTGAAATTCATATGAAAAAGGCCAAGAGGCATCTCATATATGGGCCAGGAGGAGCTAAAACAATTTTGAAGAAGGCAAGGAGGGGAGGCTCACCCTTCAGATATGAAGATAAATTATAAAACTGTGGTAACACAAGATTGTGCTTTTTTCCCCCAGAAATAAACATAAAGATTAATGGAACAGATTGGTACAAAATAGAGCTCAGCAAAAGCCCAAACTCATATGAGCATTTGACACTTGCCAAGGAGACCGCTATAAATCTGTAGAAAAAGCAGGGGCCTTATTAAATAGTGGCAGCACGGGGCGCCTGGGTGGTGCAGTCGGTTAAGCGTCCGGCCTCAGCCAGGTCACGATCTCGCGGTCCGTGAGTTCGAGCCCCGCCTCAGGCTCTGGGCTGATGGCTCAGAGCCTGGAGCCTGTTTCCGATTCTGTGTCTCCCTCTGTCTCTGCCCCTCCCCCGTTCATGCTCTGTCTCTCTCTGTCCCAAAAATAAATAAAAACGTTGAAAAAAAAATTAAAAAAAAATAGTGGCAGTACAATTTAATAGCATTAGATAAATTTAAAAATAAATTCCAGGCAGATTTGAGAATTAAATATGAAAGACAGAATTTTAAATCTCTTAGAAGAGAATACTGATGACTATCTTCATAATATCTGTTAGGGAAGTATTTCTTAAATATAAGTCATGAAAAAGGATAAACAAAAAGTTTGATAAATTTGAATATATAAACACTGAAAAGTTCTTTGGTTATAAAAGATATTTAAAAGGTTCATTTACAACTAACAGACTGGGTAAGATATTTGAAATAAATATTATTTGGGGCACCTGGCTGGTTCAGTCTGTAGAGCATGTGACTCTTGATCTCAGGGTTGTGAGTTCAAGCCCCATGTTGGGGGAAGAGGTTACTTAAAAAATAATAATAATTAAAAAAAAAACTGCCAGCTTTTTTTTTTTTTTTTAAGAAAAGAAGTGTAATTGACAGAATTAGTATCTAGGATGTGTAGAAAAGACCTACAAATCAATGGGAAAAAAAAGCAAACAGCCCATTATAAAAATGGGCCAAAGATACATGTGAACAGGCAATCACAATAGAAGAGAACACCTGAATGGCCAATGAACATATGGAAAACAGCTCAACTTCTAGTTGGGAAAGCAAAAATAAAAGCAATCATGAAATAACATCTCACATGCACAAGATTGGCAGAAATGGAAAAGCTTGATAGTATTAAGTGTTGCAAGACTTTGGAGAAATGAGAACTCTCTTCTAGGACCTTTGGAGGCCAAAGAGAAGAGAGCTTAGTGTTTACTAGTGCGGACTCTGGAGCTATGTGACATACTTCAAATACCCAGACCTCTGCTTCCTTGTCTACAAAACACTAATAACAATAATAAAAATAATTTTAAAAATGATAATAATAATAACCACACTTAAACAGAGCTTCCTGAGACTGGGAGGTATCTGTTCTAAGGTACCTCATAGGGTTTGTGCGACGATTCAATGAAAACAGTGCCTTGTCCCAGTGTTTAATTCATGAGAGTTAATACTGTGCAAGTGTCAGGTTTTTTTCTTTTTTAAGTTTATTTATTTATATTGAGAGAAAGAGTTAAAGAGAGCACATGTGAGCCACAAAGAGTCAGAGAGAGTGACAGTTCAGAGCCCAACATGGAGTCCGAACTCCCGAACCGTAAGATCATGACATGAGCTGAATTCAAGGGTCAGATGCTTAATTGATTGAACTAACCAGATGCCCCAAGTGTTAGGCGATTTTATTTGTTATTACCTGGTAAAGCTAAAGCTGTCCATACACTTCAATCTGATGATTTCAGTTTGAAGTGCAGACTCTTGCACATGTGCTTCAGGGAATTTATAATACGTATTGCCGTGTTGTTTATTACAGCAGAAAGTAAAACGGCCCAAATGTGTAGGAGAAAAATAGATAAGTAAATTGTGGTACTTTCATTCAATCTTGTAGGAGCTCCATAGAGTTGCATGCGTAAGTGTCAAAAATACAATTTTTTTCCCAAAAATGTAATGTTAACTGTAAAGCAATACATAGATTGATACATGTGATAAGGTACCATTTATTTAAAGTTTAAACACATGCAAAACAACATGATGTGTTTAAGAACAGCTGTAAGTGTGGCAAAAGTATAAAAACAGTTACGAAGGACCCTACCAACTTCAAGATAATGGTTACATGAAGGTCAGAGAGGGGCATCAGGAATCAGGGGAATCAGGGATCCAGGCTGATGGGAACACAGTCATATCACGGTTGCATCATCTGGAACACACAACCTCTTCTGTTGCTGCAGAAGCAGACCAGCAAGACAAGAAGGGCACTAAAGAGCTTTCTACAAGCTCAGCCGGGAAATGACCAAGGTTATTTCTGCTCACATTTCACTAGCTAGAACTAGTCACATGATCCCACCCGTCTGTAAAGGACTGGGAAGGGCATACTTTGACAAGCACTATTGATGTTTGCCCACACTTCGCCTGTAAACTGTCTTTTTTTTTTTTTTCCTCTTGGTCTGAAACTCCTCAATAATTCACTCTCTCTGGATCCCTTGATCATTGGATCTTCAGGACTAGATCTGTCGTCAAATGCCTTGAATGCCTTCATAGATACTAACTGTTCATTTTACAGAATCACCAGATGGGAGCAGAGGTTACCAGGATTTTCTCTGACAGTGACTCAAAAAGAAAGTCTGCAGTGGTTCCCAATCTTTTGGAGGTTTTGTACAAGTATCTAGAATATTTTGGTTAAAAAAGTAAATGTTAAATAGTAGTTGTTTATAATTATCCTTTTAAAATAATTTAGGATAACTCCTTAGTGACTTAATAAAGCTCTTTGATTAGAGTCTTTGAATGAGGTACATGCTGACTGGTGGATCATCCATGAGCTTGGGAAGCTTTGAAAGGCTCATTCATCAAAGCCAGCAGTTTTGGCAAACTCTGAGCTACAGCTTTAATTAGCATTATGTTGCTTTCTTCAGTTTGGATTTTGCATAAGTTAAAGCAGCCAGGGAAACATTTTACTCAAATCCACATGCTCACTCAGCATCACCTACCGCTTTGGTTTTCCATAAATAGCTCAGGATGAAGAGTTGACAGTCTACTTGTTTCCGTACTCACAGCTTGGGTGCCTCAATTGAACATATGGAAAGGTAGATTTCAGGGGCTTTGTGACTCTTTCTGAGCCAGGGAAGTGGGTACCTGAGGCTGTTTTTTTAGTGCCTTCCTTGATCCCCATCTGGCTTTTAGGTTTGGAGCTGGCCTTATAATTAAGTCAGAGCTCTAGCTGGCTTTGATGTTGCCTTGGCGTGATCTTCTACTTTTTCTGACTACCTTCAGAAACCAGCACTCTCATAAGTCACTCTCAGAACTGCCTAGATCCTTGTAGACACCTGTGTCAATGTGACTCATAATCCAGTGTAAGTGTTAAATAATTTGGGTCTACCATTAGGCCATTTTCTTTTTCTTTTTTTTTTTTTTTTTTTCAACGTTTATTTATTTTGGGACAGAGAGAGACAGAGCATGAACGGGGGAGGGGCAGAGAGAGAGGGAGACACAGAATCGGAAACAGGCTCCAGGCTCTGAGCCATCAGCCCAGAGTCCGACGCGGGGCTCGAACTCAAGGACCGCGAGATCGTGACCTGGCTGAAGTCGGACGCTTAACCGACTGCGCCACCCAGGCGCCCCTAGGCCAATTTCTATAAACATACTATTGGAAGAGAACAAAAACCTCTCTGTGGGATATACTGCATTTTACAGTTAGTTCTCCCTATTATTGGTATATTCTTCACTCATTTCTAATTGAATAGTGTATGAGTTTTGAGCATTTGTCTCCAGCACTGGATGGGACAGGAAGAGGAACATGGATGAAGGTGTGCCGATTATAATGGGGCTAGCCATTCACCATGCTAGGAGATTGTTTAATGCTTTCTGGCAGGTTGGTGGAATTTCTTTGTCCTCCTTTGCTTCTGGAAATGGATACCTGACTATAGAGAGACCCCATATCTCACAGAGTTTATTGATCCCCTTTGAACCAGTTGAGCACTTTCAGTGCCTTCCAGGATAAAAAGGGAAGTGGATCTTTTCTTTCTGCATTCCATATTCTTCTCTCTATGAGCAGATGAGCATGAGAGTTCACTTAATGTAAGCAAGAGTGTGTTGAACATGGAGATACATCTCCCAGATTCTTTCCAGTGGAGAATTTACCGCAAGCCTCTCACTGCTCCTTCAGTGTCAGCTGCCTCACTCAAGGGCTCAACTGGTCAAGATGGGGGTATAAAGGCCTGGACATTTGGGCCTGATGTGGACCAACTTTGATGGGCAATATTTGCCTCTGAGGTCCCCCCTGGGATCAGCTGAGGCTTTATCATGCTGCATTATAGACTTTTCCCTCCACCTAGTACTGCTCTTTCCTCTCCCTTCCGTAGGTGCTGATCCTTCATAATTCCCTCCATTCCCACTGTGTCTCAGCATCTGGTTTTGGATAACTGAACCTGCAATACAAAACAAGGCTCTTTCCTTTTCAGCCAACCACATATGCCACACTCAGCTGTGACTTCTCTATATCCAAGAGCAGTGGCCGGTGGTGGTGGGGGGAGGAGTATAGAACCCAGGTGGGCCATGAAATTATGGATTCCAAAGATACTGATAAGCTAGGGCGTGGGTGCTTTGAGTTCATCGAGTCTAGATTTTCTGAAATCGTATTCTGAGGAAGATGTTAAAGAGCATTCCCTGCAACAAAGTTCCCAGGGTGGAAACATTTAGGAACTACAGCACATTACATTTCTCTTTGGAGACTTGTCATGCATATTAATGTGAAATTCTGTTGTAAAGAACATAATTTAACTTTAGCTTAATGATCATGATCCAAATTTATTTGATTTTGGAATCCTTTTATTCCCATGAAACAACCATTAGCAGCCCACAGTGCTACAATTCTTTTGATAGCCCTTTGGGAAGCTTCAATGAAGACATATGTAGAAATTGAATCTTGAATAGACACAGTAACTCCCAATAGTGGCAGAATTAACTCTTGGTAGAATCAGGACTAGAATGTGGGGCTCTTGATTTTTTTTTAAATATTTTTTAAGCATTTATTCATTTTTGAGAGAGAGAGAGAGAGAGAGACAGAGAATGAGCAGGGAAGGGGCAGAGAGAGGGAGACACAGAATCCGAAGCAGGCTCCAGGCTCTGAGCTGGCAGCACAGAGCCCGATGCACAGAACTCACGAACTGCGAGATCATGACCTGAGCCGAAGTCGAAGTTGGACGCTCAACTGACTAAAGCCACCCAGGTGCCCCAGGGCTTTTGATTGTTTTCCCAGTACTTTACCTGTGAGGTCCAGCTGCCTCTCTTATGTAATCCTAAGGGGATGTTAATTTGGTCTCATTTTCAGCAGAGGTTCAAAGCCAGTAAGAGCAAACTTCTCCCATATTCCAAATTATGGTGTTAGACCTCTAAGCAAGACTCCCCACACGATGAGGCAGACCACTTGGAGCCAGCTCTCACTAAGAGGCTGAAGTGGGAAACTGGACAGTTGTCTTAAGAGAGTGGTCATTATATAATGACATAAGGGGTGTTACCTTGCCCTTCAAGTACAGTGACAGTGGCTTCCAGGGACTCCCCCAAGGGCTACTTTGCATCTCCTGCCCAAAGGGAGGCTGGAAATCAGCCTGCAGCTGCAGATCAAAGAGCTATGCTTTAGGAAATAACCACAGTCCCACCAGTGATGGGACAAAAAGGACACTTTCCCATAGTGGGTTCATGAGAGAGTTGACCTGGAGTCCCCAAAAAGGGCTTGGTACAGGAGTAGCTTCCTGGAGTGGAGATCAAAACAGAAAAATGATTGTGAAGGTGGATTACTGAGTCTCAGAGCCAAAGAAGGGTTTCAAAAAGCTACTCGGAAGACACAGGAAGAGTGTCATCCAGTGACTGGGGGTTGTCCAAGAGCTCACAGAGTCTGCCACAGAGACCCAGTCAGGTTTAAACACTAGTGTGGCCAGGGTGAGCTAATGCTGGCTCAGTGTAGGAGGTATTGGCCCCCAGTTCTCCCTTACCTACTTTCTTTTCCTTCAACATCATGGTAGCTGCTCATGGGAGAACTGGAGGAACTGGCAGGCTGAATGAAGAAGCAGCCAACCAGGGCCCCTCTCCCGGAGCAACACCCGCAATGGCCATTAGCTGAGAAGTGCTAGGTGCTAAGTACTAAGTGCTAGGAGATGCTTGTTTGGAGCTTTACGAGTTAATATTACATTGTACTTCATCTATTATTTACCTAATAGTGACTGTTCTGATGCCTCCAAGTTACTTGAAGACTTTTATTCTCTAGAAGAAAGGCTGTGAGATGCCCAGGATTTCATTCAGGGAGGGAGTGGGGTACAGGTTATCTAGACAAAGGAGTTGACAACAGATTTGCAGAGGCAGTGCTGAGAAAGAAACGTCACTGGATGAATCCATGAGAACACTATAGTCATGAAGAGCAGGGGCTGTGGAGCCAGATCATCTCAGTTCACACCCTACACGTTGCTGTTTCCAAGTTAAATTCTCTGTTGCTCTGTTTCCTCATCTGTAAAATGGGAATAATAATAGAAACTACCTCATAAAGTTATTTTGAGAATTAAATTGGTTAACACATAGCAAACACATAGAATAGTGCCAGACATCATAATAAATGCTTTATAAATATTGGCTATTATGGGTTTAGCACTTTTGTTTCCTGTTACATAAGCACGAATGAGGATCCCAAGAATGACTGTTTCAGAGTTGATGGTAAACCAACAACCAAGTTATTAAGTGAATTTTCTCCCCTCTTGAACTACTTTCTGTAGTTCAGGGATTGGTCTGTGTCCCATGATAATGAGGTAAGCTCATTACCATTCTATTGATAGTTCCACAGATTTCCTTTCTAGGAAAAGGTATGATGTATGCACAGCTGGCTGTGTAGACTCTGGCATAACTCCCTAGCCTTCCAGTCTTCCCTGAGGCCTCTGCACCAGGCCTTACTGTTGAAGGCAGATTTCATCTGCACATCAGCAGGAAGTGCTGTCCCTGGGCCAATCTGGCAGAATTGGAACATGCCATTCAGTATTCATGACCTTGTGCCCTAAAGTGAATGTTTAGCATCGTCTGAAAAAGATTTCAAGTCTGATTTGTTGAGTCACATGAATTCCAGCGTCCCCTAATAGAAAATCTTTTTCGGTTCCTTGCCCGTGACTTCAATCTGTACCTTTGCCAAGGAGGAAGGGGTAGAAACTCAGATTTTTTCCCATCTCTTGGAAAATGAGATGTTAGAGGTTTGAAATCTGCCTAGTAGTTTCCAACTATTCAAAGCAGAATTTAAAACAGGAAATTGAAGAGAATCTGACATTTAATTTCTATATTAATGAGTCATGTCACTTGTTCTTAACTATGATCTACACACTTAGCATTTAAAATCAGCAATCCATTTTGCACCATATGCAGTTGAGTTAAATAATAGTCACATATGAAGAAGAAGGTCAAAGATGTATTTTTTAGTTTTATGTTCCCAGTTCGCTTGTCTCTGTTTTGTATTTATTTCTTCTCTTGTCACATAAATGATCTGAAACATGATATTCCAGCACTAGGGAAATGACTGAAACTATATCAATATGATGACTTTATATATGGTCTAACTAAATTATTATGAATACAGAATAGATATTACCTTGTCAATGTGGAACTTATAGACACACACATAAATTAATTGGAGGTGCATTGTTTAGATTTCTTATGTATCCTTATCTGTGTGACAAACCTTTGACTTCTTAAAAAATATAATTGAAGTCAATGACTACTAATTTTGACCCTATATTGGCCTTTGAAACCAAGAGCCATTTAGTTAGTTCTGTCTTCCTAAGATCATTGTCTCCTCACTGGAAACCTCTGAAGGAGATTTTGCCTGGTTAGGGGTATGTCGGAAACAGTGCTTCAGCCAACTGTCATCTAGAATGACTGGACCACTCTGCAAAGTTAATTTTATGGCAGTTTATTTAATTTTGTCATGTACTTATTAGAAGGAATAACTTGTCTAAAGTTCTATTTATGGTAGGAGAAAGTTTGTTGTGTAGCAGTGACGGAACATTCAATGGCTCTATGATGTTGGTTTCATAAGATGCAATTGAGCCCTACACAATGTGAGAATATGTGTTTCCTTTAATGTGAATTCAAATTTTCTAAAACTCCAAATCTCTTATACACATTAAATATTAAAATCCAAATAGCTCTTACTAATCTTATATATTCCAGGTGAGAGAGAGACCCCAAGCAATTAATTGGTTCCAGAAGAAGCAATCATTAATCTTATGTGATTTAGCAGAGCGTAAGTATACCTGAACTTAGCAACAGATCTGCTCTGGCATTAAATATAATACATTTAGCCCGTTGTGGGTCATAGATTTTTTTTATAAGCTCTCTGGATGCATCTCAACCAGAAATGGAGCTAATTGGTGAGTCAATTGCTGTGGATTCTAATGTACCTCTCAAGGGAGAGTGAAGTCAGATAGGAATGTTGCTAGCCCAAGAGTTGAACCCTTAACCAGAAGAAGACTGGGGGAAATTTGCTCTGTAGGGCTTATTAGGATTTATGTCAGTCCAGTTAAATGTGTGAATTAGATATCCATAAGAAGCCAGAACTAACCAGAAGAAACTCATGGCTCCGTGAAGTAGGAATACACTGCTTTTCCATTATTGCCTGGTAAACTTTTGATAAAAGCCAAGGAGGGAGACCAAACCAAGAGCTTCATAGCCATTAAGGACAATAGGGTAGAAAGAGGTTTAGGAACAAAGGAAAATTCTCTTTAGTTTGAAGGACAGCTGAAAACTTACTTGTGTGTGTTTTTTTCTCTGTTTCATCTTTTATTGATGGCATATGTGTAGAGGTTATAAAGTTATTATAAAGTGAGAACTGTTTATTCCTGAACACTTTAATGAATTGTCTTAATCTGAGTTATAGCAACTCTTAAAGAATTTTCTTCACTGGGGATTAGTTATCGGCAACTCATTAACAACCCACCAAAGACATTAAAAAGTTTCAGGGATCAAAATATGCTACTCTACTCATTCTACTTGTGAATTCAGTGAAAAATAATTCATCCAGTTTTGGTGAATTTTCCATTACTACCTGATATTTTCAGATTTGTCTCAAATGCAGTAAAGGTAAGACTCATCTAGTTAATAAATGGTAAAAAGAGGACTACATTTGTGCATATGAGAAGGGTTGCCTGGATCAGACTACATGTGTGACTACTACAATTGAGCTAGAACTTGTCTGTGAGTGGCCTCACATGGGAGATAGCATGACATAGTTGAAATCACGGTGACCTTGGTTTAGGCAGACTCCTTAGCGAAGACTTCAAAGCCATTGGAGTCTTAAGAATCAAGGCCTGACTTAGGGTTGAAGAGATGGTACCAGGTCATGCTGTTTGGCTCAGGCCTAACTTTCTTCATACTAAGGACTTCTTTTCAGACTTTGATGTCATTTCCAAATCAACCTGCCAAATATCACAGTTACAGCATTGAAAAATGACATTTATCACCAATTTCCACTCGTGTCCCCTTCCCAGACCACACTGACTATAGTGGACTATGAATTAATAGTCTGTTGTAGGTGTTTTATGTTAAAGGATTATTAAATGTAAACATTCAAAATATACAGAAAATTGGTGACATTTTATTTTTAATATAATGGTAGCCTTTTTAAAAAATGGAAGTAGCTTTGTCAGGAATCCAAACTCCAGAGCTAGCTAGTTAAATATTGTTATCTAAATCTGCAAGAAAGGGTTTTGTTATTTAGACAAAGGGGTGTTACAAATAATTCTTCACTGGAGGAATGAGTAGTGTTCAGGGTAAATAGTCGACTAGAAAGATTGAACAGGCATTTTTATCCTTTTATATATATGTATATATATATATATAAAAGTGACCCAGCAAAAGCCAATAAATATAGTGGCATGAAATGTGTGGAGGTGAAATGTGCACATGAAATGTGCTAAGGTGTGGACACCTTAGCTCTAGAACTCCCTTTAGTCATTTGTTTCTCCCGTACTGGAAATCTAAAAGGCTTATTGATCCTATCTTCAAAATATCATTAGATCTCCTTTGGAGTTTCCTACAGCATGCTTTTTAGAGCCAAGAGTTGTCTTAGCTCAGGCTGCAATAACAGACACTTACTTCTCACAGTTCTAGAGGCTGAGAAGTCCAAGATCAAGTTGCTATCATGGTTCAGTTCTGATGAGAACCTTTTTCTTGACTTGTAGATGGTTGCCTTCTTGCTATATCCTCACATAATGGAGAAACAGAGAGAAAGAATGAGAGAGAGAGAGAGAGAGAGAGCACTCTGGAGTCTGAGTCTTCTTATGAGGGAGCCTACTTCCATCATAGAGGGTTAACTCTCATGACTTTAGTGAAGCCTAATTACCTCCCAAAGATCCCACCTTCAAATACCATCACACTGGGGGTTAGGGCTTCGACTATGGATTTGGGGTGAGGTACAAACATTCAGTCCATAACAGGGGTACTCTGAGGGAAGACTTTATTAAGCTTATGGGAACTGGTTGCTGGTTCTGTACCTGCTTGTAAAGATATGTTTGCATGTGTGGCACAATTCAATCTGACTTATTTTCATTTAACATACACTCTGGCAGCCAGGTGGTGGGGAGGAGACGCATAGTCCTGTTCACTAATTGTCACTGTCAACCTTGGGAGGTCATGCTCTGAATATAACAACTTCATTCTGTAGCTTTCATTAACCCTTCAGACTGGAAGAGCAGTTCTCAACTGGATTGTATTTTTTCATCAACAAACCCAAACCATGTAAATAATGTGAAATCATATGAATGAACTATGTATGTAAAGAATTTCAAACATGATCTGGAGGTATTTCTTCATGCAAAGAAATCATTCCTTATTACTCTGAGTCCTGAACCAGAGAGATAGTTCAAGAGGATCACAGCAGAAAGATATGAGGCACTGAAAACTGTCCTTAGGGATAAGCAGAAGGAATGGGGCAATCAATCGATTATTTAATTTCAGTGACTCAGATTCTTTCCAGATTCTTCCATTGACTGTGGAAGTCTATTTAATTTTTCATGTTTCTAGTCTACAAGTCAGAAAGGCATTCTTTTCATTTTTAATTAAACAAAATTTTTAAAATTATAGTTGACACACAATGGTACATTAGTTTCAGGTATAGAAAGGCATGATTTTAGTGCAAGTATTGCACTCAAGTATTGCACTATGGGCAATGCCCATAGAAAACAAGTTATTTAGGGGTGCTTGGGTGGCTCAGTCGGTTAAGCATCCAACTTCGGCTCAGGTCATGATCCCACAGTTCGTGAGTTCAAGGCCCAAGTGGGGCTCCAAGCTGACAGCTCAGAGCCTGGAGCCTGCTTCAGATTCTGTGTCTTCCTCTCTCTCTACCCTTCCCCTGCTTATGCCCTGTCTCTGTCTCTGTCTCTGTCTTGCTCTCAAAAATAAATAAACATTAGGAAAAAAGAAAGCAAATTATTTATTTGGAATTTTCTTTTATCTTTTCTTCTTATTAAGCTACTCCATTAAGTGTTATTTATAGACTTACACTTTTATTTTTTTATTTATTTGTTTTGTTATTTTTTTAAATGTTTATTTATTTTTGACAGAGAGACAGAATTCAAGTGTGGAAGGTGCAGAGAGAGAGGGAGACACAGAATCCAAAGCAGGCTCCAGGTTCCGAGCTGTCAGCACAGAGCCCAACACAGGGCTCAAAGTCACTAATGGCGAGATCGTGACTTGAGCTGAAGTTGGATGCTTAACTGTGCCACCAGGCACCCCGATAGGCTTATAATTTTAAAAGTGTGACCATTTGAATCTCTTTGCAAGGGTGACAATGTGTTATTTTTAGAACGATTGCAGATACTTTATTGACACTATTTGCTCAGGGATGAAATATTTGGAGTGTGGAGTTTGAAGCAGAAATTCAAAAATGAAGGAAGGACTGACTAGATAAAAAATTCAAGGCTCAGATTGGTGACAAATTAGTGTAATATGCCTTAAGGATTTGCTTATGCTAGATTAAGAGCCTTGTCCATTAAAATCACTGTATATGTAGAGCCTAGTAAAATAACATGTGCAATTAGGAAATTAGTATATTTTATTTGACCAGGGTTTGGGAAAGCACTCCGAGACATTAAATCAGGCATGCGGAATTTTGCCTGACAAAAAACAGGTTCCCTCTTCCCACATTGGATGTTTGTGTGTCCAGAGACCCTACTTGCCAGTAAGGAAATGAGACCCACTGACTTTAGAACCCAAGGTATCCCCTGTAATCTTTCATGTGGATGAAGCTTAAGGGCAATCCATCAGACCCCCAGGTCTTGTGAAATACAAGTTTCGTTATGCCATTGACTCTACAATTAAACTTTTGCGTTTCTTCAAAAGTTTAGCACAGATTATTTTTTTCTATCTCTAACTTACTTCCTAGTTTCTTCTGATTAGGGTATCAGCATGTTTATTATTATTTTTCAATATAATATCTTTGATCTCTTTGTTTCAAAAGGCAATTTGAAAGTGGAAATCTTCCTTTTTCTAAAGTAAAGACCAAAAAGGATATCAAATAAATCCACTTTATTTATTTTAAAAAAAATTTGTTAACTGTATTTTGAGACAGAGCATGAGTTGGGGAGGGTGGAGAGACAGAGCTTGATGTGGGGCTTGAGCTCATGAAACCATGAGATCATGACCTGAGCTGAAATCAGAAGCTGGACGCCTAACCCACTGAGCCACCCAGGTGCTCCAGATGAATCCACTTAAAAAAAAAACAGAGATCTTCACATTCTAGGCGCTGTGTTAAATGCTCTAAACAACAACCAAAGACTCGTTGCTTTTGCCTTTAAATCTACTGATTGCATGCTTTGTTCTGTGATCATGAAACATTCCCTCAGAATTTGAACCTGGTTGTCTCTCTTGAAATTTTAAAAACGCATTTTCACTCCTTTGCAAAACTGTCCTTGAATTTCTTCTTTTGGAATCTGCATAATTTCTGGTTTTTCCTTAATTTCTTGTTTGAATTTGCTTCTTCTCCTTTCTTTAGCCATTTTTCTGTTTTAAAAGGATGCTTGCTTCTTCATAATACTCTTCCACCCCCAACCCCAGGTCTCATTTTGTGCTTTGGCCGATATTTATTCAAGGGCTTTGAGAAGTTGTATTAAGTCATTTCCAGGCTTCTTGGGGGCTTCAAAGCCTCCTGTTCTAAAAGTTAATTATTTGTCTTTATACTAACCTTGTTTTTCAATCTCTTATGATGAAATAAAAATTCTCCATTATTATTATTATTATTATTATTATCTGAGTTATTACTTCTTCTCAAGGTACTATAGCTTTTTGGTCAGTTGCATTTTCCAGTCCAAGTTAATTTTGTCAAGCACAGAACCACCCACAGAGGGTTCTGTAGTTTCTTACTTAAAAAAAAAAAATGTTTATTCATTTATTTTTGAGAAAGAGACAGCATGAATGGGGGAGGGGCAGAGAGCAAGGTGGGCAGAAAAGATCCCAAGTGGGCTTTGTGCTGACAGCAATGAACCCAAAACAGGGCTCGAACTCATGAACTGTGAGATCATGACCTGAGTGGAAATCCAGAGCCGGATGCTTAACTGACCGAGCAACCCAGGCGCCCCTTGTAGTTTGTTTTTTGTCCAGTAAATTGTTTTTGTAAGATTTCTATGCTTTTTTCATGGATACAGTCCATTTAGTCCCCCTTTTACATGTATTTGTACCCTTTAGAATTCTTGGCTCTGCTGAATTCCATTGACTGTCCTCATGTCTTCAAGGATCTAAGATGCTGTTTTAGTCAGCTTGAGCTGCTCTAACAAAAATGCCATAGCCTGGGAGGCTTAAACAGCAGACATTTATTTCTCACAGTTCTAGAGGTCCGGAAATCTAAGGTCAAGGCGCTGCCAGATTTTGTGTCTGGTAGGGAAATTCTTCCTGGTTTGCAAATGACTGCCTTCTTGCTGTGTCCTCACTTGGTAGAGAGAAAGGACCCTTCCCCTTCTTATGAGGACACTAATCCCACCCTGAAGGCTCCACCTCCATGACTTTATCTCAACCTAATCGCTTCCCAAATGTTTCATCTCCAAATATCATCATATTGGAGTTCAAGGCTTCAACATATGAATTTGAGGGGAGCAGAAGCATTCAGGCCACAGCAGGTACTTATTATATGAAAGCCCTTGATTGCTTTTTCCCACGGATAGCTTTAGTAATACACACGCGCACGTGCACGCACACACACACACACACGCACATTTTTTTAAAAGAAAAAGTTTATGAATAAAACCATCTGATTATGATGATCATTAGTGTTGGGTAAGATCACGCCATATAAATTTTAAGATAAAAATTATCTTAAAATAAGACATCTTTGATCAGTAGATCCTTGGAAGTTAAGAGATCATTGCAGTGTATGTATGCTAATGGTATTAGGATTACTCTATAATATAAATGTAATCAATATTTAATCAACTCTTCAATGGAATAAATTACTTGTTCTCTCATGGATAGATTTATAAAGAATCACAGTTTCAGCTGTGATATTTGAAACACAAACTGGAGTAAGAGGAAACTCAGAAGCTGTTGGTGAATTTACATATCGTTGCTGCATTTATTTTTTAAGGGAACACAAATATCTTGGGAGGGGCAGGAAGAAGCAACACTTTTATGTCCTGCCAAGCACAGCCAAATGCAAGGTCTTTACTTTTTTTTTAAACATTATGTATTCATGCCTGATCTTATGAAGTTATGAAGACAACTGAGCCTTTGATTATTTAAAAATATTAGAAATGATGGTACAAAACATAAGGTTTTCTGGGGTTCACTTTTATAAACGTTTAGAAAAATAATAAATAAGAGGAAAATGTATTCTTTTTGGTGACATTTCTTTAAAACTTTAAAAAGAAATTTTTTAATGTTTCTTCATTTTTGAGAAAGAGAGAGACAGAGAGAGAGAGAGAGAGAGAGGGAAAGTATGAGCAGGGAAGGGGCTGAGAGACAGGGAGACACAGATTCCAAAGCAGGTTCCAGACTCTGAGCTGTCAGTACAGAGCCTGACATGGGGCTTGAACTCACGAAACCATGAGAGCATGACCTGAGCTGAAGTCTGACGCTTAACAGACTGAGCCACCCAGGCGCCCATTTTTGGTAACATTTCTAACACCATATGTTTTAGTTTGAAAAAATGTAATTCAGAGTGCCTGGGTGGCTCAGTTGGTTGAGCAGTTTGAACGACTGACTTTTGGTTTTGGCTCAGGTCCTGATCTCATAGCTGTGGGCTCAAGCCAGGAGACAGGCTCAGAGCTGACAGCACAGAGCCTGCTTGGGATTGTCTCTCTCCCTCCTTCTCTGCTCCTCCCCCACTTGCATGCACTTTCTCTCTCGCTCTCGCTCTCGCTCTCGCTCTCGCTCTCCCTCCCTCAACATAAAAAAACTTAAAGAAAAGAAAAAATGTAATTCGGCATCACAAGGAGTAACAATATAAATAGCCAAAATACGTCAGGAAGTAAATTCTTGAGTATTTCTCCTGAACCAAATTTTTTTCTGAGAAAATTCTGTCTTCCAATACCAATTCTGACTTGTTCAGTGGATGGCTCTGTTCTCTGTGTCCTGGCATTAGAACTAGGCTGTCCTATTAGGTGATAAAGATATTCTAATACTGATATTTAATGGTTCATACACAAATACTTTTTAGTAGGGTTTATAAACTCTGGATTTTTGTGATTCTGTCCACGTAAAGTTCTGCCAACAAGTCATTTAATCAACATTATCAATAAAACCAGCTAAAATTGGTGAAACTGAATGAGTTTACTTTCATTAATTCAATAAATTTTTATTGAGCTCTTACTATGTGCCAGATGCTGTTCTAATCAGAGTAAACCAAACAAACCTCCTTGGCCTCAAGAAGCTTAGTAGGGAAGACACACAAAAATAAATAAATACGTAACCATACATACATATAGAGAGAGATCTAGAATAATGACTGGCCTGTAATAGGCATTCAGTAGCTTTTACAAAAATAGTTTTTATTGGAGTAAAACTCTTGTAAAGTTGGTAGGTAAGACAACGGCCTCCCAGAGATTTCCATGTCCTAATCCCTGGAACCTGTGAATGTTACTTGATGAGGAGAATTAAGGTATAGATGGGATGAAGATTGCTAACGAACTGACTTTAAGGGAAGGAAATTATCCTGGATTATCTGGATTGGTCCAATGCAGTCACAAAGGTCCTTCAGGTGTGGAAGAGGCAGTGTGAGAGTAATGCAGTGTGGAAGGACTTGAATAGCTATTGCTGGCTTTGTAGATGGAAAGAAAGAAACAGCCAAGGAATTCCAGCGGCCCCTAGAGGGTGGAAAAGGCAAAAAACCGCATTTTCCCTTAGAGCCTCCAGAAGGAACCAGCCTGACACCTTGATTTCAGACCACTGAAACACATTTCAGACTTCTGACCTACAGAATTGTGAGATAATACATTTGTATTGTTTTAAGCCACTAAGCTTGTGTAATTTGTTGCAGCAAAGATGGGTAAGTGACTAATATATACAGTAAAATGTACACATCTTCAGTGTATCATTTGATAAATCTTAACAAGTATCTTCACATATGTAACCAACCACGTTACAGACATTTCCATCATCAAGAAACTTTTATCATTAGCTCCTTCTAGTCATACCATTCTCCCCCCAAATAGAAGGAATTAACTGATTTCTTTTATTTTTTTATTAAAATTTTTTTGTTTAATTTTTTAAAAATCTGTTTATTTTATTTTTTTTTTCAACGTTTATTTATTTTTGGGACAGAGAGAGACAGAGCATGAACGGGGGAGGGGCAGAGACAGAGGGAGACACAGAATCGGAAACAGGCTCCAGGCTCTGAGCCATCAGCCCAGAGCCCGACGCGGGGCTCGAACTCACTGACCGCGAGATCGTGACCTGGCTGAAGTCGGACGCTTAACCGACTGCGCCACCCAGGCGCCCCTAAAATCTGTTTATTTTAAGAGAGAGAGTGAGAGACAGAAAACATGAGTGGGGGAGGGGCAAAGAGAGAGGGAGAGAGAATCCCAAGCAGGTTCTACACTCAGCACAGAGCCTGACATGGGCCCAATCTCAGGACTTCGAGATCACAACCTGAGCAGATATCAGGAGTCACTTAACTGACTGAGCCACCCAGGTGCCCTTAGATCTGACCTTTTATGTAAAATTGCCCTTCAATGTAAAGAACTTCCTTTAGCATTTTCTTTTTTTTTTTTTTAATGTTTTTTAATGTTTATTTCTAAGACAGAGAGAGACAGAGCATGAGTGGGGGAGGGGCAGAAAGAGGGAGACACAGAATCAGAAGCAGGCTCCAGGCTCCAAGCTGTCAGCACAGAGCCCTACGTGGGGCTTGAACTTACAGACCGAGAGATCATGACCCAGGCTGAAGTCGGACGCTCAACCGACTGAGCCACCAAGGCGCCCCTAGCATTTTCTTTAAAATTTTTTTTAAATATGTTTTTAAAGTTTATTTATTTATTTTGAGAGAGAGAAAGAGAAAGAGAACATGAGCAGGGAAGGGGCAGAGAGAGAGGGAGAGAATCCCAAAGAGGCTCCTCACTGTCAGCGTGGAGCCCGACTTGTAGATCAACCCCATGAAACCGTGAGATCATGGCCTGAACTGAAATCAAGAGTTGGATGCTCAACCAACTGAGCCACCCAGGCACCCTTCCTTTAGCATTTTCTAACATTAAAAACAAACAAACAAACAAACAAAAAAACACCATTTCTAACCAGAAGGTTGGGGAAAAGTTCCCTTGGTTTTATTTTACCTGAAAAAAAATCTTTGTTTTATTCTTGTTAGTTTTTTTAACGTTTATTTTTGAGACAGAGACAGAGAGAGAGAGAGAGCACGAGCAGAGATGAGCAGAGAGAGAGGGAGACACAGGATCTAAAGCAGTTTCTGTGCTGAAAGCAGAGAGCCGAACGTGGGACACAAACCCAAGAACCTTGAGATTGTGACCTGAGCCAAACAAAGTTGGACGCTTAACTGACTGAGCCATGTAGGCACCCCTATTTTATCCTTATTTTTGAGGCATTTTTCACTGGATATAGAATCATAGTTTGACAGGTTTATAAAAGTTTCTTTTGCTATGGGTTGATTGGCATGTACCTCCATCCCCTATCATATGTTGATGTCTGAATCCCCGGTACCTCAGAATATGGCCTTTTTCGGAGATAGGGTCCTACAGAGGCAATCAACATAAAACAAGCTCACTAGGGGGCCCTAACTCAATATGACTGCTATCCTTAGGAAAAGATGAAATGTGGATACAGAGACACACATACAGGGAAGACAGTGTGAAGAGACATAGTGAGAAGACAGCCATCTCCAAGCCAACAGATTCCCTCATAGTCCTCGGAAGAAACCAATGTTCTCAGGATCTTGATTTTGGACTTTCAGCCTCTAGTACTGTGAGGCATAAATTTGTGTTGTTCAAGCCCTCAGTCCATGGTGTTTTGTTATGGCAGTCCTAGAAAACTATTACGCTTCTCATCACTTTAAAGATTTTGTTCCATTTTCTCCAATATTTTTTTCTTTTTTTTTTTTTTAATTTTTTTTCAACTTTTTTTTATTTATTTTTGGGACAGAGAGAGACAGAGCATGAACGGGGGAGGGGCAGAGACAGAGGGAGACACAGAATCGGAAACAGGCTCCAGGCTCCGAGCCATCAGCCCAGAGCCTGACGCGGGGCTCGAACTCACGGACCGCGAGATCGTGACCTGGCTGAAGTCGGACGCTTAACCGACTGCGCCACCCAAGCGCCCCTCCAATATTTTTTTCTAATGAGAGGTTAGTTGTCATTCTTATGGTTATTCTCCTACATGTAATGTGTCTTTTCTTCTTCTGGATATCTTAAAGATTTTTTTCTCTTTGGTGGGGCTCAGTGTGGTTATCTTTGTATTTATGCTGCTTAGGGTTATGCAAACATTTTGGATCTATGAATCAATTAAAAAAATTTTTTAAGATGAAATTTATTGTCAAATTGGTTTCCATACAACACCCAGTGCTCATCCCAACAGGTGCCCTCCTCAATGCCCATCACCCACTTTCCCCTCCCTTCCACCCCCCATCAACCCTCAGTTTGTTCTCAGTTTTTTTTTTTTTTTAAATTTTTTTTTCAACATTTATTTATTTTTGGGACAGAGAGAGACAGAGCATGAACAGGGGAGGGGCAGAGAGAGAGGGAGACACAGAATCGGAAACAGGCTCCAGGCTCTGAGCCATCAGCCCAGAGCCTGACGCGGGGCTCGAACTCATGGAGCGCGAGATCGTGACCTGGCTGAAGTCGGACGCTTAACCGACTGCGCCACCCAGGCGCCCCTGTTCTCAGTTTTTAACAGTCTCTTATGCTTGGCTCCCTCCCTCTCTCTCTCTCTCTCTTTTTTTTTTTCTCCCTCTCCCCCATGGTCTTCTGTTAAGTTTCTCAGGATCCACATAAGAGTGAAAACATATGGTATCTGTCTTTCTCTGTATGACTTATTTCACTTAGCATAACACTCTCCAGTTCCATCCACGTTGCTACAGAAGGCCATGTTTCATTCTTTCTCATTGCCACATAGTATTCTATTAATTTTTTTTTAAATTTTCAAAAAGATTTTATTTTTAAGCAATCTCTACACCCAACGTGGAGCTTGAACTCACAACCCCAAAGATCAGGAGTTACATGCCCCATTGACAGAGCCAGCCAGGCACTCCTATTAATTAATTTTTTAAATGAAATTTGGGAGCATATCTTCCATTACTTTTAAAAATATTTTTTCTAAGTCATTCTGTCTCTACTCCCTTGGATGCCAATCATCCAAGGAAATTATATTGTCCCACAGATTATTGAGGCTCTGTTCATTTTTTTTTCAATTTTAGTCCTTTTATTCTTCAACTTGAGTAATTTTTATTGATCTGTCTTTATGTTCACTAATTCTTCTTCCACAAAAAAAAATCTGATTTTAAGCTAAGCCAGTAAATTTTTAATTTCAGATATTGTATTTTTTTAGGTTTAGGATTTCCATTTAGTTATTTTTTTTTTTAATTTTCCATTTGCTGAGCTTTTTCATCCATTCCTTCACTCGTCAACTATGGTTTCTTGAACAAATTTACAATGTTTTGAAGAGTCTATCTGCTAAATCCAACATCTGGACAATATTGGGGTCTGTAGCTGTTACCTGGCTATTCTTTTTATTGCTGATCACATTTTCCTGCCCCTCTTCCCTTGCACATCTAGTGTCTTTTTTATTGTGCACCGGGTATCATTGTGGATGACACATTGTGAGGAGTCAGGATCATTCTGAGCTGTGTTCTGGCAAGCAAATCAAATAACTGGTGAATCCTCTTGACACTGTCTGGATTGGTTTTAGGCTTTACTGAGCCACATATATTTTGGTCTAGTCATCATTCTAGGTCATGACTGCTATTCTTGGGAGTGCTACTTATTCTTAAGGCATGGCCTCTCTGGGTCACATTTGAATGCCTAGTGCTCAACAAGGTCTCTCAACTCTGGCACGGTTAGGACACCAACTCCTCTCAGAATGGCCTGACTTTAATATCTTTGTTCAGCTCTTTGTCACCCATGAGTCTCTCTCTGCTATATCCTTGGGGTTTTGTGTTGTTATGTTCAGTTCAGTACTCAGACAAGTACCCAAGGGTAACCACCACACCCATATCTGGGGTCCCATCTGTATTGCTTTCTCTAAGCTATACCGTGATATGTGAATTTCAGTCACCTCAACAGCCCCAACCTATTCTGCCTCCTCACATCACTGAGATCATTGCTCTTCTCCTGGGTTCCATATACCGGGGTGGCCAAGAAAATGTCCCAAGGAAGAAAATGGCAGTGAATGTGTAGCTCCCTTTGTGTGTTTCCTGTCTCTTAATCATCAGAACCAGTGCTCTCTGTTGTTCAATACCTGAAAAAAATGTCCACTTATTATTTGTCCATGTTTATAGCTGCCTTAGAGGAAGAATAAATCCAATACCATTTACTCCATCATGGCCCAAAGTGGAAGCCCAATACTCAATGCATTTTTATGCATAAATGTGTGAATTGAGTTCATGTTTCTAGGGTTCAATATAAAATCTGGCACAAGAAGAGCATAATAAATGTTTGATGGATAAATTTCTAAGATTTCAAAGAAAACCCACCCTCAACTTTTATATTGGTCTACTAAAAGTGGAATACAGGAAAGTAGGACTAGAGGAAGTTATTAAATATTGTCATGGCACTTTTTTTCTTATTTCAGTTATCTTTTATTTTGTGCAAATAGAAATGTTTGCATATCCGGAGCCATTTTATTGGTAAACTTTTTAGAGGAGACTGAGGTGCACTGGCACAGTGAAGATTCCTTTCTAGCTGGAGAGAAAAGGGACTTCTATTGCAGACACGGCTGGGAAGAAACAACCGTGTTGTTGAGACCGGAAGTACACATGATCTTCTGCAGGGAATAAGAAACAGGTGACTTGTGAAGAGATTCATGTATCACTTGATTGTGGATGTCATTACTAGCTTTCCATGATGCTCTGTAAAGAGGACAAACTTTTTCCCTTTTCAGCAATTTCCACTTTGTTTTCAGAGGGATTGTGTGTGTGTGTGTGTGTGTGTGTGTGTGTGGTGTGCAGTTTCACACCAGGCCCAGCTGGGTCTAAGTAAAATTGGCTGGGGGAATTCTTCTGCATTTGGGTCCTGCAATTTCATTCTATGTCACCCACTGGGGTGGGAGTTGTCAGCGTTAAGCTTAGTTGTCAGTAGACGGTCTGCCACCGCTACCAGCATGGTGACCCCTCCCCTTTGTGCCAGCAGAATAGAATATTCGTTGCCTCAAGTTTTCGTAATGACAATGCTTTCACTGTTCTCCTTTTCAAGCTGGGACTCCCTCTAGAATATCAGTTAGAGGAACCAGCTGGCATTCACTGTTGTAGCTTGATGCCCACTCTTTTCCTTTAACCCCTTTACTCCAGTTCTCTGCACATTATATGTAGATACGAATGTCTGTTCTTGTTTCCTCGAGAAACAAAGAGGCGGCGGAGTTAAACTTGGCTAGTAAATCATGTGACCATCTATAGTACAAATTTTATTGAAAAACGGACTAGAATTATGCAGATCTCCCTCGCTGCCTGAGTCCTGACATTTCTTCCTTCAAAGAATTAATTGGATTCAAGGCTCTGGAAGGCAAGAAGATGAGTAAGATATTAATAAGATTGATTTATGCAAAGAAAGCCACAACAATGAATATATTGTGCATTATGCAAACCAGAGGCAATGCACTTCAGAACCAGAGTCACTTGAAATCTTAATTACAATGACTATACACTGAAGTACACAGCAGTGACAATGTCCCACATTAAACATTTAACCTCAGAGCCATCAAGTAAAAAGATGTGCATTTAAGAGAAAATGTGAAAAAGCAATTAAAAAATCACAACCCCTAAACTGTTATGAATTTATATGTATCTCTAGACTTAACAAGCATGACAAGATGACAAGTGATAAAAGACATCTGACATGTGACTTTCTGCTCCACAACATACCTTATGTGCCTAACGAGGATATAACCTTTTCTATTATAATACGGCTCACATCCCACTGGAGAATGAGGCAGCCATTAACGCACAGCTGTTAGCTTCCATGGAATGCATGGATACGGAATGAAACAACCTCTATTTAGCTGTTGCCTTTTTGTGAAACAGCAGTGAAATTTCCTACAATAATACTAATGATAATACTCCCTTACATTTATGTAGCGATTTACAGTTTACAAAGCGTGTGAAGATAAAATAACAATGGCTACCATGTATTCACTGTTGTGTGTGTGTGTTGGGCACTTTCTCAGGCGCATCTCACATAGGGCTCTGCGAGGTAGCTGTTGTTGTTCACATTTTCCAGATGAGAAACTGAGCTTTGAGGGATTAAGCGATTTAACTGAGATCATGTAACTAGTAAGAGGTCAGAGCTGAGATCTGTGTGACTACAAAGCCAATCTTCAAAACGGTGTTAAACTGCCTCATTTGATGTCGCAGCAAATACATTCTCATGTTAAATAATTATAGCTGCTCCCTATCATGCTTCCAAAGTGTTATATACTGTTATGATTTGAAAAATAATATATTTACATAAAATGAAGAAAAAGGAAAAAGCTGTTGCCTGGCTAATTTTTTTCTCTTCATTTGCATAATTATGCTCCGTATCTTCTACACCCTCACATACAAACACCTCAGACAGAGCATGCCATTCTGTAGCCTGTCCCCTGCTTGCTGTCCCTTATCCTGGAAGTCCTCCTGGCTTCCCAGTCATGAGACAAGCAGCATTCAATAGGGGACTCTGTTCTTCTATGACAAATATTCCACTGTGTGTGTGTGTGTGTGTGTGTGTGTGTGTATGGGGGGGGGGAGGGAGGGAGAGAGAGATTGAGAGAGAAAGAGATTAGAGCCAAGTTTAACAGGATCACATACAAAGGGAGAAATTGGTTTTTCTGTGGCAAAGGTGGTAGGCTTTGCCGAGTCATGCCTGGATATTATTCATATTCTCTCACTCACTCACCACTCACTCATTCAATGAGTAATATTTGAGCATCAACTCTTCACCGGGCTTTGCACTAGATGCTGTGGAGGTACAAATATAGTAACAGATATATTCCTTGCCCTCAGGGAGCTTATAGTCCAGCTAGGAGAATAGATGTTACCCATTATAGTATATATGAAGAAGGAGGTTTTGCAAATGGTAACAAAGCACAAATCAGAGACCAGCAAAAGCAAAGTAGCTTTTGGGAGTGGGGGAACACTGCCTCTGAATTCCTGATCTTTCCATCCTTGCTGGGGGACATGAATTAGGGTGACATCCAGCATTTCTCAGTTTGTACTTCATTTTCTGGATGTCATTCTTACTTGTCTACACTTTTGGCCATCACCCTTTTCCATTCAATCTTACCTGCTTGGTGAGTTTGAGAGGAGGGATGAGACACAGAGAGAGCTCCCCCCACTTCCATTCTCTTTCTCTTTGGGGGCTCCTGCCCACTGGAATTATACCCCCTGGTGTTCAATTATCTCAGACAGGCTCTGCCCTCTGGGAAGGGTGGTGGATTTCAGCCCTGCCCGAGACTGAGTAGGTGAGTCTGTTTAATTCTGTGGTGCAGTATTTGAAACACATTGTTGCGGACCATTGAAGCCACGTTCTTCCATATCAACTTAAAGATTAATAAAGGTGATACTTTCACCCCAGTGCATCTTACTCGCTGGTATTATTTCTCAAACGGCTCAGAGAAGCATTTGAGTGGGGAGAGACTGTTGTAAGTTAAGTTCTGTACTGATCATAACAAGTATCTTTTCAAGCATCTCTACTTTAGATGAAGATGAAGAAACATGGAATTATTTTCCTAACCCAGCTGTCAAAATGATTACTGCCTGTTATTTTATTTCCTACAGCAATGTCATTCCTACAGAAATCTTTGTACAAATGTAATGCTGGAATGAAAAGTCAAAAAATTGTTCTGTGTCCAATTATTGATATCTAATTCCTCTTTGACCTTTACTACTTATATAATTATTAATGGTAAATTTAACTTGTAACTTTTTATGAGTGAGTTTTCCTAGTTCTGTAATATTAAGTCATGAGATTCATTTTTTTTTAGCATTATGTAACAGTCATGTAGAAAAGTTCACAAAATATACATGCCCACCAGCATGAATTGAATTATTGAATTCTTGGAGTTATTACTGGATATCCACTGCTCATGGTGCAAATTCTGATGAGGAAGGTAACATGATGGGTACGTTTTTATATATTTTTTTGAGGGCTTCCTTCGTCAATGAATCTAGGAAGCTCTGGCAACAGCTAACATTTTGGCCGCTCACCCTCATCTGAGCAGTGCGGCTGTTAGAATACAATCGGTGATCAGGAGGACACCTTCCCAACCTGTGACTTGCCTCTTACTGACCACGTGGGTGTTGTGAAAACTGCTGTTTACTCTTACCTCATCAGCATCTGTCATCATGATGTGTAAGTGTAAAAGGTTCATAGAGAAAAGCTGTCAAACTGATAGTATTATTACATTTCCTCAGGGACTTAGCAGGGCTGGAGGGGAAAAAAAGAGAAAGTTTAATCACCTTTTTTTTTTTTTTTTTCATTTTAAGTGCTATAAGTTATATTTTCAGAGATGAATCCTCTGGTTCACTTAACTGAGAGCTGCATCTTTGCTTGATTAACTCCAATCCAAATACAATCAACTGTTCCTCGAAACTGTATACATGTGCAATTTCCACCGTACAGACCTGCGTTTGCTAGGTGTTGTTCTTGTGTTCATTGAATCATTTATTCAATGTTTAGTAAGCCCTTTGCTCGGTCCTGGGAATGCAAATATGAATGGGAAGCAGAAGGATAACAAAGTAACCAGCTCTGGAGTAAATTTAAGGAGTAGATGTGGAAGCATGGAGGAGAAAGTGTCTAACACAGATTGGAATCAAGAGGGAAGACTTCAGGGTAAGGGAAGGAGGAAAAACACCCTGGAGGGAGAAGTTTATTTACAGAGGATTTGGAGGTTCAAAGAGTACAATGGAGCAGGCGGAGGTGAAATTCGGAAGTGAGGAGCTAGGAACGTGTGGAAGACCAGTGAGGTGGAAATGAGGCTGGAGGAAAAGGTGGATCATCCCAAGGGCTTGCATTCTGGATGACCCTGCAGAGTGATGTGAAGAAAATTAACTGGCTTCAAGGTTCCAAAATGAGTGTAGGGAACAATTATTTTGGAGATGCCCAGACTTCAGCTATTTTTTTTTTTTAAATACTCATGGGAATGTTATTGGGGTCAATATGGCTCACTATCAATTAGAAAGGAGAAATGTTGGAAGGCGAGGATGGCAAGAAAGAGTTTATACTTCAGAAAATGCATTTCTGAACTATCTGGGTTGTGATAATTATCCTCTTACAGTATACGAATGTGACCTTAAATTCTTTCACATGCTTGTGTCTCTGCGATCCTTTTTTTTTTTCTAATATGGAAGCTGTTACATTTCAGGAATCATACTTTTAATTTTTCTTTTTTTAAAAAATATATATATATTTAATATTTATTTGTTTTTGAGAGAGAGAGAGACAGAGCATGAGTGGGGGAGGGGCAGAGAGAGAGGGAGACACAGACTCCAAAGCAGGCTCCAGGCTCTGAGCTGTCAGCATAGAGCCCCACGTGGGGCTCAAACTCACGACCGGTGAGATCACGACCTGAGCCCAAGTGGGACACTTCACTGAGCCACCCAGGTGCCCCTATATTTCTAATTTTTAAATCTACATCTCCATCCGTCACTTCATAGTACAGAATTTATATATTTTGTTATAGCTATTAAGTATATGACAATCTTTTTTTGGCTGTAAACTTCTTCAAAGCTGAAACTTTAGTCATCCTTAGTTATTAGCTTGTATTTAGTAATCACTTGATAAATGTTTCTTGAGCTATAAAAACAGAGCTAAATTGAACAGATGAGGCTCAGGTGTTGCTGTCTTCCATGAGCCTAAGGAAGACAGGAGAACAAGTCTCCAGCATGCTAACTCCTGTTTTGCCTTGATCTGTAGACATCGAAAGTAGATGCTTAACATCTACCTCCCACCCCAAGGAAAATATTCTCTGTGAAATAACAGAATATGCCAAGACCTGTCAAAGCTAACAGCTGTAAATATTAATAATTTTTCTTCTCTCCCCACCCATAAGCCTAGCTTAGACTTTAGAGAAATAGTGAGAGAAGTTTTTCTCTTCTACATCACACTATCAGCCTTATTGAATGTCTTGTTGATGTAGAAGAAAAAACTTAATTAAAAAAAACGAAGTATTTTATGTTATTTTTTAGGACACTTGCTTCTAAGATGTTTTGCTTTGTGTGAAAACTGTTGGTATTTCATGATCTCAGATCTCAGAGGGATATATACATATATATATATTTTTTAAGTTTATTTATTTATTTTGGGAGACAGAGAGCTAGCAAGGGAAGGACAGAGAGAGGGAATCTTGAGCCAAGCTCTGTGCTGTGATCATACAGCCCGACGTGGGGCTTGATCTCATGAACCATGAGATCATGACCTGAGCCGAAAACAAGAGTTGGATGCCTAACCAACTGAGCCACCCAGGCTCCCCTCAGAGGGACATTTGTAATGAACAGAGAAGGAAGCAATATGACGCTGAGTGACAATTACCTGACAATGATTTTCATCTTCTGTTTTGATTTTTTAAATTAGCTTTTACCTTTTAAAATAGTTATAGATTGACAGAAAAATTGTACTTATAGTACAGAGTTCCCATATACTTCTTACCCAGTACCTCTTGTTGTAATTTCACATGAATGTGGTACATTTGTCTTAATTAGTGAACCACTCTAGATATATTATTATTAATGAAAGTACATATCTTATTCAGAATTCCTTAGTTTTCCTCCACTGTCTCTTTTCTTTTCCAGGATGTCATCCAGAGCACTACATTACATGTAATCACTATGTCTCCTTAGGCTACTTTTAAAAGTTGGACATGTTGTATCAAATAATAGGAACTAAGGTGAATAAGCCAATGGTGGGTGTCTTTATATTAATTGGGCTAGAAGTTGGGCTATATTAGTGTCTGCTGTTGTTAACAGTTGTCAGAGCCTTAAAAATTCCTCTACTGATCTTGTTTTTGTCTCCTTCCTTGACTTGTGGTTTCCCTCAGCACTCCCCCTCAGAAAGAGTCTTTGTCCTGAAGTTTTCAGCTACAGTCCACTTTGATTATACTGGAATCCTGTTGCTATTGTGATAAAGTGTGGACCTGAAATAGCATTCTGTCATCTTGCGATGAAATCTCAGTCTTGTAGTGGGCCAACATCTTGGGGTTGTGATCTTTCTAAATAGTTCTCTGGTGGTATAGCATTTCCCTCTTGCTCCCTACTCCCTCATCTCACTGTCACATTGCTAATCTATTTTCTTGAAGCCCTGATTTCTGTGGACTATGCTTTTTCCCTTTTGATGAGCCTATTAAAAATTTTATTTAACATTTACTATGTTCCATGTATTGCTTTGGCACTGGAGGAATGATTTAGTATTGAGAAAAAAAAATTGATGTTGCAGAGGAAATTGAGGATAATATTTGGAATGATATCCTTGATTAGGAGACAAAGGATATGATTTGGTTTACAAGTGGAGAGATTAGCTTTAGATAGTAGCTTGCATAGTTGATCATGGGAGCTTGTGATAGGAAAGAAGACAATAATTTGGCCCAGATGCAAATAGATTGATTTGGCTTCATGAGGGATTGAAGCCAGGAAAGTCATTGGAAACAGACAGCTAATTATTCTCTCTCTCTCTCTCTCTCTCTCTGTGTGTTATTCTTGAACTTCATGGTTTCTCATAACTCTGTTTGTGTGCCTCATTCTTTATTCTTTCCAAAGGCTGATGTCCAATACTTAGGCAGAGATGTGATAGGAAATGGCTCCACCAAAATTCTCTCAGGTCATTAACTTAAGAGCTTAGAGTTGCTGTGTCTCAATTACAAACTTCTGGGAGAGAGAACTGCATGGTTTTCCCATCTGAGGTTAGGTGACTATCACTGTTTCAATTACTAATAGCCAGTAATTTGCCCTACAGCTTACTTTTTAGGGATTGAAGAACAGATATGAGCAGGTTCTGTAAGAGCATGTGGAGTTAAGGAGGAAATTATTTCAATTTCTAGCCAATGAGCGCGTGTGTGTATGTGTGTGTGTGTTTACACGTGTGTGTACATGCAGGCAAGTAAAACAACCAAAGTTAATCTGTAAATTTCATTTGACATCCTTAAAAATATAGCTCTGCTCAGGAGAACTTAAGATTTGATTTTGGAGGGGCACCTGGGTGCCTCACTCTGTTAAGTGTCCAACTTCAGCTAAGGTCATGAGCTTGAAGTTTGTGGGTTCAAACCCCGCGTCAGGCTCTGTGATGGCAGCTCAGAGCCTGGAGCCTGCTTCGAATTCTGTGTCTCCCTCTCTCTCTCTGCTCCTCCCCTGCTCGTGCTCTGTCGTTCTTTCTCTCAAAAATAAATAAACATTAAAAAATTTTTAAAAAGATTTGATTTGGAGTTAAGAACCCAAGAATAGGGAAATTATATTTTGTTATAGTTTAAATTATTGATGCATAGTTTAAATTATTGGTACATATTTTCTTACTATGTTTGAATTTCGCACTCAAAAATATAGTTAAATATATATTGCCAGATGAATTCTACAGTGTGGGAATGAACTGTGGTTCAGTAAGTGCAGAAGTGATTACTCCTTTGCTTTTAGTCCTGTTGCCACACCCCAAAATGTCTTTTGAAAGCTAGCCTTTCAGCCCAGATGGCTTCTCCTGTTTTGCTTGATGACCACTTAACGATAAAAACAAATTCTGCTTCGTTGTAACACTTGCTAACACTAGCTGAATTATTTAGACAATTGGACACTGTTGGAACTATTACTGAAGACAAGTCTTTATCCCTTTGGCAAAAAGCAAAATTGCATAAGCAGTAAAATGCCATAGGAAAAAATTCTATTTTGAATTTATTTCTTTAATTATTGAGTATTATAATTGTACAGTCCATCCAGAAAATAATGTATTTTTTTTAATTTTTTTCAACGTTTTTTATTTATTTTTGGGACAGAGAGAGACAGAGCATGAACAGGGGAGGGGCAGAGAGAGAGGGAGACACAGAATCAGAAACAGGCTCCAGGCTCCGAGCCATCAGCCCAGAGCCCGACGCGGGGCTCGAACTCCCGGACCGCGAGATCGTGATCTGGCTGAAGTCGGACGCTTAACTGACTGCGCCACCCAGGCGCCCCCAGAAAATAATGTATTTTAAAGTTTAGAAACCTCCTTTCACTTGGTAAGAGCCCTACATGAGAACAGAGGTGGGGAAATAGGTAACCTTCTTTCTCTCAGTATGTTTTATTGGCACATGTGGTTTACCAGTTGTCCCTCAGAATCTAGCCTTCTTCCTTGGTGATAGAACCCCCAGTTTTAATCTAGGAACAGGCAATAGGATAAAGACTACATCTTTTCTGATTCTCATTCCTTACAGCTGGATGCGACTATAATTAATTTCCAGGAGGTCTTCTTAAAAAGAGCATTTTTCTCCTTTGTCACCCCTTGTTGGTTTCCCACTCTCTGGGATGTGTCTATTTGGATGTCATAGCTCAGCAGCAATATTGGATGATGAAACAGAGGCCACAAATTGAGGTTCAAAGCTGCAAAATATAAGGAGCTTGGGTCCCTAACACTTCTAAGCTTTCATGCTTGCCCGACTGCCTTGTTCCTATATCGTTTCTTTATTGCCACAAGAATGCTAAGTAAAAAATGGTCACAAAGCCTGAGCAGGGTACAAAACCACTTATTTCTCATGCATCTGTGGAGTTCGGCTGATCTGATCTCTCCTGCTTCCAGAGGTCAACTGAGCCTGGTCTAGGCTGGGTTCAAATGGGACAGTTGGTATAACTCAGCTCTGCTCCATGTGTCTTTCATCCTCCAGCACAGCAGTTGGGCACATCCTTCTCATGAAAGACAGAGGCACAAAAGATCAAGTGGAAACACGAAGAACTCCTTAAGGCTTAGGCATGGAACTGGAACACCAGCACTTCTGCCTCCTTCCGTTGGCCAAAGCAAGTCACAAGGCCAGCTCAGATTCAAGGAATGGATTCCACCTCTTTCGTGAGAGGAACTGCAGGCTACATAACGAAGAGGATGATATAGAAGAGGGAAGAATTGGGCTATTTTTGCAATCTTTCTCATTGTCAGCCTTCTTTTATGTAAGAGACAAACTGCTGTCTTGTTCCTGTAATTTGGTTTAGTTTAATTTTGTTTTTGTTATATGTAGCTGACCCTAATGCTACTTGACTTACTGAGCTCTCACTGGAATGTGAATTCCATGAGGACAGGATTTTTGTCCTTTTAAATTCACAGCTGAATGTGCAGAATGGAATAATGCTTGTTCATAGTAGGCATTCAATAAATGTTTATTGATACAATAAATAAATGATATGGTAATTAAGCTTCGTGTTTTAAAAAAGAACCCATCTGGAGAAAGAACACAAACATGCAGAGTAGCAGCCTCCCCACCACTCCCCCCCCCTCACCAAAAAAAAAAAAAAAAAAAAAAAAACCCAAGCAAACAAACAGGACTGTGAATAGCTTTAGAACCAAATTAGACTGCTATAAAATAAATGTTTTAAAATGCTAATGTGTCTTAAAATAATTTGGTGACTATGGCAGATACTATAATTTGGCTCAATTCCCATTCTAATTCTTTTTATCTTGACTTCTAGAACCATGAAGACTATAAAGTTAAAATCTGTATTTTCACATTGCCTACCAACCCTGGTGCTTTGGGAAATGTAGCTTCCCCCAAGCTGACCCACCTACACTTGGGTTAGGGTTAGCATTGTGCAACATGGGTGGTGGCTATGCACAGGTGTACCTCCCAGCATAGTGAGGGTAGATGTACCTAGTTCTTCTGGGTTGCTGTAATGAGGTTTCTGACCTGGGGTCACAGGTATAGAGTGATGGGGGGCAGTGCACTTGTGCTTTGTCCAATGGTGTCTTTCAGCTTTTCTCCTGTCTGCAATCTTCTGGCTGTGTGTATCCAAACCCAGTACTTGGACATCCCAAGATAGTTATAAACTACATAATATTTCTTTTTTTTTAATTTTATTTATCTGTTTTGAGAGAGAGAGTGTGTGAGCGGGGGTGGGCGGGCACAGAGAGAGAGGGAGAGAGAATCTCAAGCAGGCTCTGCACTGTCAGCATGGAACCCAATGTGGGGCTTGAATTCACGAAATGTGAGATCATGACCTGAGCCAAAATCAGGAGTCAGTAGCTTAACTGACAGAGCCACCCAGGTGCCTCAGCTACACAATATTTCTAAAAGAACTTTTTGGGGCACCTGGGTGGCTCAGTCGGTTAAGCGTCCGACTTCGGCTCAGGTCACGATCTCGCGGTCCATGAGTTCGAGCCCCGCGTCGGGCTCTGGGCTGACATCTCAGAGCCTGGAGCATGCTTCCGATTCTGTGTCTCCCTCTCTCTCTGTCCCTCCCCCGTTCATGCTCTGTCTCTCTCTGTCTCAAAATTAAATAAACGTTAAAAAAAAATAAAAGAACTTTTTTATTGTCAACCAGACAAAGGGTTTTCTGTTGTCTTGCAGTTACTTTCAGAAACAACCAAAGATTTGATCATTTATGGTAGCACCACATTTGCTAGGGTGCCACTTTTTGGATCTTCAGTTAAAATGCTGTGGAAACTTATTTTTGGTTAAGGACAGAGGTGGGGAAACATCATAAATGGGTACCTGTTAAAGATATATCTTTGATTTTTTGTTTATTTAAAAAAATATTTCATTGGCCAGCAAAAAAACAGTGACATTACAAAATGGAATATATAATTAAAGCATCAAGAAGTGGAAATTATTAATACTTCAAATGTGTTTTACAATAATTGTTTTCTATATCCATAAAGTATAAAGATGAAACTTTATTTTGTTCCTTTTTTCTACATGCCCTTTCTTATATCCTTGAACAGGTTTCTAATCCCACCCAGAATACTGATAAACATGAAAACATTAGTAATAATGCATTTACTTTCAGTGATAGTTTTGGTATGATGTTTCTAAACGAAGTAAACTGATTTTTAAAACATTGTTGTTTATTTTGAATAAACTGATATAAACCCACAGGTAATGTATAATTGTCAGAAAAATAAATACAGATTAACACATGTAAGCCTGCACTTGGCTTGCTTAACCTCAGCATAATGACATTCTGAGCTGGACGATCCTTTGTTACGGGGCCTGTCTTGGGTATTGTAACATGTTTAGCATCATCGTTGGCCTCTACACACTAGATGACAATAGCACACACCTTCCCAAGTTCTGACCATCAAAAATGTCTCCAGAAATTGCCACATGTTCTCTGCAGGGCAAAATCACCCCCTTCCCCACACTCAACCTGTTGAGAACACTGAAAAAACATGGAAGCAATTTCTAATGGAGTATTTAACAATATATTTCAAGATTTGAAGAACATCTTAATATGTGAAATATGCACCACAGATAGCACGTTAATATCATATTGAGGGCTTGTAATGTAATGGACACCTCTTTCCACTTTCTTACTTCATTGCTCCAGGGACATGAAGTTGGTGTTCTGCATAGCAGATCTAAATGAGCAAACTGTTAACTTGATAAAGACAGAAACTCAGGCCTGTATACAATGGAAAAAGAAAACACAAAACTTGAGGCACCTAGTGATTACCTGTGATTCATTTTTGAGCCCGTGGTGTTTTCATTTTAATTCCTGGGAATCGTCTTAACAGTTGGAATCTAGTCCTGAGGGTGGAATGAAAAATTATATTCTTCTTCTCTCAGCAGCTGAAAAGAAAAATGACTGTTTACCTGAGTTCTGTTCTCATCCCGTGTGGCCCTTGAGCTGAACTGTCACCGTTGTTTGTTTATGGGTTCTGTGATCCCAGTCTGGGAGTGCTTCGGGGTTGCGGGACCAGTTCTGAGACCTTAGAAATAATAATTCATTTTTAAACACCTTGTCAAAATAACAATTTTTTTCCTGACTCAACAAACATTTGTTTCAAATTCGGCATCAAGGATTTTCTATTAGCATGAAAGTTTCAATATTTCAGACTCCTAGGGAAAGATTTTTTCAGTGTTATGCCAGAATGACAAGCAAATGGAAACTATGGTTACAAGCATAGACATTTGACTTGTTTGGGTAAATGAAATAAACCACCTTACTTTTAAAAACACGTCTTAGGGGCGCCTGGGTGGCGCAGTCGGTTGGGCGTCCGACTTCAGCCAGGTCACGACCTCGCGGTCCGGGAGTCCGAGCCCCGCGTCGGGCTCTGGGCCGATGGCCCGGAGCCTGGAGCCTGCTTCCGATTCTGTGTCTCCCTCTCTCTCTGCCCCTCCCCCGTTCATGCTCTGTCTCTCTCTGTCCCAAAAATAAATAAACATTGAAAAAAAAATAAAAAAACAAAACAAAACACATGTTATTTAACAGAAATTTAGGAGATCCAAGTTCTCATCCTACATCTGAAACAGACTAGATCTATGATTTTGAGAAGGGAAAGAGGAGAGGAGTCCTTTTAAAAATGACTTCGTGCACCAGGGGCTCCACATATGTTCTCTCAGATACCTTCCTTATGTTATTTCTAGTCACTTACCTCCTCTATGTCTGAATCCCTCACCTCTAAATTGGGTTGTTGGATATGGCCAAACTTTCTTTTTTTTTTTTTAATTTAATTTTTTATTAAAAGAAATATTTTGATGTTTATTTATTTATTTTGAGAGAGAGAGAGAGAGAGAGGGAGAGACCAGACAGCATGAGCATGGGAGGGGCAGAGAGAGAGGGAGAGAGAGAATCCCAAGCAGGCTCTGCTTGTGCTTTTAGTGCAGAGCTTGATGCGGGGCTCAGTCTCACGAACCATGAGATCATGACCCGAGCTGAAATTGTAATACATTAAAATTAATTTGATTTTTAAATTTATTATTATTATTTTTCCATTTGAGTAGAGTTGACACACAATGTTACATTAGTTTCAGGTGTACAGAGTAGTGGTTTAACAAATTTATACATTATGCTATGTTCACGACAAGTATAGCTACCATCTGTCACGGTACAACACGGTTACAACTGTTATCATTTCATACATGTAATATGTAATATGTAATGTATCATTGCCTATATTCCTTATGCTGTGACTTTTATTCCTGTGATTTATTCCTTCTGTAACTGGAAGCCTGTATCTCCCACTCCCCTTCACCCATGTTGCCCATCCCCCACTCCCCTCTTCTCTGGCAGCCATCAGTTTGTTCTCTGTGTTTATAGGTCTGATTCTGCTCTTTGTTTGTTTGCTCATTTCAGATTCCACATAAGAGTGAAATCATGCGGCATTTGTCTTTCTCAGTCTTATTCATTCTACTTAGCAAAATACGCTCTGGGTCCTTCCATGCTATTGCATAGGTTGGCCAGGATTTCTAAATTGAGAATCCATGCATGGGATTCAGGGCAGTCTGTGAATTCCCTAAAGCTGCATGAAGAGTTTTGGGTATGCATGTGTGTGTAGTATTCTGTGGGAGATGGCTCAGAGTGCCCATCAGTTTCTAAAGGGATTCAGATCCTGAAAAATAACCAATTCATTTAAAACAAACTAGGATGTGTATGCCCCTGGGAGTAGGCAAATCCAGGAGGTGTGCTGGCATAGAAAGCTCTAAGTACATGCATTTGTGTTCCTTAACTTCCTTGTATAATATGTACCAAAATGGATGTGCCTGAGAGAGTATGAGTGTGAAAGCCCATGTGACAGGGGGTTGATACTTCTCTCCTACCTCCTCCTTCATAACTACCATTTTTTTTTTAATTTTTTTTTCAACGTTTTATTTATTTTTGGGACAGAGAGAGACAGAGCATGAACGGGGGAGGGGCAGAGAGAGAGGGAGACACAGAATCGGAAACAGGCTCCAGGCTCTGAGCCATCAGCCCAGAGCCCGACACGGGGCTTGAACTCCCGGACCGCGAGATCATGACCTGGCTGAAGTCGGACGCCTAACCGACTGCACCACCCAGGCGCCCCTACCATTTTTCATTTATAAAAGAAGGTTTGCATCCCAATTGTCTCATAATCTTACCAAAAATCCCCATGGTGCCAAACAGAGGGATATTTCAAAGTATTAGTGTTGAGATTAAGAAAGTAAATGACTTCAATGACTAGATAGCAATTCCTTTGTTTCTTTCATGGTTTGCATTCAATCAAATTGAAAGAGGACTTAAATTATTACCTGAGAACTCATTAATTACATTTTTTGTTAATTGGTCCCAGTAATTTTCTCTACTTTGTAGTTCTTTCTCTATTTCATTCATTTCTGCTCTTACCTCTATTATTTCTTTTCTATTGTCTTTGGGTTTACTATACTGTTGTTATTGTTGTTGTTTTCTAATTTTGGGGGGTAACTATTTAAACCATTGATTTTTGGGGGCGCCTGGGTGGCTCAGTCGGTTAAGCGTCCGACTTCAGCTCAGGTCACAATCTCACCGTCCGTCAGTTCGAGCCCCGCATCGGGCTCTGGGCTGATGGCTCAGAGCCTGGAGCCTGCTTCCAATTCTGTGTCTCCCTCTCTCTCTGCCCCTCCCCCGTTCAGGCTCTGTCTCTCTCTGTCTCAAAAATAAATAAAAACGTTAAAAAAATTTATAAAAAAAATAAACCATTGATGTTTTAACTTTAACTTTTTATCTAATAAATATATTAAGCTATAGGTTTCCTTCTAAGCTTTAGCTGATATCCACAAATTTTGATCTGTAATATTTCATTATCATTCAATTATAAATATTTTCTTATTTCCAATATGATGTTTTTGAGCATGCATTACTCAGAAGTGCATTGCTTAATTTCCAAACCCTGATTTGGGAAATTATTTTAGTTATAGATTTCTAGCTTAATTGCACTATGTCTATAATCTATATTTTGAACGATTTCAATTATTTGATGTGTTTTATGACCTGTAGTCAATTTTTTTTTTATTTTAAAGATTTTTATTTTTTAAGTAATCTCTCTGCCCAATATGGGGCTTGAACTTACAAACCAGAGAGTAAGAGTCACATGCTTCACTGATCAAACCATCCAGGTGCCCCTGACATGTAGTCAGTCTTGATAAGTGTTCCATGTGCACTTGAAAAGGACATGGAATTTACAGTTTGACCTGACAGCTCTCTTGACCTTCCCCAGTTCCCTCCTTACTTTCCTTTATAGGCCTCAACTGCACAAAACTTTTGCATGGCTAATCCAGTCTGCTTCTTAGAAGACCTAGACTAAGAATTCATTTACCATCCCCCTCCCCTGTCTTTTGTGCTATTGTTGCAGTGTATTTACTTGCACACATATTTTAAATTTCAGAAGGCATTATTATCTTTCATAGTCAATATTAATTTTGATTTATCCTCTTTCTTTCTTTCTTTCTTTCTTTCTTTCTTTCTTTCTTTCTTTTATTGCTCTTTATTTCTTCCCTCATTTTCATGGCCCTGCCCTCATAGAACTGGGATCACATTTTTTATTCTGCCTCCAGTATTCCTTTGGTATTTTCTTTAGTGCTGGTCTCCTGCTGATGAAATCCCCCCCCCCCTTTTTTGTCATCTGAACACATTTTTATTTTGCCTTCATTTACTAAAGATATTTTTGCTGGATATAAAACTTTAGGTCTTCTTTCTCCATGAAACTGTGGCAAGCTAACTTACTAACTTGCAAGTAGGATATGATCCCCAACCCTTCACAGTTCTTGACAATTATTACCTGAAATTGTATTTTTATTTACTGACTTGTATGTTATCTGTCTTCTTCTCTAGAATTTAAGTTCTTTGAGAGGAGGGACTTTTCACTCTGTATCTTCAGCACCTATAATAGTCTTCAGCACATGGAAGATACTCAATAAATATTTGCTGATTCAATAAATGAGTAAATAAAAATCTTTTCTAGCATAACTTTTTGAAAATCAATACAGCCATCCTCATCATATCCTAAACCAAACAAAATCTATTTTCTTATAGTTTCTGCTGCCTCGATCATTTTTCTCCCTGACTAGACTATTACTTCAAGTCTTCTCCCAGTATTCATGTTATTTACCATTTCTTCCAAATCATATTACATTTGTTCCCACTGTAAGTATTTAGTCATGTGGGTAACACACAAGAGTACAGAGGGTATAGACTCTAGAGCAAAACTGTTACTTGTCTGATGCTGGCTTCACTCCTTTTTAGAGGAAACTTAGTTTTTTGATCTTTAAAATAGGGATAGGAATGATGCCTCACTCATATGATTGTGACTATAATCAGAGTTAACGTATGTAAAGTCCTTAGCAGAGTACTTGACCTGCACAACCTATTTGATGAGCTGAGCTGTCTATGGAATTTGGACATGGTTCTTCCTCCCTGACAATGCCTTAGAGTTAGAACTCTCCCCAGCTTTATGTATATGCTCTTTGTTCCCCGCTGAAGGAACTTACCCAGCCAGTGAACAGTATGCTCAGAAGGGTAGTGCTCTGAGATGTGCCCCTAAATATTCACCCAGCTTTTTATTTGCTGCGGATGATCTGAGATCCTGTCTCCAAAGTAAAAGGGGAGCAGAAGAGGTGGGCAAATCTTTTAAAAACTCCAGGAATTCAAAAGTGATGCATTTTGGTTTTGATCTGCATTTCTATGTTTCGGGTAGTTGAAATTTTAATGTGCTTCCTTCGTCAGAATTTCCCTCTGAATGATAGTCTCAACGCTCCGCTTTATTGAAATTAGAGAATAACAATGTTGTTGAAGTCTCATTTTACCAGACAGGCAACCTGAGACATTGTGGTGACAGAACAAAAATGTGATAATGGAGATGCAAATTCTGGCGGGATAGAGATTCATGACTCCACAGCTCAAGACCCCAGCTGAGTGCGTGAGATCATTGTGTAAGATATTAAATAAACATGGCTCTGCTAGATAAGAGTGTAACCATGTAATTTTGACATTACATTTTATGTTTTTTTAACTGCGAAGGCTATCTGAGGAAAGTTTCTGACCAAGCAGAAATATTGAAGATGGGGCAAGCTTCTTTTGTGAGGGAGCACCAAGACTCAGCAAAGACTTGGATTCGTCTTTCCTCAATGCTGGCAGCCAGCAGTCGTGTGCAATTGGTAGCTCAGGCAAAGTCACGGTTCATCGTGAACGCCACGTCAACACCAGCGCAAAGGGTTGCTAACAAATAGACTGAAAATTTGGTGGTTACAGATAGATTTCTCGAAATAGATGAATTTCAAAAATCAGAAATAGAAAAGGCTTGACATTCTCAGATGGTGTTTTATTTACAAGTCGCTCTAGCCAATGAAATTGAACGCTGGTGCCAAAGCATTCACCAGAAAATAAATAAGTAACAGAAACAGTCCCTTGGGCCTGTGACTGAGGATAGCATTTTGCTGTCTCAGGCTGAAAATTTTTCTTTCAACGTTTATTTATTTTTGGGACAGAGAGAGACAGAGCATGAACGGGGGAGGGGCAGAGAGAGAGGGAGACACAGAATCGGAAACAGGCTCCAGGCTCTGAGCCATCAGCCCAGAGCCTGACGCGGGGCTCGAACCCACGGACCGCGAGATCGTGACCTGGCTGAAGTCGGACGCTTAACCGACTGCGCCACCCAGGCGCCCCAGGATCTTAGATTTTTAAATAGCATCTGACTTCAAGACAATTAAAGAAAAACATAGAATTCTTTCTCAAAATCAATTTTCACATTCTATGAAGGAACAGATATTAATATCTCTGATCTCCATAAAGCAAAAAACAGGTATTATTATCTCCGTTTAGTTGAGAGAGGAGACAAAACATGTTGTTTCAAAGATGTATATATGTGGGGCGCCTGGGTGGCGCAGTCGGTTAAGCGTCCGACTTCAGCCAGGTCACGATCTCACGGTCCGGGAGTTCGAGCCCCGCGTCAGGCTCTGGGCTGATGGCTCGGAGCCTGGAGCCTGTTTCCGATTCTGTGTCTCCCTCTCTCTCTGCCCCTCCCCCGTTCATGCTTTGTCTCTCTCTGTCCCAAAAATAAAAAAAAAAAAACAAAAAAAAACAAAACGTTGGAAAAGAAAAAAAAAACAAAGATGTATATATGCGTGGTGAAATAATGACATTTCAATGAGTTTTACATTAAGGAAAATGGGTAAAAATGACTAAAATTTTACCTTGTGTTATGATAATAAGGATATGCATGGAGATCAGGGGCTCAGAGCCAATGCTATAAAGGAGGATTAAATAATTTTTTTCATAAATCTGTTCTAAACCTTACTCTTAGTTTAATTATCTTGGGTTAATTGTCAAAATAGTTCATCAGAGTCATTTATCACTAAGAATCAGCTATTGCTCATCTAAAAACACACATCCGTCCTAAAGAATGCATTAATTTATTCAACGAAGATTTATTTACTATGTATTATCTCAGTCGCTTTTCTGAGTGCTGAGGTGAACAAGACAGACAAGCTTTTCCTGAACTTCTGTGACTGACCAAAGACGGATGTAAACATCAAGAAACAGATTGACTTCAGACAGGGTACTATGCAGATAAATTAGAGACTGTCATAAGCTAAAAATTCCAGGATGGTGAAATTTACGCAAATGCAAGGCAAGGGACAGAAAAAGTGGTGCGAGAAATATTCACCAGAATAAAATCAGGTATTAGCAATAATTTTTCTTTTGCTTGCTGCCTTCCTTCCGTGCTGAAAGCCTCTTTGTTTTCCTGCAGTTAGGCTGGTTGCTACTCTGTATCCATTTCTTACATTGAGCTCCTCTGCAACCCAAAGAATCTATGAATCCTTCCCCTAATACAGACGGAATCAGTTTGCAACCCAAACGCACTCTGCTGGAACTTTTCTTTGAGGCTGTTAATTTTGGCAAATGTGTCCCTCAGTTTAGTCCTCTGTCCGGTGATGATATGTTGGCTTGGTTCCTCTATGGGAATTACGTGGTTGCACAGAGGAGATGGTGGCACTAATGCTTTCATGTCCTGAGGCCCAAGGACAGCTGGTCATTGTCACAGGTGAGTTCTGCAGTTGCCGTTTGGTTTTTATTCATGTTGTTGTTGTTCTATATTGTTTTAGTATCTCCCTGTCTTAGTTGCTTTCTGTTCCAGTGACTCTTCCACACGGTTGCCCAGAGGTTTTTTTGTTTTGTTTTTTAATATTAATTTATTTTTGAGAGAGAGACAGAGACAAAGACTGAGGGAGTCACAGAATCCAAAGCAGCCTCCAGGTTCGAGCTGTCAGCACAGAGCCTAACGTGGGGCTCGAACTCATGAACCGTGAGATCATAACCTGAGCTGAAGTTGGATGCTTAACCGACTGAGCTACCCAGGCGCCCTGAGTTTGTTTTTGTTTTTCCTTTTTCAGGAACAAAATCTAATAGTTGTTCAGGTTGTTCTCCTGTACTCCCTGCTAAAAATTTCAGGTGGACATGCCTGCATCTGGTTTGTTAGTTGACTTTATTATAGTCAGTGTATGAATATATGGCCTTTTGTTTGTTCCCTTATTACTGGCATTTTAGTTTGTTTCAACTTTGTTTCTAATATTGCAAAAGACATTTATGCAGGTCTTCTTTGGTATCAGTGAAAGAGAACAGATACCAAAATAATTTGGAATGTTTGAAGTGAACATTTTCTTTCTTTTTTTTTTTTTTTTTTTTTTTTACTTTTTTTTTTTCAACGTTTATTTATTTTTGGGACAGAGAGAGACAGAGCATGAACAGGGGAGGGGCAGAGAGAGAGGGAGACACAGAATCGGAAACAGGCTCCAGGCTCCGAGCCATCAGCCCAGAGCCTGACACGGGGCTCGAACTCCCGGACCGCGAGATTGTGACCTGGCTGAAGTCGGACGCTTAACCGACTGCGCCACCCAGGCGCCCCTGAAGTGAACATTTTCAATGATAGAAATTGTTAAATACTCAAAGTGGTTGTGCCAATTTATCCCCTCTCCAGGAGTTTGTGAACATTCCCATATTCCCACATCATCTCAATACTGGGATGGATTTTCGCCAATTTGATGGGGGGCCAGATAGCATTGAATTGCTTTAATTTGTATCTCTCTGACTGCAAGGAGGTCAAGCATTTGAAATGTTTATCTCAGGAGGAATTCCCTTTCATATCCTTTACCCATTTTCATTTTGGTTTGTCGTTTTTCTTCTGTTGTTTTTTAAGAATCTTGTGTATACTTAAGTTAATAATCTTTGTTTTATTGCATGTATGTATTGCAAACATTTTCTCTCATTCTGAGGCTTGCCTTGAAGTTTTAAATTTTGATGGGGCGCCTGGGTGGCTCAGTCGGTTAAGCGTCCGACTTCGGCTCTGGTCATGATCTCACGGTCCATGAGTTCGAGCCCCGCGTCGGGCTCTGTGCTGACAGCTCAGAGCCTGGAGCCTATTTCCAATTCTGTGTCTCCCTCTCTCTCTGACCCTCCCCTGTTCATACTCTGTCTGTCTCTGTCTCACAAACAAATAAACGTTAAAAAAATTTTTTTAAATTTTGATATAATTAAGTTTATTAGTCATTTTTCTTTATGATTTATGACTTTAGTGCTTTTCTAAGAATTCCTTCTCTCTTGTAAGGTCATGTAGACATGCTCCCATAATTTGTTCTAAAATGTTTCAAGTTTTATTCCCATTTAGGTCTTTACTTCATCTGGATTTCATTTTTCTAAATGGCATAAGGAAATCTAAAATACTTCCTTTATCAGATGGATAGCCTTCATCCCAACACCTCTTACTTTGTATATAAGCCCATATTTTCCTTGTGAACTTGCAATGTCCTGTCAGATAAGATCAGATGTGTGAATATATTTCTGGGTTCTCTGTTCTGTTCCACTGACCTATTTGAACATATCTGTGCCAATACTATGCAGTTTGAATGGGTGTTACCACATTAAATCTTCATAGCTGACAAAGTAGTCCCCCTTTTTTTGTACTTCAAAATTATTTTGGGAACTCTTGGCTATTCCATTAGGAAAGGCTTATAGAGGTCTGACAAAATGTGTGGACTTTGACTGGATATAGACTAAATCTGACAGGACAGAGTTCTTTTAAATACTGATGTTTCCTTCCACAAACATGCTATAGCTTTCCGTTTTTTTCAGATCTTCTTTTATATCCCTCAGTAAAATTTTACAATTTTTTCCATAAAACCCTTGTCTATCATTTATTAAATTCATTTCTTGATACTTTATCATTTTTTTATCTTATCATTTTATCTAGGACCTTGAATACAATATTGAATTTCAGTGGTGACTGTGGAAATTCTTGTTTTGTTTTTGAATTTAAATTTTTTTTTCAACGTTTTTATTTATTTTTGGGACAGAGAGAGACAGAGCATGAACGGGGGAGGGGCAGAGAGAGAGGGAGACACAGAATCGGAAACAGGCTCCAGGCTCTGAGCCATCAGCCCAGAGCCTGACGCGGGGCTCGAACTCATGGTGTTTTTGAATTTAAAAAGAATGCTTTTGAAAAAATAATTTAAAAAGAATGCTTTTGCATTTTCACAATTAGATATAAGATTTACTCTGTGGTAGATACCCTTTGCTGGATTAACACAAAATCGTTCTATTCTTAATTTTTATTTAATTCACAGATGCGTGTTGGGTTTTATCAAGTGCTTTTTTGCATCAATGAATATCACCAAATGTTTTCTCCTTTAATTTTTTTTTATTTAATTCACAGATGCGTGTTGGGTTTTATCAAGTGCTTTTTTGCATCAATGAATATCACCAAATGTTTTCTCCTTTAATTTTTTTATTGTGGTAAATAATTGTAATTCTAGGTCAAAAAGTTAATAGATGTGTCTTGTCTTTTTGTAAATAGCATGTAAGAGGATTTTTTTTTAATTTTTTTTTTTCAACGTTTTGTTTATTTTTGGGACAGAGAGACAGAGCATGAACGGGCGAGGGGCAGAGAGAGAGGGAGACACAGAATCAGAAACAGGCTCCAGGCTCTGAGCCATCAGCCCAGAGCCCGACGCCGGGCTCGAACCCACCGACCGCGAGATCGTGACCTGGCTGAAGTCGGACGCTTAACCGACTGCGCCACCCAGGCGCCCCGTAAGAGGATTTTTTAAAATTCCTGTATGACTACTTCCTGACCTTCTGGCACTTCAAGATGCTCCAGACTCATCTTGTATTTTCCCTGCTCCAACCCTAGGACTAGCTATCCCTCAAGGAACCTGTTTCTTTTTATTAGAGAATGACCTTTAGAAAGTAAGACTGACCACTAGGTACGTTCACTGCTGTTGGGGTACCCTAGCCCTCTCAGTGGACAGAGTTAGGGAGTATATAACTGTATATAACTATGTCTGTACTGAGTTTTAATTTCTAAATTTGTGGTTGTAACTTCACGCAGGTGATGACAAATTGAACCTAATATCCAGGCATGGCTTTCAGTTTCAGTTCACTGAGGGCAACTCTTTTTCCATTCTTCATCGAGTGCTGCCAGCCTGCTTTCCATGGTGTATTCTTGGGCCAGTAAGCACAGGTGTTCTCTGTTTCCTGGACTGGACTCTTTCTGTCTCCTATCTTCAAGCAGAGTGCTCCACTCCCAATATCCCACTGAACACACATTTGTAGCCTCACCCATCATCGTCTCTCAGGCACCAGATTCTACCCCCACCTCATGTCTGATACTCCTCAGGGTTATTTTTCTTTTGTTAGTGCTTCAATCTTAAGTTTCTTCATAGTTTCGGTTACCGATGGGTATTGTTTTCTTATTAGAAACTTTAGTAAGGATAAGAAGAAATATCTGATGTTGTACTGTATCTAATATTTGTGTGTGTGTGTGTGTGTGTGTGTGTATCTTCACATTGGCTTCATCTGCTCTGTTGAACAGAAATTCTATTTACAGCTAAGGAAACAAACACTAGAAAATTTATGTGACCCCAAATCACATAGAAACGTGGGGCCAGACTATCTGCACTCTCATCTCTAAGCTTCCCACTTTACTTTCTTGCTCCTGTGGTAACTGCAATAGTTTCACAAAATTTTAAGCCTCTTCATATATGAATTTTTCTTTCCAGAAACTAACTCATCTCTAAAAACTTCCAGAATTCTATACTGTGATGAACTTTCCTTGAAATGTTGCTGTATAACTGATAGGGGAGGGCAGAAAATCACAATAGACTGAGAATGGATTCCCTTTCATTCTAGGACAATCTGCAGTAGATTTAATTTGCAAGCCTAATTACGGAACCGAACAGTGCTTGGACAACACAAATACCCCTAAAATGGAAGAGTTCCTCTAGAACTCAAATATTAGCCATATACAGACTCCTCAATTTGTTGGAGTCTATATAGACAATACTTATAGCCCTTCATTTTAAAGGTATTTTATTTTTATAAAATTTTTTTAATGTTTATTATTTTTGAGAGAGAGAGAGAGAGAGAGAGAGAGAGAGAGACAAAGCGTGAGCTGGGGAGTAGCAGAGAGAGACAGAGACACAGAATCTGAAGCAGGCTACAGGCTCTGAGCTGTCAGCACAGAGCCCAAAGCAGGGCTCAAACCCACAAACCATGAGATCCTGACCTGAATTGAAGTCTGGTGCTTAACCATCTGAGCCACCCAGGCACCCCTTTAAAGGTATTTTAAATGATTAGATTTAAAATGTCTAGATTTGTTGTTAGGAATCTCTTGTGGTTTGTTTCCCTCTCTTTTCTTTTTATCCCCCCTTTCCATATGTTCATCTGTTTTGCTTCTTAAATTTCACATATGAGTGAAATCTTATGGTATTTGTGCTTCTCTGATTGACATTTCATTTAGCATAATACATTCTAGCTCCATCCATGTCATTACAAATGGCAAGATTTCATTCTTTTTGATGGTTGAGTAATATCCCATTATATATATATATATATATATATACATACACACATACCACATTTTCTTTATCCATTTATCAGTCGATGGACATTTGGGCTCTCTCCATAGTTTGGCTATTGCTGATAATTCTGCTATAAATATTGGGGTGCATGTACCCCTTCGAATCTGTAGATGGAGGGAGGGAGGTGGGAGATAGGCTAGATGGGTGATGGGCATTAAGGAGGGCACTTGTGATGAGCACTGGGTGTTGTATGTTCTTGATGAATCACTGAATTCTGCTCCTGAAACCAATATTGTGCTGTATTTTAACTAACTAAAATTTAAATTAAAACAAACAAACAAAAATAAAATGTCTAGATTTAGAGATATAGGTAAAATTCTGAACTTTCTCTTAGCAAGGAAGAGGCTGATGTGGGGCATACCAAAATGGGAGTAAATATTTGTTTCATGGTTAAAAACCTCTCCCTCTTCATCGTGCTTCATCAATTCTCCCTTATTGCAGAGTCTTTGTAACTGTTGATTGCCTATTTATGCCTGTCTCATTGCATTTAAAAAGTGCTAATACTAAGAAAACCAAATACTCCCCAAATTAAAAGTCTTTATTGATAGGACAAGTTGTATGAAATAAGTCAGCTAAACACTATAAGTTTATAATTTTTTGCTGAGAAACAAGTAAAGACAAAACAAACAAACAGAATAACTTCCTCTTGACCTCTAACTAAACTTCTCTGTTGATACCAGATAGGTATCAGATATAAAACACGACTGACACTTCAGTACTCATATTATTTTTAAACAGAAGAAACGACCCTATCAAAAATGAATTCTACATAATCCACTGCTATAATGTGAGAATCACTTAACTAGATTTCTTTCTTTAATCTGACATTGACGTTAATGATCTGTAAAGCTGATTAAAATTCAAGGATCAGTGATGCTTGGGTAAACCACAAAAGTGACTTTTTAAGCCTAAATTCTCCTTTTTTTTTTTTTTTTTTTTTTTTTGGTAGCAAATATCATGTATCATGGAGCTTTGGTATGTACTTGTGGGTTTCTCAAAAGTAAGTCTGAAATTAACAGTGTCCTTGCTTGTTTTATGGAAAATTATTAAACCTTTTAAAATATTTATTAAAATATAGCCACTGGAGCTGTATTTCAATTGACTTATCCTAAGAACCAAAATGTAACGTACAACTGGAGGATTTTTCTTCACTCGTTACGACTGAATATCAAAGTCTGATTAATGTTAGCTGGAGATGACAGAGTCCATTGACTGTCAATATTTATGCAGCGAAAAATTTTTACTCATCCGCATAGTCTGGCAAATATTAAGGGAAGTTGCTATTGAGCATGATGTTCTCATTCTGGGAAAGACTTATATAATTGTGGAAGAGAGAGATCTCAAGTCCAAGATTATTAGTTGTCATTCACTATAAGCCTTTTAATCTTTTCTATGAAAAGAGAATGAGATATAAATTAAAGTATTAATTTATGTTAGTTGTCCCAAAGACGCTTATGCAGTAATCACTGAGAAACAATTTGGAGGCCCAAGAACTGTGTGCACATTTGATGAATTAATGTCCCAAATTACCTCATGGGCGTCATGAAATCCCAGTAGTTTAGATTATTTCCTTTACTTTGGGACCCAGGCAGTTTAGGGCCATGGGCCTACAATCGCAAAGAGAGAGCCAACATCTCTGCTTAATTCCTGCAGGAACTTACCCATTCTTTACATTCACATCGTGACCGGACAGATGAATCCCTTAGGCTGTACAACCGCCGTCTGTTCTAACAGTACGCTCTTTTACGTTTTGTTTTTCTCTCTCCTGCTTTCAGAAACGTTCACGGCAGTTCATTAGAAAATAGCATCCATCCCCACAGCAGCCACCATGGTGAGCAGATCACTTCCTGCGTGTTTCCCCTGCAGTGGGTCTGTGGCGGGTACCTGCGGCCATGCCCGCAGCAGCATCGTGGTGCACAGGACATCGTGTCTGCTCTACCCAGAGCCTCGCTCAGGCATCTGCTTTAATGTTGTTCTGCAGACGCAAACTGTAATGTTCTTCAAAAGAAAGGAGCAAAGTATTTTCATTGTTCTTCTTCACCCTTCGCCTTCTTCGGGTTCTGTCATGAACATGTGTTTTCTCTAAGGAAAGAGGTCACCGTCTGACCCTTTGATTTATCCTATAATTCCCAATTGTGCTTCGCTGAACAAAAGCCTTTTCAAGAGGACAGTGGGAACATGTTTCATTACTCTTTCTGAGAAAAAGAAAACTAGCGCAACATAATAGAGTGGCGGTTCTATAGCATTAGAGGTCTACCTGTTTCTTTCACTCATTTTCTTTCTGGAAGTTCTAAAAGCAGAATTTCCTAGTTACTTCTGGTCTGGAGAATAGAATGTGGGGTGAGTGAGTGTGTGTGCGCGTGCGTGTGTGTATGGCATTAGATAAGATGTAACAGTCGAATAACTGGAGAGGCAAACAAGCCACTTTTTATCCTCCTCACGGCCCTTTCACTAAACACGTCCACCCTAACCCATTCTGCTAGCCGTCCTCCGCGCGTCTCCTTACCGACCTCATGAGACGGTAGAGCTAACAACTAGGATGCTCTTTTATCTTGTAAACAAACAGGCAGGTAGCACTGGGGAGAAATCCACTGGAAAGGATTTGACTTTTCCCTCTTAAAAAGTAACCGAGTTATTTGAAAAATGGTGACACATTGGCAATCGGCCTATTTAGGTTTTCTAGGTGCTCTTGACAAGGAAACAATGGTGACACGGGAAGAGGCTTGATACTTTGACAAGAGGATCACACTCTTTGATGCTGGTGAAACCCCGCAGGGAAGAAAGTATATTTTACAGAAATCTTTTGTGAAGTAAGTGGTGGCTGGAAGTGAGATATTTGCCCCATTGTGAGTATTTAGTGGGCAGTAACAGGATGCTAAAGACCCTGCAGAGTATGGGGCAGCCTTATAAAAGGAAGAAATGTCCCATCACAATGTCAGAAGTGCCGCTGAAGAAAAACCCTGGGTCTAGTGCGTATCGAGAAAGGAAGAAGTTGTCCTCCTAAATTTTCCACCTGACAGTTCCTCCTCTGTGTTGTGTACAGGCCCTGTAGCTCCCAGTTCCACCATGGGGCCACTGGTCACCCTGCTCCGAGTCACTTGCTGACACTCCACTGGATGCTGCTCCCTGTCCGGGGAACCAGCACGGGGACCAAATCTGCTGTGCCTGCAATCTTCCTAGTTCCTGTTTCCTATCTGATTGTACTGAGACTTTGGCATACCCTCAGGGAATGACCTTGGAAACAGGAAAACGTTTAGAACTTTAAAGATGACTTTCTCTGCAGTTCAAGGTGAAAAAAAGCACTGAAGTCTGCTAACCACTCTTAAGTCTGAGAACAAAGTCTGAGATGTTCCATTAGAACATTCGCTTCTCTTCTTTTTAAGAAAATTTTAAATTATTTTTATTTTCTTAAATGTTTATTTATTTATTTTGAGAGAGAGAGGGAATGAGAGTGAATGAGTGGGGAAGAGGCAGAGAGAGAGAGAGGAAGAGAGAATCCCAAGCAGGCTTGTGCTGTCAGAGCAGAGCTGGATGTGGGGCTCCATCTCATGAACTGTGAGATCATGACCTGAGCCGAAATCAAGAGGCGGACACTTAACCAGCTGAGCCACCCAGGCACTCGGTTAATTTTTTTTTTATTTTGAAGTAGTCTGTACACGCAGTGTGTGGCTTGAACTTACAACCCTGAGATCAAGAGTCATATGCTCTACTGACTGAGCCAGTTAAGTGCCCCATTCTCTTCTTTTCATTTCTGCTATGTGAATACATCTTTCAGAAACTTTGTACCATACCCACAGAATTATCTATCAGCTTCCTCAGCAGTATATTGCCTGAAGTCTGGGTAAGTCTATTTAGAAACACATATCCATATGATAGGTGATGGATATATTACAGCCTCTGACACTAGTAGGGATTCAATCAAGACTTGTTGAATGAATGAATGAGTGAATGAATGAATGAAAAAGCCCCCCGACTCTCCTTTCTCTCTTTCTTCTCTTCCTCTTCCTCCTCCTCCTTTTTCTTTTGGCTAGGATAGTTAGATTTGGTTTCTGTTGCTTGAAGTTAATAATCCTGATGGATATAGAATTGAATTGCTTTAAAAAAAATTATCTTCTGAGAGGGAAAATTCAATCCAAACCCAGTATTTGCCAACAGATAGAGTTTGTCAGTTACCCTCTGCTCAACTCTGCCCTTGGGCACTAGGTAAAAGCCCTTCTCAGAGATACAGTCGGATAATACCTGATACATGACCCCATTTCAAATGTTTAGCAGACTTTCTTCTAGTGCAGCTCTGTTGAACTGAAATGAGGTCTCCTAACCTTGCTTTCTAGCTTTCTGAGTAAATCACATGCACAAAAACTTCCCTCCCCATGAATGCTGTTACCAGCTCTTCCTGACTCCCTTACCTAAAACTTTCTGAGACCAAGCCTTCACATTTATCACTCCTTCTCTCTTTGTGCCTGATTGTTTTCTGGGTGTAGCCATCTCTATGACAGTAGAAAGAGATTCTGAGGGAGAGGGAGGTAGAGAAGGGACTCTGACTTCTCAAAAAACATCATTCATATGGCAAGTTGCCCAGTTTTCTGACTGAGGTTTTTCTGACCCAGTGATTAAAGAGTGAAGAGTAGTAATGTTGTCTCGTTCCTCATTGTCATGTGAGTATCATACAGTTGTTCTGTGTGCTTAGTTTTATCTGTTGTACATTTAGAGGAAATTCCTCTCAAATTCTGCAGATCAGCTGAGTATCATTTTTAGGTTGCAGCCTTGGAAATGTATACATCCTTTTTGGGTTTGTTACAAAAATATTTTAGTAGAAGTTTAGAGAGATCATGTTAGAACTTAAACTAAAAGGCTTAATGTTTATTTATATACAAGTTATATTTCAAGTATTTTTTAGTTTGTCCAAATATGGTTCATAAACTCATGTCTGATCAAACTAGTACTTGCATTCACACACTTCATGTTTCAATAATGTGATTCTCTAATTTGGAGGCATATTTTCAAACTTTGAGCTTTTATGATTGCCACTGTTGAACCCCTGGTCCCCTCATCTCCATTACAAATCCTTCCAGTCTTCAAGAAGGGCTCAGTGGTAAGTTGTCAAAATATGCCTCTTGCTTTGAGGTCCTCTGTTCACTGGTGGACCATTGTTTCCAATGATGCTGGTGGCCCTGGCATGACTTTCAGAGTTTATCCGAAGCCTTATTGATGGCAGTCACAACTTTCATTTTCCTCACTGATGAATGCTCTTGAAGTTCTTCTAATTCATCTGGAATTAAGTTCGTTGAATGTGGGAGTCATGCCCTATAATTTGTAAGAAGCCTGGAGACCACTTATATACTCTGTGTCTTGCACAGAGGGGATACTTGATGGTTGTTGGTTGATTGATTACTGGTAAGGCTATGGTTATTATGTGTCAGGTGGCAGGCTCACAGATGGGGACACTGAATCTCAGCTCTACAGGCTCTGTAAGCCTTTAGAAATCCATCATGCGAATGGGGAAGTAGTTACTATAGGTATTACCCGTTTTTATCAGCATTTTCTGTTTGTAGTAAGCACTTCCTGTGTGCTGTCTCATTTAATTTACTTTATTTATGTTAAAATTTATTGTTGAAGTACAGTTGATATACAACATCATATTCGTTTCAGGTTATAGCACCATAAGTCAATATCCAAAAACCTTACCAAATGATTACCACAATAAGTATAGTTACCATCTGTTGCTATATACAATATTGTTGTCTGTATGTCCAATGCTGTACTTTTCATCTCCATGACTTATTTAGTTTATAACTGGAAGTTTGTACCTTTTAATCCCCTTCACCTATTTTGCCCTTCCCCCCCACCCTCCTTCCCTCTGGCAACTACCACAGTGTATTCTTGGTATTTATGACTCTGTTTCCACTCTTTATTTGTTCATTTGTTTTGTTTTTTAGATTCCACATACGAGTGGAATCATATGGTAATTGTCCTTCTCTGTCTGACATATTTCACTTAGCAAAATACTCTAGTTCCATCTAGGTTGTCACGAATGGCAAGAGTTCATTCTTTTTTAGGACTGAGTAATGTTCCATTGTGGATATATCCCACATCTTCTTTATCTATTCATCTGTTAATAGACACTTGGGTTGTTTTCATATCTTGGCTATTTTAAATAATGCACTAATAAAAATAAGGGTGCATATATCTTTTCAAATTAATGTTTTCATTATTTAATTCATTCTTCACTGCAGATATTATTATTCCATTTGTACTGACAGGAAAATGCAGGTTCAGAAGAAGAGATTACATGGTTATAGTAATTAGAACAACAATGACATACAATTACATTCTGGAAGCTAAAAAGGAAAAATCGGAAGATGTAGATGTATGGGAAAAATTCTTTTCTTTTTCAAATTTTTAAAGTTTATGTACTTATTTTGAGAGAGACAGAGAGAAAGAGAGAGAGAGAGAGAGAGAGAGAGAGAGAGAGAGTCCACAAGAAGGGGAGGGGCAGAGAGAAGGAGAGAAAGAATACCAAGCAGGCTCTACACCATCAGTGCAGAGCCCAATGTGTGGCTCAAGCGCGTGAACTCTGAGCTTATGACCTGAACTGAGATCAAGAGTTGGACACTTAACCGACTGTGCCACTCAGGTACCCCTGTATGGAAAAAAAAACCTTTTTTTAAAAATTTTTTAAAATGTTTATTTATTTTTGAGAGAGAGGTTGACAAAGTGTGAGTGGGGGAGGGGCAAAGAGAGAGGGAGACACAGAATCTGAAGCAGGCTCCAGGCTCTGAGCTGTCAGCACATGAGCCCAACATGGGGCTTGAACCTATGAACTGTGAGATTATGACCTGAGCCGAAGTTGGACACTTAACTGACTGAGCCACCCAGGTGCCCCGGGAAAAACTCTTAAAGTGTGATGATGGGTAAGAAAAGTCTGTCTGCTGGGGAGATAGCCCGGGCCAGGGACATAGTTGGCCTTCCATAGAGACTGGGAGTTCTAGAAGCATAGACTTCAGTAGCTGGAACTTTAACTTATGGGCATAACTTTTCCTTTTCTTTTTGTTATTTTTATTCCAAAGAACTACAACAGGGAATCTGTATAATAACATAAGGGAATTTGGAATTTCTTTGATTACTTAGCATTTTATGTTACTAATCATGCTTGAGTTAGGCATCCAGAGTTCTTATCAGAGCAGTAAGTAGCCTATTCCTGATTGTGGAAAGCTATGCTTCCCCTCCTACCCGAGGCCTCGGCTTCTAATTCCCCTGGGCAGAAAATGTATCTAGTTCTGTGTTTTCAGTTTGCAGAATCTTCCCCTTGAGGCCCTATAGTTTGGCAGTGTAAGTTCCAGCCATAGTCTGGTATTTGTCTAGTACAGCATAGTCCTGTGAAATTTTCTGCAGTGATGGATATGTCCTGTATCTGCTCTGTCCAATACCATAACCACAAGGCCCACATGGCTGTTGATCATTTGAAATGTGGCTAGTGTGACTGAGTAATTAAAATTTAATTTAATTTACAGGTACATTTAAATAGCCACATGTAGCTAGTGCCTGCCATGTTGGACAGTGCGGCTCTAGAGTCTGGTCAGAAAAGAAACCGGAGCACCTGGGTAGCTTAGTTGGTTGAGCGTCTAACTCTTGATTTCGGCTCAGGTTATGAACTCATGGTGATGAGATTGAGCCCCACATTGGGCTCCGGGCTGAGTGTGGGGCTTGCTTGGGATTCTCTCCCCCTGCCTCTCTCCCCTGCTCTGTTCTCTTTCTTTCTCTCTCTCTCAAAAAACAAACAAACAAAAAACAAAAAACAAAACGAACAAACGAAAGCCCAACCAAACAAATAAAAAAACGAATCAGTGTCAGGTTACATCTCAGTTGGTTCTTCCTACCGAATTCTTGCCTCAACAGAGCTTTTTCCTCTGTACAATCATGTGAGTACTTCCTGCTCTCACCTCACTCAATTAACTTTCTCTCTTATCACTTGTTTCTCAGCATTTTAAAACAATTACCTACTTGCTTCCAGCAGGAATTTCAAAATTGCTTTATTGGACAATCTTTTCATAGAAGCATTGTTTTCCTGTTTCTCCCCCATACTTGGAAAATAAAACTAATAGTTTGTGAAAGCTGTTCCTTTTCATATTACTTATTAATGCAAAGAGGTATTTCCCAAAGTGTGGAGCATGTGCCCCTAGTGGCATAAAAGACAATTATAGGTGATATGATACTAAGCATTTACATAACTTTATTACTTATTTTTATTTTAATGACTACTGGGAAAATGTGATTAGTACCTCAAATGTGTAATTTCATGGATATTATTGCTTAACATGAAGCTAAAGTAGACATTCACGTTTTACAAAGAGCGTCATTTAAAACAATATCGAGTAAATAATAGTACAGGTGGTGTGCAGATATGGTAAAACTTATTAATTTATTTTAAAAATGGCTGAACTCTGGGAAATGCAGTCGTTAAATAAACTTTCAGTATCGACTCCATTCCCTGCCACTTCCTACACATGCTCTGAGTTTCAGCACACTGCTCATCATTTGCAAACGGGCTGAGCACTTCTCCATCAGGCCTTTGTTGATTTCTGCCCTTCTGTTCTGGACCTGTCATTCTCCATCAGGGGAAATTCTGCACAGCCATGGAGGCCAGAGCCAATCTTCAGAGAAACCATCCATGCCACCTCTTCTTCCTTGACTCTTTCATAACGTGAAACTCACCTGCCTTCTTAACCTCATGGCACACTATTCACCCTTCCAGCGTAGCGCTTAGCATTTGATGGTTTAGTTGGTTATATGTGGATCTGTTTCATGCACTGGGATTGAGAATCCCTTGAAAGGAGAGACGTTGTCATAATCATCTTTGTACCTTAGTGCAATCACAGTGTCTGGCACATAGCCAGTGTTTATGAACTATTTGTTAAGGTACAAAGTCAGCTTTTAAATTAAACTTCATTATGTGAAGCCAAATTGAGCACCTGGGCCCCTTTCCACTCATATTCAGTGCATTTACTAACATTTGGCCACACCAGGTTAATAAATGCACAGAATGATGAGTTACATTTAGTATTAGCCAAAAGGAAACACATATGGATTTTAAAGCTGGGAGGAAAAGCTTTGTAGCTTTGCAAAGTTAAAACAAATGATTTTATGAAAATAATTCACACCTCTGCTACCAAGGAGTTTTTAGACTGAGAATTTAATTTATTCAAATAATGCAAGCTAAAATGCTCTGCTATATTTCAGGGGGAAAAAAGGCATCTTTTTGGTTTCAGTTTCAATTATAAACTTTGCCTATACTGATTTCTTTCACCATTGCTTAACCTTTCTTTTCGTTTTGTTTGGATAGCTGTATTACAAATACACCATTACATGCCTCTTTGCTATTGAGGTCAGATAATAAGATATGTATCTAGAATACCTGAATACAGTAAATTTTCTGTAAGCCTTCTAATGTGAATGAGTCATTTACTAATGTCTAGGACAGTAAAAGTATGCAAGATAGCCTGTATTTATAGAAACAGTTTCTGCCTGAATAAAAAGTTTACTACATTATTTTCTAGAAAGTCCTTGGCCTTTTCTTCTCTTTAAAAAAATTTTTTTAATGTTTATTTATTTTGAGAGAGAGAGAGCATGAGCAGGGAAGGGCAAAGAGAGAGGAAGACACAGAATCCAAAGCAGGCTCCAGGCTCTGCCCTACGCGGGACTCAAACCCACGAGCGAGGTCGTGACCTGAGCTGAAGTCGGACGACGCTCAACCAACTGAGCCACCCAGATGCCCCAACCCTTGACCCTTTCTTATAGTGTTTTCTAGCTTAGATAGGCAATATATTTGTTCAGAAGAGATTTCCTTTCACGTTAGCTTTTCCCCTCCAACCTTAAATGAAGTCTACTTGTTCCAGTTACACTCTTTTAAACAATGTCTGATTTTGACAATGTGTGGGATAAATTCTTAAGTCCATTTCTTCACTGTCAGTTAATCATTTGACAAACACTTATTATATGCTGGACTCTGTCTTAAGTGGTAGGATACAAGCTGAACAAGACATGAAGCTTACAGTCTACAGAGAACCACGTAAGAAAATGATGCTCTGTTTGGTGCACATGCAGAGTGCTGTGATTTTATGAAGGCATCTAACTGGGCTACGGGGTCAGGGAAGGCTTCCTGGAGGAAGTGACTCCTGAGGTAGTTTTTAAACAGTAAGTAGGCATCAGCTGGACCAGGAAAGAAAAGAATATTCAGAGTGGCATGTGGGAAGGCCCATAGGCATGAAACAACTCCTCACAGTAGGGAACTGAGCATTCTTTGTGGCTGTGCGGAGGGTACTTACACTGGGGAAAGGAAGGAAATGAGGCCTAAAAGGGGTTGACAAATGGCCAGAATATGAATGGGTCTTCCATTAAGCTAATGGATTTGATTTTTGTCCTGATTGCCAGTGGAGCCATTGATGAGTTCATAGCAGGGAAGTGACAAGTTAGGTTCGTGTTTTGGGCAGGGGACTCTGGCAGCTTGGTAAGGGGTGCACTGGAGCAGGGCCAGACTGGGATAGAAACCCAATCAAAGACCACTGTAATGATCATACTGTGATGTAAAAGAGCCTGGGCAAGGCTTAAGGATATGATGGAACCGGGAAGGGCAGGAGGGGATTTTAGGAGATAGCATTGTTGGGGCACCTGGGTGGCTCAGTTGGTTAAGCGCCTGACTTCGGCTCAGGTCAGGATCTCATGGTTTGTGAGTTGGAGCCCTGTGTCAGGCTCTGTGCTGACAGCTCAGAGCTTGGAGTCTGCTTCGGATTCTGTGTCTCATTCTCTCTCTGCCCCTCCCCGACTTGTGCTCTGCCTCTCTCTGTCTCTCAAAAATAAATTCATGTAAAAAAAAAAAAAAAAAAAGGAGATAGCACTGCAAGAATGGGTGACCACAGGGTGAGTGAGAAGTGCTGTGTGGGCATCTCTCAGGCTTTGCTTGAGCACTTGGGTCACATATAATGTTATTCAAGGAGCCAGGTGTCTCAGTGGGAGGAAGTTGTGGGTGAAGTTTCCTAAGGTTCATTTTTAAAAGATAAGTAACATCCAGGGAGAGAGGGGTGTAGGAAAGTTTCCATGAAGAGAGTATTGTGCAAGAATCCCAGAAGTGAAAGAGGATGTGCGTTGGGTTCAGTTCAGAGGCTGTGGCTTCACCCCATTGAAGACACAGGCTGTGTAGTAGGGACGAGGCAGTGGGGTATGGAGTGAATGGATTCAGGAAGCATTCAGGTGCCTGAATGAGATGTTGAAGGTGGGAGAGAAATAGGGCCATTAAAATGGTTCCTGGACCCAATTTTAACATACGTGAGGAGGGGGGCTTCCCCATATGCCACCAGGCAATTTCAGACAGCAGTAGGGTTCCCAAGAATTCAGCTAAATTCTGATACTATCAACCTGGAGATAGCATCAGATTCCACAGGTTAAGAGTTCAGTCCTACAAGACCGCCCCCCACCACGACTGCCCCCCCTCCCCCCGCCCCCGGCAAAACGCACACAACTTCAACAGCCAGTCATAAATCACAGGCTATTACCGTGCCTCTGGCTGACAGACTACAGATTGGAGGTTACCACGACTCTCTCCTTGGACTTTAGATGCCAGTCACAAAGTCCAGATTGTTATTTGTACTTCTGACTGGCTATAAATCAGAGGTTCCCACAACCCTCTCTTTGTGTTCACTTAATTTGCTAGAGGAGCTCACAGAACTCAGAGAAACATTTTACTTACTAGATTACTGGTTTTTTATAAAAGGATATAATGTAGGAGCAACCAGATGGGAGAGATGCCTAGGGCAAAGTATAGGGAAAGGGCATGGAGCTTCCATGCCCTCCAGGTATACTACTCCCCATCACCTCCACTTATTCATCCACCCAGAAGCTCTCCAAACCCATTCTTTTGGGTTTTATGGGGACTTCATTACATGGGCATGATTGATCATTAGTGATCATTAATAATTGAACTCAATCTCCAGCCTCTATCTTCTCCCCAGAGGTCAGGGGGGTGGGGCTGAAAGTTCTAACCCTCTAATCACCAGGCTGTTTCTTCCGGGAACCAGCCTCCATCTTTAGGTATGGTTCAAAAGTCACCTCATCAATATAACAAAAGACATCTTTACTGCTATCATCACTTAGGAAATTCCAAGGGGTTTAGGAGCTGGGAGCCAGGAACCATGGACAAGGATCAAATATATGAGAAATAGTTCTTACATCAACCTTAAAAGTAAAATGTTTTTACTAGCAAAACATGGATTTATTAGGGAATAGCAGAGAATTGCCATTCGGGATATTCAAGCTATGGCAAAACCAAAACCATAAGCAAATCTGAAGAGAAGGTTAGTTTTAGGAGGAAACTGGGGAGGGTTGTTCCGAACAAAAGATCATTGAAGAAGAAGAGTCTGAGGTTGTGGCCGTTTCTTACTGGCTGCAAGTGGCGATCAGTGTGTTGTTGCTGGGACAAGGAGGGATCTTTTTTTTAGGAGCAGGAGATAATCTCTGTGTGAAAAGTGTCCTCCCAATGTCAAAGTAAAAATCATCTTCCTCCTCCTTACTGCTGGTTTTATAGGCTGAGATGAGTGGTATATGCATGAGAGCTCCCCTTCAAGGGCTTCTGGACTCTATTTTAAATGAGGTTGCCTTTATTCATTTTCACACTTATAAATCACAATATCACAGCCATTCATTGGATTACCAACGAAGTCACTGCAGGAGAAAAACACTGGGTTCAGTTTTAGCGTTTGGGGTTTGAGATGTTTGTGGGATTGTAGATGATAATGTAAGCCATAGAAATAGATGAGATTTCCCATGGAGAAGTTGTGAAGCAAAAGAGAAGCATTTGGGACAGAACCTCAAGGATCACAACTAAGGGACACACAGAGAAAAAGGTCGTTGCAAAAGAAGTAGAGAAGGAACAGTTAGAGCAAAAAACCCAAGAGTACAAAAACCAAAGGAAGAAATTTTCAAGACAGTCATCTGTGTTATGTTTTATACATTACAAAAGAGTCAACAAAGACTGAGAAGTGTTTGTAGGATTTAGCAACTAGGAAGCCCTCGGTAACTTTGGAAAAAGCAATTTCTATGGAGTGGTGAGTGGGAGCAGGTGTGGGCAGAAACCTGGCTGCATAAGATTGATGAGTGGGTGGAGGTTAGGAGAAGGAGACAGCAAGTGTAGACAACGTTGTCAGAAGCTTCACTGTAAAGGAGAGAAAATGCCTTTAACTAGAAGCATTGATTCCTCTGCCATAAAGTCAGAGGTAGCATTGTTTTTATTTTTTTTCTTTTTTCAGAGGAGAAAGATTTGAACATGCCTAAATGCTTATAATGAGACAGTAGAGGGGAGAAGATAAAATACAGGAGAGGCAGTGGTACTTCCTTGATCAAGTTCCTGAAAAAGCAAGAGGCCACAGGACTCAGCACATAGGTGAAGAAAGTAGGCATAGGAAGGGTGAGGGATACCTCATTCATTATGAAAGGCGAGAAGGAACAAAAGAGATAAATTTGTAATTTGGTTGTGGGAAACTGAGGACGTTCTTCTCAGTGGCTTCTGTTTTCTCTGTGAAGTAAGCAGGTAACTGATGAGCATGAGAGTAAGTAGAGATGGTAGAAGTGATGGTAAGAAAATAAGATGGTTTGATATATATATTTCAGAAGGCACTCAGCTTTTTGTGAAGATAAGGACGATGGGAGTGAAGGAAGAGTTGAAGAAAAGATCCTTGAAACTAAGGAACAAAGCTATCAAGGCATTGGGTGGTTCCTTTATTTGAATATTTAAATGCAAGTGGTCATAGGAATAGGTAGAATGAGAAACAGTGAGTTAGACACTAATATGATCAATTAATGAGGGGGTTGGCAGCAGATCAGTAGATGACAGTAATAAGAGGGGATAGCAAGTTGTCAAATGTGATGTCCTGAGTCCTTTTTTTTAGATGCCCGAAAAAAAATACGAATTTTTTTAGAAGTGGAGGAGAAATGTTATGAAAGCAACAGGAAGCAAGAGGCTCCCTATCCTACTTTTGGGACCAAAGGTGAGCAGGATGTAAGAGAAAAAGCAGCATCCACTAAAAAAGGGCTGCAAGGGAAGAGGAATCATCAGGAGATATTCAGATTTCAACTAGAGCAAAACTGTGGAGATGATGAGGATGAAAAGAGTAATTTTCAATAATATACCATGAGTTCTAGAAGGCAGAGATAAAAAGTGAAGGGTTTGGGAAAGGTGGAAGATTATCTCAAATTAAAGGATATATGCATAGCTATCCTTATATCTGGGTGATGTTTGATGACTTAGGAAACTTGGGATTTTGAAGGTAACAAATAATCAGATGAGAAACATGATGGACTTAGTCTTGATGAGGTTGCCATATTCGATTAAAAACTATGGGGCCACTGAGGTCTTTTCTTTGTTTCCAGTTCATGGTTGCTTTGTTGCTAAGAGATAAGGCAAGGTATTTCTTTTAGGCAGCCATTGACATATAGAAATAAGTAAAATCATGGGCATGGTGAACTTATCTCAGGAGAATAGGGTAATAAGGAAGGGGTCTAAAGACTGAGACTTGAGAAATTCTTACACTTGATGGCTGGGTATAGGAGAACAAGCTTATAGAGAAGACCAGGAGAAATCACAAGGTTAGAAGAAAACCAGGAGCATGTGGGTCATGATGGGATTCACTGGGAAAATATGTTTTACAAGGAAATAATTAGTTAATATTGTCAAAGGCTAAGGTGAGGAACAAAAGCTCCATTATAACAAGGAGATTGTTGGGGCACCTGGGTGGCTCAGTCGGTTAAGCGGCCGACTTTGGCTCAGGTCACGATCTCACAGTCCGTGAGTTCGAGCCCCGCGTCGGGCTCTGTGCTGACCGCTCAGAGCCTGGAGCCTGTTTTGGATTCTGTGTCTCCATCTCTCTCTGACCCTCCCCTGTTCATGCTCTGTCTCTCTCTGTCTCAAAAATAAATAAACGTTAAAAAAAATTAAAAAAAAAATAATAACAAGGAGATTGTTGATAATCTCAGTGGGATTTTTGTGTGAAGTTACTGCACAAAAGCCAGATTGACTAAAGAGTGAAGGAGAAATGAGAAAACTGGGCTAATGAATTAGCAAGTTCAACATTTTGGCTTTGAGGAGATTATGAGAAATGAGAGGGTGACTTAGGAGGTAGAGAAGGCATATTTTTTTTTTTTTTTTTTTAAGATAGGAGAGACTCGAGTATATTTGACTCTCTTTGGGACAAGGAAGAAGTTTTATGTATAGGAGGAGAGAGAAGAGAAAAGAGACAATATAAGTTTCCAAGAAACTGAGAAAGATGATATAATTGGGTTTTTTTTGAGAACACACTGAAAAAGTTTGGTTGGGAGGTCAAATAGTAGAATAACAGAAGGAGCCTGGGAGTTAAAATTAGTAGTCTTTGTGGTTGACTCCTAAACAATCTTTAATTCCAGATGTTGAGTGTTAGCCAATCATGGTCATGTCACTCCTCTTGCCTCAAAAATCCAGGACTGGTATTTGACCCAATCATGGCCAATGAGTAAGAAAAATCTGCTCATGGGTTTCTGCAAAGGAAGACATGGCTCCTTCCTTCTTCTGAATGTTGGTGTATATATGGATATCACACCCAGAAATGCAATATTCTGGCAGCCCCTGAGGGGAGCCAGCTGAGGGCAGAACCAACGCATCGAGGCTTATAGAGAAAGATGGAAAGAATTTAGGTCTATGATGATATCTTTGAGACACCATTAACTAATTCTGGCTCCTGCCCAACCCCTTGACTTCTCTTTATATGAAGCAATTAAGTTTCCTATTGTGTGAACCAATTTGAGTCGAGGTTTTCAGCTCCTAGCAGTTGGATATGTTTTAACAAATGTGGTAGGATTAGTTGTTCTCAAGACTTAGTACTGATGCAAGTGTGCTGGCTGGCTTCTAAGGCTCAATAATATTCATATTTTGAGACCCTGTCAGAAATTGTGGCTTTTATATTGGTTTTAAATAGAACTTTGATGCTATTTATTGTTGTTATTTCTGAATTGTATAAGCCTCAGTGCTGAGTGACAGAAACATTATTTTAGGACTGAATCAATACACAAGTAGCTAAGGCTTACATGTTCTTATGACCTTGCAAAGTTCAGCTCTGAGTTTACCATGGAAAAAATTGGCTTTCAGTAAGGTTTTTGGCCTTTATGAAACTTATTAACAAACAGAGAATGTGTCACGTTCATGTCTGAGTCACAAAAGAAGAAACTGGCATTAGGTACAAAATTAGGAGCTCACTTGGGTTTCTAGGTAAACAAAAATATCACAACCATATTTTCATATGTTTTTCAGGAAGAATAAGTAAAAATGCTTTAAAAAATAGAATTTAGAAATAGAAGTGAAGTTGTTACTGGGATGGAGGTAGACTATTTGCCTTTTCAATATTTGACAATTCAATGTTGAAAGATAGCCTATATGAGACAACTTATTCCCATTGACTTTAAATAACCCATTGACTTACAGAACCTTATAGGAGAAAGGAAAACCTACTACATCCAGTTGAATGAATAAACTCAACCATGTTTAACTTCTGATTTGCAAAGTGAAAAAAAAATGTATTCACTATCTTCCTTCTCTCCCCATTTTGATGTCAAAATATGTTAACTAAAAACTGATGTCTCACTGTTCATATTCTACTGCTTTATGTCAACTTAAACGACGAGAAAGTGTTTGTTGAATTGTGGCTGAATTCATCTGTTGGGAAATTGAGGGTTTATCAATGAGGACATGATAGATCTCTCTAGAGAATGGAAGCACAACTAGCGAATTAATGAATCTGCCTGTAGATTTACTATGACAATTTATTTGTTAGTTTATGGTAAGAAATGATTGCAGCTCTTGTAGTGATCCCTAGTCTTCTGCCTTACTGGCAATCTGCTCAGGAAAGTGTCTTAACAACACCAAGAACTCAATGGAGAAAAAATATGTCAGGGTTGCACTTCTATATTTTCCTTTCTTTTTGAAAGAAATAAAGTATTTATTTTTTGTCAAATTTATACCTGCGTATGGTTGAAAGAGTTGAATCTATAAGGTTTGTTAAGTGAAACAGTAGTGCTCCTCCTCCCTCTCCACCATTTCCCCTTTCACCATAGGCAATCAGTTTCCACTCTCTTAGCTGATTCTTTTATGGATTCTCACAATGGAAGTTGTGGGTTTAGCTTTCTTTTTTTCTGGTCCCAAATATACATACATACCATTTAATTCTCTCATCAATCAAATATAGTTGTAAATTTATCTAGATCAAAATTCGGTGTATGCGTTGTTATGGCTCAGCAAACACATTTCAGAACTTAGACAGTTAGTAAACTATGATTACTTTTCATCTCCTGTCTGAACAACTGTTTTTTTGTTTTTTTGTTTTTTTTTTTTGCTGAAGTTAATATTGTCATTTTGTTAAAATTTCTTCGTACTTGTTAAATTCAATTACAGATTTTCTAGCAGTTGTCTAAATTTACTCTTGAGAGGGTAAGATGCATTATATTTGTTTGCTGCTTGTTTGTTTTATCTATTTCATCTTGAAGATACACTCTCCCAGAGTCTTTTGGTGTCTTCCAACATGGGCTATTTGTCCTCAATGACTTGTGCACACCTGTAGTTTTGAGATCACCCATCATTGTCACAGGTATTCCCTTTGCTTCTCTTCTGTGCTGGATCTCTTTGTTCCTATTTCTTCTTCTTCATTTAGACTCTAATTGTGGTGGAATACGTCAAGTAGCTTCCTGATAAAAGGTGCATGGGAGGTAAATATTCTGAGACCTTCTAAGTCTGAACATATCTTTACCTATACTCATAGGAGATTGACAATTTGGCTGGATATAAAATCCAAGAATGAAAATAATTTTCCTTCAGAATTCTTAAGACTGCTCCACTGGTTTCTAATTTCCATTGTTGCTATTAAGACGACTCAAACCATTCTGTTTTTTGTTTTTTGTTTTCCTTCTCTGGAAGCTTAAATTCTTTGGCCCCAAATTATTGGAGTTTCACAGTAACGTACTTGGTGTAGTCTATTATGCTTAGTCTTTTTGGACTATTAACTCATGTTTTTCAGGTTTTGAGAAATCATTGCATTATTTCATTGAAATTTCCTCCCATTTCTCTGTCCCCTTATGAGGAACACGTATTTTTCAAATGCTGACTTCCTTAACTGACTTTCTGATTTTCTTACCATTTTTCTCTTTTTTCCACTATTTTTTTTATTTCTTGGTGAATTCATTAGATTTATCTTGCAAACCACCTATTGTGTTCTTCATTCCTCCTTCAAACATTTTAATTTCTGAAAAGTTTATTTTGTTCTCTGAATTTTACTTTTTTGTATGTGTGTCATTCTGATCCTATTTGAAGTCTTCAAAATCTTCTCTTACTTTCTGAGGATATAAGTGATGTTTTTCAACTTTATTAAAGGCATATTTTGCATATCATAAAATCCAACCATATCATGCCTACAACTATGATTTTTAGTAAATGTATCTAATTGTGCAACAATGATGATTGTTTTATTAAAATCAGTTTTATTATGCACTGTTTATTTACTATTTACTTGTTTTTTTTCAAATTTTAAATTATTCTTTTGCTTTTTTTTTGTTATGTGTTTTGTTCAAGTCTAATATTTGAAAATGCTGACCCTTTGTTAACAACAATCAATAAGAAATATAGGATCCCTCCCCTCTCCTGGCCTTCCTCTGGGAAGCCACCACCATTGCCTCATTGGCTGGATGCTGGAAGAGTCCTCCATGTGTGTGGACTCAGGATAACAGGGCAGTCTCCTTCTGTGGTTGCTGGGCTTGTGACCGCGGCAGTATCTTTTGACTTTCAGTGTCTCTAAAGTGTTTTTAGGGGCGCCTGGGTGGCGCAGTCGGTTAAGCGTCCGACTTCAGCCAGGTAACGATCTCACGGTCCCTGAGTTCGAGCCCCGCCTCGGGCTCTGGGCTGATGGCTCAGAGCCTGGAGCCTGTTTCCAATTCTGTGTCTCCCTCTCTCTCTGCCCCTCCCCCGTTCATGCTCTGTCTCTCTCTGTCCCAAAAATAAATAAACGTTGAAAAAAAAATAAAGTGTTTTTAAACCATTTTGCATACATGGCTCAGTGCACGCTTCTCTTTGCTTTTACAGTTTTCCACTTGGTATGGTCGGTGTGTTAACAACTTCTTCCATGACTATGAGGTTTTTTTTCTTGCCATTTACAGTCTTTAAAGGTCTTGTGTACGGTCTGGAAGAGCTGCTGGCCCTCTAGGGAGACACCAGCACTGATTGCATAAGCCTGACTCAGCTTCTCCTCCTTCTCTGTCCATGCTTTGCTGGTAAGCTTACTAACATTGAGTGCAGCTAGTGGAGGTTGGGTTTCTGTTCAGTCATTATTTTGCCATCTTGAGAGAACAGCCTACTATTTGCTGTTAATCCTCGTTTCCACCTTTGTCCCAGGCAACCACTGATCTACTTTCTATATCCATAGATTTGCTTGTTCTGAACATTTCCTATAAGTGGAATCATTTATTATGTGGTCCTTTGTGTCTGCCTTCCTTCACTTAGCATAATGTGTTTGAGGCTCATCCATCTCCACATGTATCTGTTGTTTGTAACTTCTTACTGTTGAGTAATATTTTATTGTATGACTAGACCACATTGTTATCTATCCATTGACTAGTTGATTAACTTTTAGTTCCCCCTCCCCCCCCAGTTTTTGGTTATTATCAATAAAGATTCTACAAACATTTATACACAAGTCTCTGTGTGGATATATGTGTTCATTTCTCTAGGGTAGATACCTAGAAGTGGGATTTCTGGGTCATAGGGTAACTTTATGTTTAACTTTTTAAGAAACTGCCAAACTGTTTTCCAAAGTGGTTCACCATTTTATATTCCCAGCAACAATGTATCAGTGTTCCTGTTGTATACAGTTTGTCAACTTAGCAACCATCTGCCTTTTTTATTATATAGCCTTGTGGGTGCGAAATGATATCACATTGTGGTTTTAATTTATATTCCCCTAATGACTAATGATATTAAGCATCTTTTTACATGCTCATTAGCCATTCATACATCTTCTTTGATGAAATGTTTATTCAAATCTTTTGCCTATTTTTGAATGGTTTGCTTGCTTCTTATTGAATTGTAAGAATTCTTTATATATTATGGATCCTACATATCTATATATCCTTCATCAGATATGTATTTTATAAATATTTTCCTCCTGATCTGTTGCTTGTATTTCCATTTCTTTTTTTTTTTTTTTTTAATTTTTTTTTTCAACGTTTATTTATTTTTGGGACAGAGAGAGACAGAGCATGAACGGGGGAGGGGCAGAGAGAGAGAGGGAGACACAGAATCGGAAACAGGCTCCAGGCTCTGAGCCATCAGCCCAGAGCCCGACGCGGGGCTCGAACTCATGGACCGCGAGATCGTGACCTGAGCTGAAGTCGGACGCTTAACCGACTGCACCACCCAGGCGCCCCAATTTTCCATTTCTTAATAATGTCTTTTCAAGCACACAGTGTTGAATTTTGATGAAGTTCATTTCAATTTTGTTTATGGACCTTGCTTCTAGTGTCCTATCAAAAAAATTTGCTTAATTCAAGGTCTCAAAGATTTTATGCTGTGTGTTCATATAAAAGTTCTATTGTTTTAGATCTTACATTTATGTATGTCATGCACTTTGAGTTAATTTTTGTGTATGGTGTGAGGCAAAAGTCTAAGTTCATCTTTTGCATATGGATATCCAACTGTCCCATACCATTTATAGAAAATACTTTTCTCAATGAGTTTTCTGGGAAAATTGCTCAAATGACCATATTATAAGAATTTACTTCTGGGCTCTCAGTTCTGCTCCATTGATCTCTGTGTCTATCCTTAAGCCAGTATCATACTGTCTTGATAACTGCAGTTTGATAGTAAGTTTGAAAGTGGTAAGTAAAATTCCTCCAACTTTTTTCTTCAAAATTGTCTTGGCTATCCAAGGCATTTTCCATTTCCATATAAATTTGAAGATCACCTTGTCAGTTTTTGTAAAAAAAAAAAAAAAAGGCTGGAACGATTTTTATAGGGATTATATTGAACTTGTAGATCAACTTGAGGAATATTGCCATCTAAACAATATTATATCCTCTGATTCGTGAACATGGGATGGCTTTCCGTTTCAGTAGATCTTTTTCAATTTATTTCAGCAATCCTTTATCATTTTTCATGTATACATCTTGTACTACTCTTGTTATATTTATTCCCTAAGTACTTTATTCTTTTTGATACAATTATAAATGGAATTATTTCTTCATTTCATTTTCAGATTGTTCATGACTAGTGTGTAGAAATACATTTAATTTGTGTATATCAATTTGATATTTTGCAACCTTGCTATATTTGTGTGTTAGGTGAAATAATGGTTTTTTGCTTTTCACTTTTTGTTTGGTAGATTCCTTAAGATATTCTATATGCAGGATCATGCATCTGTGAAAAGAGATAGGTTTATTTTTTTCTTTCCTATCTGGATGCCTTTTATTTATTTTTCTTGCTGATTGAACTGGCTAGATAGGTTCTACTTCACTGAGTAGGAGTAGTGAGAACAGATATTTTTGGCTTATTCCCGAACTTGGGGGGCATTCAGTCTTTAAATATTAAATATAGTTTTCACTATAGTTGTTTTTTAGATGTTCTTTCAGATTCAGGAAATTCCCTTCTATGACCAGGTGTTTGAAAGATTTTATCATGCATGAATAGTTGAATTTTGTCAAATGCTCATGAAATTTTGTTCTTTGTTTGATTAATGTGCTGTATGACATTAATTGATTTTTAGGTGTGAAATCAGCCTTGCAGTCCTAGGATAAATCCCACTTGGTCATGGTATAAGATTGTTTTTATATATTGTTGGAGTTGGTTTGCTAATATTTTGTTAAGGATTTTTGCATCTATGTTTATGACCAATATTGGTCTGTTTTTATACATCCCCCAAAGCCTAGAAGAGATTTTTACATTTTTAACTGGCTTAAAAACAAAACAAAAAAAAAGGAATATTGATTGACATGTGAAAATTATATCAAACTTACATTTCAGTGTTCATGTATATGTAAAGTTTTATTGAAACACAGCCATATTCATTCATTTATCTACTGTCAATGGCTACATTCACATTGCAACAGCAGAGTAGTTGCAAAAGAGAATGAACGAATTGCCTACAAAGCCTATCATATCTACTACTTAGACTTTTAATCCCTGCTATAGATTATTAGTAACTTTTTTCTGCTTATTTTTATCTGTAGTAATTAAAAAAAAATTTTGTTTAACGTTTATTTATATTTGAGACAGAGAGAGACAGAGCATGAACGGGGGAGGGTCGGAGAGAGGGGGAGACACAGAATCCGAAACAGGCTCCAGGCTCTGAGCCGTCAGCACAGAGCCTGACGGGGGCTCAAACTCACGGACCGTGAGATCATGACCTGAGCCGAAGTCAACCGCTTAACCAACTGAGCCACCCAGGTGCCCCAATCTGTAGTAATTTTTAATTACTTACTGGATGTTGTGAGTATAGGCAATAGAGATTTTGGATGATGGCATCTTTCTCGAAAGAACATTAAATTTTAATCTGGAAGGCAATCATCACCTCTGTCATGTTGAGGTTTGGTTTTAGCTCTCTTAGATAAGGTCTATCATTGTCCTTAGACTTCTAAGTTCTTACTAGAAGTTCTTACTACTGTGACATGGTCCTTATACTTAGGGTATGGTCATTTTTTTGAGTGGTGACCCAAAGTCTGGGAGCTCATCAGATACTGTCTATAATCACTGGGTCTAAATACCAACCTCTATCCTTTCCAACCTGTGCTGCCTCTGAAATCTCTGTCCAGCTCTCCACCTTTCTTTGCTGGGCCTCCCAAAGTCTTGCCTTGCATATGTAATTCTTAGGAGTTGGCTCTCAGTGCAATTTTCACACAGAGATTTTAGGCTCATTTTCCTAGGTCTCTCTTTTCTAGAATCCTCACCAGAAATTGCAGTGGTCTTTGCAGCTCTAAACTCTGGTATCTTGTCTCTTCTACCCTGTGAGACCATCACTCTCTGATTAGGCATTATTTTTCTGAATGGTGGTTGGAAAAGCTGAGATGAATATGCAGCTCATCTACTGTGCTAATGTGTTTCATTTCTTACGTGTTTCTTGTTTCTAAAGGATCATGGCCTTACGTTGGCTACTTAATATTTAATACAGCTTTTAGAATTGTTTATGGGGACCATTCTAATATTGCCCATCCCATCGTATCCAAGTCTGGATCAATTATTATTGTTTTTTTTAAATATAATTTATTGTCAAATTGGCTAACATACAGTGTGTAAAGTATGCTCTTGGTTTCTGGGGTAGATTCTGGTGGTTCATCACCTACATACAACACCTGGTGCTCATCCCAACAAGTGTCCTCCTCATTGCCCATCACCCATTTTCCCCTCTCCCCTATACCTCCCATCAACCCTCAGATTGTTCTCTGTATTTAAGAGTCTCTTATGTTTTGCCACCCTCCCTCTCTGTTTGTAACTATTTTCCCCCTTTCCTTCCCCCATGGTCTTTTATTAAGTTTCTCAAGATGCACATATGAGTGAAAACCTATGATATCTGTCGCTGACTGACTTATTTCATTTACCATAATACCCTCCAGTTCCATCCACGTTGCTACAATTGACAGGATTTCATTCCTTCTCATTGCCAAATAGTATTCCATTGTATATATAAACCACATCTTCAGGGGTACTTGAAGAAATAATAGCTGAGAACTTCCCTGAACTGGGGAAGGAAAAAGGCATTGAAATCCAAGAGGCACAGAGAACTCCCTTCAGACGTAACTTGAATCGATCTTCTGCACGACATATCATAGTGAAACTGGCAAAATACAAGGATAAAGAGAAAATTCTGAAAGCAGCAAGGGGTAAACGTGCCCTCACATATGAAGGGAGACCTATAAGACTCGTGACTGATCTCTCTTTTGAAACTTGGCAGGCCAGAAAGAATGGGCACGAGATTTTCAGTGTGCTAGACAAAAAAAATATGCAGCCGAGAATCCTTTATCCAGCAAGTCTGTCATTTAGAATAGAAGGAGAGATAAAGGTCTTCCCAAACAAACAAAAACTGAAGGAATTTGTCACCACTAAACCAGCCCTACAAGAGATCCTAAGGAGGACCCTGTGAGACAAAGTACCAGAGACATCACTACAAGCATAAAACATACAGACATCACAATGACTCTAAACCCGTATCTTTCTATAATAACACTGAATGTAAATGGATTAAATGCGCCAACCAAAAGACATAGGGTATCAGAATGGATAAAAAAACAAGACCCATCTATTTGCTGTCTACAAGCGACTCATTTTAGACCTGAGGACACCTTTAGATTGAGAATGAGGGGATGGAGAACTATTTATCATGCTACTGGAAGCCAAAAGAAAGCTGGAGTAGCCATACTTATATCAGACAAACTAGACTTTAAATTAAAGGCTGTAACAACAGATGAAGAAGGACATTATATAATAGTGACAGGGTCTATCCATCAGGAAGAGCTAACAATTATAAATGTCTATGCGCCGAATACCGGAGCGCCCAAATATATAAAACAATTACTCATAAACATAAGCAACCTTATTGAGAAGAATGTGGTAATTGCAGGGGACTTTAACACCCCACTTACAGAAATGGATAGATCATCTAGACACACGGTCAATAAAGAAACAAGGGCCCTGAATGAGACATTGGAGCAGATGGACTTGACAGATATATTTAGAACTCTGCATCCCAAAGCAACAGAATATACTTTCTTCTCGAGTGCACATGGAACATTCTCCAAGATAGATCATATACTGGGTCACAAAACAGCCCTTCATAAGTTTACAAGAATTGAAATCATACCATGCATACTTTCAGACCACAATGCTATGAAGCTTGAAATCAACCACAGAAAAAAGTCTGGAAAACCTCCAAAAGCACGGAGGTTAAAGAACACCCTACTAACAAATGAGTGGGTCAACCAGGCAATTCGAGAAGAAATTAAAAAATATATGGAAACAAACGAAAATGAAAATACAACAATCCAAACGCTTTGGGACGCAGCGAAGGCAGTCCTGAGAGGAAAATACATTGCAATCCAGGCCTATCTCAAGAAACAAGAAAAATCCCAAATACAAAATCTAACAGCACACCTAAAGGAAATAGAAGCAGAACAGCAAAGGCAGCCTAAACCCAGCAGAAGAAGAGAAATAATAAAGATCAGAGCAGAAATAAACAATATAGAATCTAAAAAAACTGTAGAGCAGATCAACGAAACCAAGAGTTGGTTTTTTGAAAAAATAAACAAAATTGACAAACCTCTAGCCAGGCTTCTCAAAAAGAAA
>NW_024412394.1:75196096-75226907 GCF_014898765.1 Herpailurus yagouaroundi
GAGGATGTGGAGAAACGGGAACCCTCTTGCACTGTTGGTGGGAATGCAAATTGGTGCAGCCGCTCTGGAAAGCAGTGTGGAGGTTCCTCAGAAAATTAAAAATAGACCTACCCTATGACCCAGCAATAGCACTGCTAGGAATTTATCCAAGGGACACAGGAGTACTGATGCATAGGGGCACTTGTACCCCAATGTTCATAGCAGCACTCTCAACAATAGCCAAATTATGGAAAGAGCCTAAATGTCCATCAACTGATGAATGGATAAAGAAATTGTGGTTTATATACACTATGGAATACTACGTGGCAATGAGAAAAAATGAAATATGGCCTTTTGTAGCAACGTGGATGGAACTGGAGAGTGTGATGCTAAGTGAAATAAGCCATACAGAGAAAGACAGATACCATATGGTTTCACTCTTATGTGGATCCTGAGAAACTTAACAGGAACCCATGGGGGAGGGGAAGGAAAAAAAAAAAAGAGGTTAGAGTGGGAGAGAGCCAAAGCATAAGAGACTGTTGAGAACTGAGAACAAACTAAGGGTTGATGGGGGGTGGGAGGGAGGAGAGGGTGGGTGATGGGTATTGAGGAGGGCACCTTTTGGGATGAGCACTGGGTGTTGTATGGAAACCAATTTGACAATAAATTTCATATATAAATAAAAAAATAAAAATAAATAAAATCTTAAATTACAAAAAAAAAAAAAAATAAATAAACCACATCTTCTTTATCCATTCATCAGTTCATGGGCATTTAGGCTCTTTCCATAATTTGGCTATTGTTGAAAGCACTGCAATAAACATTGGGGTACATGGGACCTTATGAATCAGTACTCTTGTATCCTTTGGACAAATTCCTAGTAGTGCTATTGCTGGGACATAGGATAGTTTTATTTTTAATTTTTTGAGGAACCTCCACACTGCTTTCCAGAGTGGCTGCACCAATTTGCATTCCCACCAACAGTGCAAAAGGGTTCCCTTTTGTCTACATCCTCACCAACACCTGTTTTTCCTGAGTTGTTAATTTTAGCCACTCTGACCAGTGTGAGGTGGTATCTCAGTGTGGTTTTGATTTGTATTTCTCTGATGATGAGTGATGTTGAGCATCTTTTCATGTGTCTGTTGGCCATCTGGATGTCTTCAAAAAACCATAGAGGAGAAAGCAGGCAACAACCTCTTTGACCTCAGCTGAAGCAATTTCTTGCTTGACACATCTCCAAAAGCAAGGGAATTAAAAGCAAAAATGAACTATTGGGACCTCATCAAGATACAAAGCTTCTGCACAGCAAAAGAAATAATCAACAAAACTAAAAGGCAACTGATGGGATGGGAAAAGATATTTGCAAATGACATATCAGATAAAGGGTTAGTATCCAAAATCTATAAAGAACGCACCAAACTCAATACCCAAAAAAACAAATAATCCAATGAAGAAATGAGCAGACCAATGATTTTTTAAAAATACCTTTTATGCCAGATTCTTTATATACATTATTGCTAGTCTGTGTGTCCTGTAAAGTAGACATTATTATCCCCATTTTCATTGATTAGAAAACTGATGCTCAGAATATTTTAACAATTGACTAAAACTAACCCAGTCAATAGAGCTGGATTTAGAACTGAGATTTCTTTGACTCCATTTTCTATTATAACATAGTCTCTCCCCACCTAGTCACTGACAAGTCAGTATATAAATTCCACATGAGAGTCACTACAATTTTACCAAAACTTTTGCATTAATACTTTTGTGAATTAAAATGTGTAGAGGGGAGAAGGTATTGATGTCATTAGTAAAAAATTATAAATGAGGTTTATATGAGGATTTTGCTGCCCTATTCAGAGACAATTGATATCTGTATTGAAAATAACGAGTGTTTCTGGGGTATTGCTATGAAATGAATGTTTGTGCCCCCCTCCCCTCCACCACCAGTTTATATGTTGAAACCCTAATCACCAATGTCATAGTATTTGGAGTTGGGTCTTTGGGAATTAATTAGGCAATGAGGGTAAAGCCTTCATGAATCGTATTAGTACCCTTATAAGAAGAGACAAGAGAGAAATGATCTTTCTCCACCATGTGGGGATGGCCATTTGCACACCAGGAAGAAGGTTCTCATCAGACACTGGGTCTGCTGGTGTCTTGATCTTGGACTTCCTAGCCTCCAGAACAGAGAAATAAATGTTTGCTGTTTAAGTCTGTGGCATTTTATTACAGCAACCTAAACAGACTAAGACAGAAATCATTCACGTGTTTTTTGGCTAATATCTTGAGATATTAAAATAATCATGAGGAAATTGGAACTCCTAAATTAGTGCCCTTACTGAATATGGCAAGTTTTCTGTGGTCAGGGACTCATCATGTCACCACGTCAGAGATACACCATATGATGCTTTTGGAAATAGAACACTTGGCAGACATTAGACATTTTTAACCTATCATAATGTAGTCTGACCCTGGAAAACTAGCACTTATTCACAACCAGTAACACTAATCTCCTTCTCCAGTGCTTCATGTCTCTTATCAGGAAAGGTCAATTACAAGCCTATGAATAGTTTTTAGAGATTCCCCCAAAGAAATACGTTTCCAAAGCACAAAAGAAAAAAATTAGCTAAATAAACAGAAGAGGCATGTAAAATGTGTGAACAGTCTTTGAAACCTGTTGTCTACTGCCCGTCTCCCTGCCCTGTGCATATTTTTCCTATCCACTAATACCATCTACAGACTGTCTTTAAATGATGAGGAGGCTCACTGAAGTTCTGCCAATGTGATCTCCCAATTATTTTTATCCATTGCCCGGATATACATTTAAAGACCTACCCATCCTACCTTCCCATCTCTGTAAGTTTCCCACCAGCTTTGCTTTCTTCTCTCCTCTGTGAATTGAATTACATGAATCAAAACTCTGAAGTGCTATCATTCTAGGTGCCATGTGTTTAGTAGTGTGTGTTGACAAGATTCAACAAGACTTAGGAGAGAAACAAAAAGAGTAAGAGAATGGCACAGGGAAAGCAGGCGGGCCACTGGGCGTTTGGAGTAGCACCAGCAATTCCAGGCAACTGGTCAGCAATTTGGACAGGATCATCAGTCACTTCTGGAGCCTGACTGTGAAGCTTTTATCCAAGTGCAACACACAGGTGCAGTCTGTGCTAAACAATGAGTCAAAATGCCTGGTGACTCTAAGGGCTGAAACACAGGCCAAATGCTCCTCTTTTCCCATCCCATATGAGTGGAAATGCCTTCAAAATAAGCACCATTAAAAACAAAAAAAAGGGTGTAGCTGAGAGTCAACTTCTGCTTCCTAAAGGGATTCAACAGAGCTAGCACTGGGTCAGGTGAAAATCAGATGATGTAATAGTAAGATCAGAATGGAAACTTTGCAATAATACGGCACCACTAACCATACCTAGTCAAAGAGAGGTAAACTGAGCAGTAACTGTGGTCCTGGAATCACGTGCCACAACTAAAAAACTATATACTGGTCCACAACCCATTGCCTTCATCCCTTTTGCCTTTGTTCAGAGCTCATGCAGGATGGATTTTTTTTTAATGTTTATTTATTTTTATTTTGAGGGAGAGGGACAGACAGAGAGAGTGCCAGCAGGAAGGGGCAGAGAGAAAGGAAGAGCAAGAATCCCACGTAGGCTCCTCGCTGTCAACGCAGAACCCAACGTGGGGCTTGATTCCATGAACCATGAGACCTGAGCTGAAATCAAGAGTCAGACATTCAACCTACTGAGCCACCCAGGGGCCCCTGGAGGATAGATCTGAAGGCCAAGGAGGCAGCAGAGAAACGGGAAATAGGCCTTCCCCTCATCTCTTTTGTTTTAATTTTTTTTTTCCAACGTTTATTTATTTTTGGGACAGAGAGAGACAGAGCATGAACGGGGGAGGGGCAGAGAGAGAGGGAGACACAGAATCAGAAACAGGCTCCAGGCTCTGACCCATCAGCCCAGAGCCCGACGCGGGGCTCGAACTCACGGACTGCGAGATCGTGACCTGAGCCGAAGTCGGACGCTTAACCGACTGCGCCACCCAGGCGCCCCTCTTTTGTTTTAAATCCATATGGGACTCACCACTATGACATGTGCCCTTTTAAAACCTGTTTCTTTATCTCTCAAATACTATTTAGCTACTTAAAAAAAAATTTTTTTTAACGTTTTATTTATTTTTGAGACAGGGAGAGACAGAGCATGAACAGGGGAGGGTCAGAGAGAGGGAGACACAGAATCTGAAACAGGCTCCCAGCTCTGAGCTGTCAGCACAGAGCCCGACGCGGGGCTTGAATTCACAGACCGCGAGATCATGACCTGAGCCGAAGTCGGCCGCTTAACCGACTGAGCCACCCAGGCGCCCCTATTTAGCTACTTTTTAGGAGACGAGGCTGAAGCACAGAATTGGAGGTAAGAACGGATCTGATGCTGTATCCCCTTTACAATAAGGAAGAATGAAAGACCTGTTTTGGGTCTTAATAGTAGAGTTGAAATTTTACATCTCTCATCTTGTTCTTTTCCCACCCTGGCTTTCTCCCTTCCTGACTCAGTGGAGATTTAGATAACTTGGGTTCAGCAGTCCCTCTGGAGAAATGAGCAGACACAAATGCAGACACTGAAGTGTAGGCATAGCACTGAGTTGGGAGGTGCCAAAAACATTCAAAAGTGAATGTGAAGGAAGCCAAGTGTGAAGGAAGAGGGCACTGAAGCAACCAGTCATTCAAGGCAGACATCTGAAATGATCACAAATGTTGTTTTAATAGAGATTCTTACCGTGATTTGCTTCCAGGGTGAGCTGAGGTGAGATATGGTCCTACATTTGGTGGGTCCTCCAAGGGCAAACTCATTGTGAACTATTAGAATGTTAATGCCTGTGAGGTTACAAGCTTTGGTTCTGTTGGTAACATTTCTTCAGAGTGTCTTGTCCAAACCTGAGGTGGAAAAATCTGAGAGTCAAAAGTTGTTGAGGAAGAACAGAACAGTGTGTTAATTATAAAAAGAAAAAATGCTCTGATCTGGGTTAATTTTTATATTAAAAAGACCTCAGGGATATTTCAGATAGTAACCTGGTTTTACATAAATTGAAATATAAAGAGTTTTTTGAATAGATATTTCCTCAAAGTTTTGATTATTAAAAAAAAGGGCTCCCGATATTGTTAAAGGGATGGCAATGTAAAAAAAAAATGTTTATTTATTTTTATTTTGAGAAGGGAGAGAAAGAGAGAGAGAGAGCACCGGCAGAGATAGAGGGAGAGAATCTCAAGCAGGCTCCACCCTCCACTGAAGAACCCCTGGCAGGGCTCGAGGCCACCAAATGGGAGACTATGACCTGAGCAGAAACCAAGAGTAAGAAGCTCAACCAACTGAGCCACCCAGGCATCCCAAAGGGATGCCAACTGCTTAACCAAATAATGAATCTCATCTTTTCATCCTCCCCTCTCCTTTTTGTTAATCAGACACGGTCAATTCCTTTCTCGAATGTTTTTTCCTTAGTTCAATTCTCTGTGGCAAATCACCAGTATTTTTTATTTGTGCGTTTGGATTTGGTAGTGGTATTAGCATGCCTTTCTGCAAACATCCTTACCTTTCAAAGATGTTCAGGGCAAATAAGTCCACATGCTGCACTAAAATGGAAAAAATTCAAAAATTCCTATCATTGTTCACAGCAGGATCCTTATCCAGGCAATGTAGATAAAGGAAAATGGGAAAAATACAACTCTCTTAAGAGAGTCAGTTATTAACTGGAATCTGGAGCAATCGGTATAAGAGATGCCTGAGGCAGGAAATCAGTTTCCTTTGGGAGAAATACGGTCTTGTTTAGGGCTAAGGTTTCTGGGTCAGATTCTCAGGGGTTTTCCTTTTTGGGAGTGGAGATCCTCTGGTCAGAGCCCCACTGAAGAATCCATCAGGGCCCCCTGCTGGGTGGTTTGCCTCATTTAACTCTTACACCTCGGGGAGAAAGATACGCTTAGCCTCGTTGCACAAAGGAGAATGTGTCTCAGAATGTAAGTACACAAATTGCACAGGGAATCTCTGCTAACAAGTTTTAGAGGCACCATTGGAACTGGAATCTGCCCACGTTCCCTTCGCAGCGCTACAAAACGGAGACGTTGAGTTGGTCTGACAAGCTTTTTCCAGTTCCCAGAATGAATTCTTTGTGCGAAGTTGTGTCTCCTCCAATTTCCTCCAGGCCCATTATGGTGAGTGTTGGTGTAATCGTTAGGATACTTGAGTTTTGGTGTTTATTTCGGGGCCAGCACCTTGTCTTCGGGTCCTGGCGCTGTCCCGGAAGGGTGGTACTAAGATTCTGCGGTGTCGCGGCAGGAGGCGGGAGACCCCGCCAAGTGAAGAGGGAAGATCTATCCCCAGCCTCAGGCGAACAATAAATTAAATAAATAAATAAATAAATAAATAAATAAATAAATAAAACAAACAAAAGAAAACAATCATCGCAACCCGGAGTGCGGGGCTCGGGTGGACCCCGGTGAGGAGGGTCGGGGCAATGAGGCGCCTCCCGAGCGCCCTCTGGCGAAGATGGAGCGCGCGTGTCCCCGCCCCGGCCCCCCTTCGCCGCCGCAGCCGCCACCGCCGCCGCGGCGCCCCCGCCCGGCTCTCCGCGTTCACTCTCGGTCTTTCACTCCGTGAGACACAGACGGCAGCTTTCCGAGCGAGCGGGGGACAGGCTGAGGCGGCGCTAGCACTACTGCTGCCGCTCGCCCAGAGACGACCCGGGAGCCGGGAGAGAAGGCGAAGCCCGGACCCCCATCCCCTCTCTCCGTGGAGGTCTCCTGAGCCGACGGGCAGCTCGGCGGCGGCGCGCGACTCCCTTCCCGGCCACTTCGCGGGGCGTGCCAGGACTTGGGGACGCGGCTCGGGAAGAGCCGGGCCGGGAGGCGGCGGCGGCGGCGGCGGAGGGGGCGCGCACCGGGACTGGAGAGGAGTGAGTGGCGGGCTGGGCGGCGGCGGCCGTAGCCGCGGGTGCCTCCCCGCTTCGCCGCTTCGCAGGCAGCGCCGCCTTCCCGGGCCGCGGCCGCCCGGCCAGGTCCTCTGCGCGTTCCCGGGCCCGGAGCCGGCGCACGATGCGCCCGGCTGCGTTCTGATCGCCGCCGCGCCGCCGCCTCTGCCGCGATGATCCCCCCCGAGCCGCCGCAGCAGCAGCTGCAGCCGCCGCCCCCAGCCCCGCCGAACCATGTGGTGACCACCATCGAGAACCTGCCGGCCGAGGGCAGCGGCGGCGGCGGTGGCGGCGGCAGCCTGTCCGCCTCCTCCCGGGCTGGCGTGCGCCAGAGGATCCGCAAAGTGCTGAACAGGTGAGCGGCGGCGGGGGCGCGGGGCGAGGGCTGCGGGAGCCCGGCCCCGGATCTCCCCCGGACCCCCGGCGGCCCCTTGGGACTGAGTCGCGGCCGAGGGAGGCTGAGGAGAGCTGGCGACGACGCGCCCCGCTTCTGCGGGGAGGCCGTGGCAGCTTTGTCCCAGAGCCGGGAGCCCCGGGGCGCCCGGGCTGCCGGCTGGTCCGAGGCGGGAGTTCGGGGAGAGGCGGGGTTTGCTGCTTGGCTGCTGTGTGTCTGCGCTCACACCCTCGCACACGCGTGTCGCTCACTCCTCTTGCTCACTGAACCCCAGCTTTGCACCCAGGGGACAAGAGGGAACCGAGGGTGGCCCGGACGGAGGCGGGAAGGCGCGCGGCTGCGGGGAAGGCGAGGAAGTCGCCGGCCTCGCGCTGTCGCCCGCCCCGGCAGGACGTCTCCGACCTCCACGGGGCGGGAAGGGGGGAGGGGGGAGGGGTTCGCGGCAACAGCCGGGGCGGGCAGGCGGGGGATCCACTTCTCCGGTTGCCGCTCCGACTCCTCCAAACTGGGACCAGGGAACCCGAGGCTAGAGGCCTGGATCAGACCCACGCAAAGTGCAAAAATGTTGCGAGAAGGGTGGGAGCTGGAGGAGCCGGGTTATTCTAAAGCGGGCGAAAGCCAGAGGAGGCGAGCGCCTATCGCCGGCGCCTCCAGTGCTGGAATCTGCGCAGTGGAGGGATCAAGGACGAGGCGTTTTAGGTTGAGAACCGCGTTGACGTGAAGATGGGGCCCCTGGCGTCCTGACTCAACTGTGATGTGAAGGGGACTTTTTCTACTTAAGTAACTTGAAATGGTTGAAGAACTGACACTTAAAAAAATCAGAGAATTTGTTTTGTGTGTTTTTATTTGAGCGCGTGTGTGCTTTTTTGAGGCATCTGCATGGGTAACTCTTAAGGTCGCGCTGTTCATACAGGTTTCCGTGTGGCACTGTTTCGGGTAGCCGAGACTCCCCATAGAGCCATGGGGAGTTCACGTAGACCTTTATGGGGCTTAAAGCTCTAGTGGGGACACCAAATATGTACAGAAATCAAAGCTTGAAAGCTCTCCTTATTTTAGGAGTAGGGTTTAATTCAGGTGTAACAAGTCCCAAACCATTTGAGTCCCTTGTGAACGGGGTATATATTGGCTTACTTAACGTATATATTGGCTTACTTGTGGGCACTTCAGTATGTTTCCATTTATTAGCAAACAAGAAGAAATTCACTCTGAAGTGAGACAAGAGTTGGTAATAGAAAGTCCGCCTTTACTTTCCTTCGAGTTGTAGCTTAGGATAACACCTTCCAAAATATCACATTCAAAAGACAGTGAATAGAATAAAGCAAGAAGATGCTGGCTGAGTACATATTATGTAGGTTTCCTATTCTTCATGAATACCTGTGGGGGTTTTTTTTTTTTTTTGCATTGTAAATGCCCAGGCATTGGATCTTTATTTTAAGCGGAATCTATTAAATATTAATACCCCTCATCACTCTGGCAAAAGCTGATGCAATCATTCATTTATCTTTGCTTGATTATAAGTTATTATTGATTTCGTGCAAGTTATTTCTTGATATTCAATGACCGTTAGAGTCCAGAATAAAAAGATCACTGAGGAGACTTGGTTGTCACCATTTCGCAGCCAGTAACCAGCCACGTGGCTCGGGGGCAGAGCTGCGCATCTCCCTGGGTCTCGGTTTCTGCATGTGTAAAATGTATTTTATAATACGTGTCTTACCTCCTTTGTCTTGAGATAATACCGAAGAGAAAACACTTGCGCGAGTTTAAAGCTCTACACGAATTCATTTTGTGGTCTGAGGTGGGTCAGTGGGAGCATCACAAGCGAATAAAGTGAAGTCGTATACCATGAGTAGAACTATGTGTTTTACTAAGCTGTCGGTGATCTGTATGACATGAGTTGAACGATTCCTGATTTATAGAGGAAGAATTTAGACTGGAAGGTGGGGTCAATGATATATCATTGCAGGTACATCTGTGAATGGGACTCCAGGGTTATAGCCTTTCCGCTTCAACTCAAACATTTAATTGTCTTTCAGAATTCTTCAGAATTTCCAACATCATATTTTGCATTGAGCTCATGGTCTTTCCTTATCCGTAAAGAGACAAGAAGAAAATATTTCTTTTGAGAAGGAGCATCTGGTATGGAGACTGAAAAAAAATCAGATTAAATGTAAAAATCTTGGTGGAATAATTTCATTAGCATGCTGATGAGCTTGGCTTCTGTACCATGATTATGTCAACAGGAGACAGCATTGGTAGTGGCTGAGTGACTGGGCTCTAAGAGTAACAATGTGGGAGGAAAGTGGAATTTTAAAGATCTTATGCCAGCACTCAGGTGTGGCTCCCCTTTGGTTTGAACCCTCCAAGTATGTTGAATCAGTCAGTAATGGCTATCAGACTGGCCCACTGGGACCGTATCACAAGCATCTTTGTTCATTTTCTCAAAACTTAAAATCATTTTTCCCCTTCTTTTTCTTCTCCTTCTTTTGCTCTTCCTTTTTCCTTGTTACTTCTGTATCCTTCACCTCTATTGCCCTGTCAACTTACTGTCCTCTGGGTTTCAGTTGCTTTTTTTTTTTTTTCATTTACTTCTGGCACGCAGCAACTTAGCTGCTAGCAGAAAGTGAGGTTGCAAATCTGGATGTTTGGAGCCAATATAAAAAAAATATCCCTTCAACTTTTGGCATGCAGATATATGGTTGGCAGCATCCTATTGCTGTGAGCTGGCCAGGAGTCTCTTCAGTGACAGAATGGGACATTGCACCACTGTTAACTTAGCCCTTAGCCTCCGATTGGGCCAAAGGGGCAGTGCTGACAGACTGAGGATGGTGCAGTGAGATGGGGAGTGTTAGACTATGAGCAATGTAAACCTGGTGATTTGCCTGCCACCGGTGGCAGTCTATAACAATAACTACCTGCCAACTCAGAGGAAGAAATGCAAACACATATGCTATCTATATCTACCGAGGGATAGGTAAAGAGAAAAGTACTGATTAATAATGAAGTAAAGGTACTTGCTCTCAAGAAGCATAAAATGAAAATGTAGTGTTACCTTAATGAAATCTGCCTGACATTATACTATACCCTATGACTTTCCTCAGTATAGTTACTCATTCTTTCCCCTTTCTTTATGGGCTTGTAGAATTGGATTGCCGCATTTTGTATGCGACAGTTGGGGCATCTCAGTGATCACTCACTTTCTGTAAAGCAGTTAGATTAGAATCCAGTAGGACCAAGATTTTGGTGAGAGAGGAGGTGATAGATCATTTTTTTTAAACCGGTTAATGGGATGTGTCACATTCTTCTCCCCATAGTGTTCAAAATTGTTTTGGCAGTGGGATGCAAGAAATCCAAGGTGATTCTTATGCGGAGATAACTGTTGCTTCTTTAATTCCCAAAGATTTAAAATAATGTGTTGGTTCCAGCAAGGAAAAAATAAGGCTTACTCTTCCTCATTTATTTCTTAGCACAGAATAGTATTTATTACTCTGTCACGAGCAAGCAAGATATGACAAAAAAGAAAAAAAAAACACTTTCAAGGGTAATGGTTGGTGACCCTCACACAAAAACTGCTGATACTGGTAGTTTCTAAGAAAGATAAAGGAATGGGTACTGGTCTATATAGTATCTGAAGATTTTCTCCTCTAAAATGATTACTTAATGAAATGTTTGTGAAAAATGAGTAATAGCTTGTTTTGTGTTTTCATGTGTGTGGTTTTATTTATATTTCCCAGTTGAATATTATTTTCAAATCTTAACGAAAATAACTGTGAATTTCTAGTTTTGACCCACTTTCTTCCCCATAAGAGATTCATTGCCTTGTCTCAAGTTATAAAAGGGTTTCTGCCTTTTTGAGTCTTGTAGTGGGCATGTTTAATCATTAGAATGGATCCACTAGTGTGATGCGGGGTCATCCATTTATTTGATTTGGAACTAACTGATTTCCAACTTACATTTTGATTTGTACTACTAATTTCAAAATTTCTAAAAAAAATTTTGAGTTGAAAACCAAGAATCGTTAAAGAGGATGTATAAGAGAATTGGTGACAAGCCGAAGTAAAACCAAGTCCACGTGGGAAGTTACCATATAAGATGGAACAATATGTGTATATAGCATTTCTGACTCCTTATATAAGGTGGACAGAACACAGTGAACCAAAAGAATGACTGCCAAGGAACAGAGTTATGCTTGAGCCACGTATTAGGTACAGTTGAGGAAGACATATATTATAATTTAGATGATCCTTTTTTATTAAGTTGGAAGGCTCTTGTTGAAAAATTGAATAGTGAAGCTCTTCCTCAAGCTACTTCTTCTAACAGATGTCAAAATGAAAGGGGAAGACCAACTTGTAATGAGGATAATTTTATACACGATTATTCCAAATGGAACTGGGTGGTGTGATTAAAAACAGACATTTCGGGGGCGCCTGGGTGGCGCAGTCGGTTAAGCGTCCGACTTCAGCCAGGTCACGATCTCGCGGTCCGGGAGTTCGAGCCCCGCATCAGGCTCTGGGCTGATGGCTCAGAGCCTGGAGCCTGTTTCCGATTCTGTGTCTCCCTCTCTCTCTGCCCCTCCCCCGTTCATGCTCTGTCTCTCTCTGTCCCAAAAATAAATAAACGTTGAAAAAAAAAAATTAAAAAAAAAAAAAAACAGACATTTCGGAGATCAGTAGTCTTATTGAAAGAAAGGATGTCAAAGGATGCATTTATGTTTTTCAGTTTACTTATTTATTTCTGCGAGAGAGAGAGAGGTGGGGGGCAGAGAGAGAGGGAGAGAGACAATCCCAAGCGGGCTCCATGCTGAGCTTGATCCCAAGAACCATGAGATCATTCATGAGCTGAAATCAAGAGTCAGATGCTTAACTGACTGAGCTGTCCAGGTGCCCCAGGATGCATTTATTTTTAACTCTAGGACAAAATTATGAAAATAAAAGATCATCCTGTGTACTTATTTTTTATACACAGGGCTTGGAGAAATGAATGTTTATAATGAAGGAATATTTGGTTTACTTGGGATAGAGATGATACATTTCCAAGTAATTGATGTGTAAGAAAATGGACGTATCTTTGTGTAATTTTCCTTTGAGTGTTTACCATCTCAAGATGTTTCAGGGCCATCATAATAGAAGCCTGTTTTTATTGTACCCTAATGTCTGTGTAGATGATATAGGAAGATGAGTTGGCTGCCCATATAGTTCTAAAGTTACTTAATGCAAGAGCTAATTTATTATTTAACTGCTATTTCTCGTAAAAGTAAAATGCAGAATGTGAGAATACCACCACACGGTTTTGGTTTAGCTTTCTCACTCATTTGAGCTCAGGCCAATGAGCATTCACTGTACATTTTCAAACACATTAATTCTTGATTATGTTTCTTTAAAAAAATTATGCTTAGGAAATTAAACTCCAGTAGTCACATGGAAAGATACCTCACAAATATTTGGCATATTTCTTGACTGTGGCATGAACACATACAAGTATACATTCATTTATTCTTTGTTTTTAATGGCCAAAGCACATGACATAAAATTTACCCTCTTAACCACTTCTAACTGTACAGTATAGTAGTGTTATTTGTATGCACATTGTCATGCAACCCATGTCTAGAATTTTATCAGCTTGCAAAACTGAACCTGAATCCATTAAACAACTCCCCGTTTCTTCTTCTGCGCTGACCCTGGCAACCACTATTCTACCTTTGGTTTCTGAGAGTTTTACTGTTTTGGATACCTCATATAAATGAAATCATGGTATTTGCCTTTTTATGACTGGCTTAGTTCACTTAGCATAATGTCCTCAAGGTTCACCCATGTATCATACGAGGATTTCCTACCTTTTTTAGGCTAACATTCTGTTGTGTGTATATACCACATTTTCTTTATCTATTTGTCTGTTGATGGACATTTAGGTTGCTTCTTCCATCCCTTGACAATTGTGAATAAAGCTTCAATGAACATGAATGTGAAAATATATCTTCAAGATGCCTCGTTCAATTTTTTGGGATATGTACCCAGAAGTGGGATTGCTGGATCATATGGTGATTCCATTTTTATTTTTTGGAGGAAACTCTTTACTGTTTTTCATAGCAGTGGCACCATTTTACATCTTCACTCACAATGTATAAGAGTTCCAATTTCTCCACATCCTTGCCAACACTTGTTACTTTTGGTGGTTTATTTTATTTTATTTATTTATTTTTTTATTGTGGTCATCCTAATGGGTGTGAAGTGGCATCTCGCTGTGGTTTTGATTTGCGTTTCCCTAATGATTAGTGATATTGAACAGTTTTTCATATGCTTGTTGGCCATTTGTATGTCTTCTTTGGAGAAATGTCTATTTACAGCCTTTGCTCATTTTTAAATTGAATTGTTAGGAGTTTTTAAGTTGTTGAATTGTAGGAGTTCTTTGTATATTCTGGATATTAACCCCTGATTAGATATATGGTTTACAAATATTTTCTCTTATTCCATTGGTTGCTTTTATACTCAATTGATTGTTTTCTATGTTTATTTGTTCTTAATCACTTATTGTGTGCTGACCTCTTTTCTGGAGGACATCTACGTGACAAAACATTATTCTAACTGGATAATGTGGCATGTGTTTTGCTACTGAGAGTGAATCATTATAATCTGTAACCTGAGTTTTTATGCATAATGTCTAATTGTATGCTTCCAAATGTCTAGATACTGGAGTCCTATAAATAAGTTGTTCAGTATGCATTCCATATTACACTTCTCATTCTGTCATTTTGACCTTATACAGGGACTACTTGAATGTGCAGTAGTTAAGAAGAAATTTCATAGGAAATGCCAAGGAAAACAATAAAAGTAAATACATCTTAGAAAGTGTTTTCTTAAAAAATGTCAGGCTTCAGTCAGTGGCAACATGAATGTAACTTGTTTAGGAATACTATTATTAAAATTTTTTAAATATTGTTTTCTATTGGATTTAATTCTAAACTTTCTCTTAAGAAACTTTATGTGTGTGACTCTGTGATGGTTAAAAAAAATACCTTAAATACCATTTTGCAACTTCTGTTGTTATGTTCCACTAATTCTTTCCATTTTAAACAAATTCATTAGGGAAACCTACTGTGACTGAAAAAACAAGTTAAGGATTTTAAAAAACAAATCAATCTAATTATGTCCAGATTTAGAATGACAGGGCTACAATTCCCGATTATTCTTGACTTTGAGATAGAAAAAGTACTGATCCATTGTATAAGAGAAATTTTTTTACTAGTTTCTCATTCATTCATTCATTCATTCACTCATTCATTCAATGAATATTTATTGAGTTCTTCCTATATGTTGGGCACTTCAGGATCAATGTAGTGAACTAGACAAGTATAGGCTAAAGAGGACTCTTGGGTGCTGTTGGTAGAGTTTCGACTGTTATTACCCTTTCAATATAATTTACCAAGGGGACAATTTAAGTAAAGTAGAAATAACGATAACATACATCACCTCTCAAAATGATTAGATTTTCAAGCTGATCTAACAGAGGTGTACAAAAAAGCCCCATAAGTTAGCTGTTTCACCTGTAGGCAAACTACTCAAGAGGAAGACCGAACCCTAATAAAATTACTTGAAGTGTACACAGAGTCCAGAGGGTAGATCTTTCTTGATGAACACAGTACAATTTGTTTCACTTAGGACTTAAAGAAAAAAGGAGACATAGCCATTCAGAATGTTAGGAGAAAAAGGAGAACAGATTTGAAACGCATCCTGTCATTGCAAGTGAGCCTATCAAAGGTCATTGCCACATAAATCAAGAAAACAGACTTTTCTGACAGTATTAACATTCTGACAAGTGCATATACAGCTTTGAGGGAGCTTGGACATATTTCATGCATTGCAGGTAAGAGAAGCTTAGAATATGACAATAGCATGAGGATGAGTTGGTGGAAAGACAGCATGCTTTATTATATAATTTGATGCAGTGTTTGAGTTAAAATTAGCATTTAGACAGTGGACCCAATTTTTACATTTTACATTATAAAGTAAGCATTTTATATTATAAACTATATCATGTGTTATTCATATGACAAAAGTGCTTATTATCATCCTTTTATAGGCAGGGAAACCAATTTTTGTAGTCACACAGCTAGGTGCTTTTATAAGACTACAGAGGAAAGAGACACCACACTAGACTGGAGACAGGGCAGGAAGGTTCAGGGATGGCATTTTCTCTTGGCATTGAGAGATAACGTCTTACCGAGGACTGCTTTAACGAGATACTGTAGACTAGGTGGCTTAAACAACAGACATTTACTTCTTACAGTTCTGGAGGCTGGGAAGTCTGAGGTCAGAGTACCAGCAGATTTGGTGTCTGGTGGGACCTTCTTGACTTGCAGACAGCCATCTTCTCATATCTTTAATTGGTACAGCAACAGAGAGATCTTTCTCCCGTCTCTTTTTATAAGGCTACTAACTCAATTATGGGGGCTCCACCCTTGTGACCTCATCTGAATCTAATTACCTTCTGAAGATCCCACCTCCAAATATCATCACATTGGGAATTAGGGCTTCAATTCATGAACTTTGTGGGGACATAAATGTTCTAATCCATAGCACATGGGTAGGAAAGGAACATGTGGATCCACATATTAGTGAAAACATCTTTCTCTGCCTGACTTATTTCACTTATCAGAAGACCATGGGGGAGGGGAAGGGGAAAAAAAAGTTACAGAGAGGGAGGGAGGCAAACCATAAGAGACTCTTAAATACTGAGAACAAACTGAGGGTTGATGGCTGTGGGGGAGAGGGGAAAGTGGATGATGGGCATTGAAGAGGGCACCTGTTGGGATGAGCACTGGGTGTTGTATGGAAACCAAAGGAAGATGTGTAAGAAGGGGGATGGTAGAAAGGATGAAACCAAATATGGGGTAAGATCAGAAGAGGATTAAGTGTCCAGTTTGACAATATTATGTGGAGGTTGAAAAGGCAGTGGAGTGAAGTAAGGTGAGAATTATAGGCTGGAGTCAGATAATGGACACCCTTGGGTGCTTTGATAAGGAATTAAGACTTCATTCTGTGGGTTATTACTATTGCAGGTTATTGAGCAGAGAAAGGATATGATCAGAGATGTGCTTAAACATGATATTCTGAACCATATCTGTAGGACAGATGGAGAGAGGAAGGACTGGGGTGTGTGGGACAAGTTAGGGGCTACTATAGCCATATAGGGGAGAGGAGAAAGGAGTCTAAATGGGATGGGGATGGGGAGAAGGAAGTGCTATGATTTGGACAGAATCTGGACCAAGATCAGGAAGAGGAGGATTAGATTATTTTGGAGAAAGCACTCAACAGTGCCTACACCATTGTGGGTATTTAATACTTGTTTCATGAACGGTTATTTGAAAGTTGCCTCAAAGAAGAGATATGTTCACCAGGGCAGAAGAGACATACAGCCAGGAGGCCAGCAACCAGCTACTCAAAGTGTGGTCACGGGACCTGTGCTGATTCAGAAACTGCACAAACCAGAATGTGATATGAACAGAAATCAAGAGTAAGCATTTAGAAATATCTATAGCAATCTGACAGAACTTTTATGCCTTTCCTTCTAATATTAAAAATAGGGTCATGTATTTTGGTAAGTTTTTGTTTTTTGCCATTTTATTTTTCTAGTAGTTGGCTTTTTAAATTGCATTTTACAAAAGTATTGCCTGCAATGAATTGAAAGAAGCAATTGATATCTTACAGTAGATAGTCTGAGAGGTACTGGTCCCCATCCAATATCCAATATCCAGTATTGATATCCAATATCAACTGGTCCCTTGGATACTGGGTGGGGACCAGTTGATCCAAGAGGGATCAACAGTGAGTCTGGATTCAATAGTGAGTCTGGAAGTGCATCTAATCAGGTATTAATGGTAGCATTAGGCTGGTGCTAGTCATGGCCTTGGAAATCTGTATGTCCCAGCTGGTGATATGGAGGCAGTTGATTAGGTCTGATAAGAGCTACATTAAGTATCAAGGACTCAACCCAACAGCCTCGGTTGAGGCTCCCACCTTAAATGTTAAGCAGAGTAGCTTTTAGAAGTAAAAAGAGATAGCATCCCAGTTCTGTGGAATGGGTTTATAAGTGGAGAGTGCTACCTTTCAGGGATGCTGAAGTTAAAGAGAGCACATTCTAGGTCTGAATGGCAGAAGGGAGGGTCAGGGTTACACACAGCTCAGCATAAGTGGCAGAACCACTGGTATGGCTTCACTTTGAGCTCTGAGGAGCTCAGACTAGGAGCTACTTGGCCATTCAACAAAGAATTACTGAACCAGGTAAGAGGCATCATCTGGATATTGGGAATACTGCAAGGAACAAGACCTAAAATACCTTCATTTTCATGGTGACAGCATTCAAGTTAGTACAGGCAATGAACGATACCAAGAAAGATGTCTAATTGTGCTAAATACCACGCAGAGAATTCAAGTGGGGTGATGTGACAGAGAGGCAGTGGGTGCTACTTTCATTTGAGTGGTCAGAACAGGCCTGTTTCTCCCTGGTGACATTGAAGCTAGGATTGGCATGACCAGGAAGAACTGGCCAATTGAGGGTCAGGAGGAAGTGTGCTCCAGGCGGAGATGGTAAGATGAGACAAGCAGGCATAAGGTACTAAAAAAGAGGGAGACTGAAGTGCAAGATGGAAGTGAGCAGGGGAGGGGAGGAGCTCACAAGGAAGGGAGGTGTAAGATCTTTTAGGACCTCAGAGGCCGGGAGACAAGCTTGGGTTTTATTCTAAGTGGGCTGTGAAGCAACTGGAAGGTATTCAGCAAAGGAGTAATCTGGTAGAGTTTTGAAAAGACCATTCTAGCTGCTGTTGGGGAATGGATTGTGGGAGAGATAAGTGGTTACTGGAGGGAAGAGATGTTGGAGGCTTGGACTGGAGGGTAGCAATGCAGGTAAAGAGAAACGATCGTGTTTTGGAGTGATTTGCATGAGGAGATGGAGTCCATGGGACTGGTGAGTGATTTGATGAGGCTGCTGAGGGTAAAGAATAACAAAAAAATTCTAGTGTTGGGGCCTTGAGAAATTGGGTGAATGAAGGTGCTATTGTCTAAGATGGCAAAGGCAAGGAGAGGAACATATTTGTGGGGAGAAAGTTGGGAATTTACTGTGGCGAGTTCAGTTAGAAATGTCTAGTGGAAATGTTCAAGGACTGCTGGAGTCTAGGATTCTTGGGAGAAATCAAGGGCTGGGGATTTGATGTGGGAGTCACTGGGGTGGTCCTAGAGGAGATCATCTGGAGACACAGTGTAGACAGAGGACAACAGGGGTCCCAAGGTCAATCTGGGCAGTGCATCAACGTGTGGGTCAAACAGAGGAGGAGGTCCCAGCTCAGGAACTGGGGTCTGAAGTAGGAGGGAAAACAAGAGAGTATGGTTCAGAAGCCAAGGGAAGGACTTGTTTTGAGAGGGAGGAAATAAGCAGTGCACTGTGTTGAGGTATTAAGGGAAGGGCAGAGACACGGCCTGGTGACGTGAGAACCTTGGGGGCCATGAAAGGCACAGGTTCAGAGTGGTGGTGCAGCTGGGAGCCTGGATGGAATGGCTGGACAGGGAATGTGAGATGGGGGCTTCAAAACATGACTTGTGAGACATTTTGCCCTAATGAGGAGCAAGGGGAGGAGAGTCTTTGAATGGAGGAGATAATGCAAAAGGTCTGTGTGCTGATGGGAATGATCTAGTGGAAAGGGGAAAAATTGCATCTGTGGGAAGGAATGGGATAATGGAAGGAGGGAAAAGCCGTGAGAAGGCTAAGATGGTGGGATCCAAAGGAAGGGGGAAAGGTGGGCCTTTGAGAAGAGCCAGACATTCTCCGTGATACAAGAGGGGAGCCACAGCCTGTGGATGTAAATGAAGGTGATTTGGTAGATTTGGTGGTGGGACTAAAAGTTCCTGGCTGGTGGCTTCTCTCTCTCTCTCTGAGAGCTCTGAGGCAAGGATATCAGTTGAGGATGAAGGAGCTGGGTGCTGAGGACAGGGTGTAGGACATTTGTGCAGAGGAAACCGGGAAACAGTCATTTTGAAGAGTCAGAAAGGAAATACACAAAAGAAGTATAACAGGATTGAAGGACAGTGCTGTGAGTTTATTTGACATCTGTAGTAGGGATGGTGTGGAGGGGGTGTGACGGGCAGAAAGACGTTGCCTTAGAAAGGGCTAACTCAGAAACAGGTGTGGGCCTGAGTGACCTGGCAAGGAAGAACCATCAGTGAACTCAGCTATGAAGAAGTCAGGATATTGGTATGGGGCATATTTCGGGGGAGTGCCGTAGGATTTGGGTCCTCATGACATTTGAGAATAGCACGTGAGAGACAGAAGAGGGAATTGAAAGTCACTTAAAGATATTGTGTCTGGGCCATTGGTGTGATGGTGTCCCCTTCAGAATGTGATTGATATGTTCTCACAGGCAACTGACTTAAGTTTTGGGTGCCTCAATGTTCTCATTTGTAAACCAGTTAAAATAATCCTAGCCTTTCATTTCCCATTGCATTTTGGGGATTTTTAACTGAAATGACATCTGGGTGCGGGCTTGGACAGCTGCCAAACACAATGCAATTGTTATCCTGGTCACAAAATTCAAAGGAGAGCCGGGTTTTGGGGCTTTGCGCTGTCTTCAGGCCTGTGATAAATGCTGACTCAGCCCACAGAGGACTTGGGTGCAGGCCCTGCGGCTGGCCTGGTCGTTTTGTCAGCCTTGTCAATCAGAATCTGAGGGGAAACTCGCCCATCTGTGAACAAGGCAGGAGTCTGTTTGCTTCAATGTACTCCAGTTTTGAAAGCTAGATACCATTAATTTTGTTTTTTGTTGTTTAAATATTTATTTTTTTGTGGGGTGGGGGAGAGAGAGGGAGAACAAGTAGGGGGTAGGAGCAGAGAGAGAGAGGAAGACACAGAGTTTAAAGCAGGCTCTAGACTCTGAGCTGTCAGCGCAGAGCCTGATGTGGGGCTTGAGCTCGCAAACCAACAGATCACGGCCTGAGCGGAAATCAAGAGTCGGGTGCTTAACCGACTGAGCCACCCAGACGCCCCTGGTTTTGATTTTTTTTCCCAGAAAGCCTCTTCTCAGTAAGACTAATTTGGCAGAAGGTATACGTGCTGCTGCCTGATTGCTCCCCTCCCAGCAGTAGTGCTTCGAAGGTACCTGTGGTTTGTGACGGAGTTTGACAGGCTTTCGGGAAGGGTTAGTGCCTCTTGAACTGGGGAGGTTTCAAAATGAGCGTGGGCCTAAAAGGCTCCATAGAGGCCGGCAGTGGGACAGACAGAGCGGCTCAGAGGGAAAGGACAGAGCAGCTTTAATGTGCTAATGAGGGGAAGCCCAGATGCCAGCCGGATCAGAGGAGCTCTTTGTGACACTGGGTTCCCGGGGATGGCTGGAGTCTCTGTCCCTATCTGTATCCTGCTGCGGGCAGAAGAAACACTGTGCTCTCAGAGAGGGCCCTTTCCTCAACAGATAGCCTTACAGACTGCTCTGAACGCCTGTGGGTGGTGAGGGGCCTTGGAAAATCCCAGGGTCCCTCGACTGCTTGAAAACACGGAGGCTGTGAGGTGGGGGGAGGTGTGTGTGGGAGGACAGAGGAAGGGTGGGGAGATCTGTTCTGGAGGGTGTGTGCAGTCCCAGAGAGCTAGGAAGGATATTTACAGCTTCACAAAATTAACTGTTGTCCCTCCAGTACTGCCAAGCTTGGTGAATGGCACTCGAGCCAGTCAATAGGAGGTGATCTGTCCTTGAAAATAGTCAAGGTGGGGCGCCTGGGTGGCTCAGTCGGTTAAGCATCCAACTTCGGCTCAGGTCATGATCTCGCGGTCCGTGAGTTCGAGCCCCGCGTCGGGCTCTGTGCTGACCGCTCAGAGCCTGGAGCCTGTTTCAGATTCTGTGTCTCCCTCTCTCTCTGACCCTCCCCGGTCCATGCTCTGTCTCTCTCTGTCTCAAAAATAAGTAAACGTTAAAAAAAATTAAAAAAAAAAAAAAAGAAAGAAAATAGTCAAGGTAGTTTGTAGCTAGTTACGGAGTAAGTCTGAAACATTACAAAACCAACCAAACAAAAACTACCACCATCACCCAATGAGTGCTGGAATGAAATTCATGGTCTTGTTACTTCATTCGGTGATGGCTCCAGAGTTGCTAGTGGGGAGGGGTTGGAAGCAGGGTCAGGGAACTTGTCTTGAAGCTGACTTTGAGTAGCAAGAACACAGTATTTATAAAGATTGTGTGTTTACTTGTACTGACCCCGTCTACTGGTGGAGTCACCCCTTAAGGCTGCCTCTAGATTTCATCATGATGTCTAGGGTTGTTGTCTCTGGAAATATGAGTCCCCAGATAAGACAGACCAATGAAATGAAGAGGATCAATCCGTGGTATCTTGACCCTGTTACCTTTGCTACTTTTCCTTTCTGAATCTTTCTGGGATATATAAATATTTAATGTAGTACAGTATATATGTTATTCCCCAAATAATGTATTTTAGATATAATTTGTAATCAATCTTTGTCTATCCATCTGTCTGTCTTTGTTTTGCTCTGTTTTTTTTTCTGACACGTGTGCGCACACACACACACACACACACACACACACACACACAACTGATTGGTAGATGATAGTTTTCCGTTTGTCTTCCTTATTTGAAAACAGCTCTTAGATTTCCTCACCATACTTTTTTTTTTGGCTCAGAGTTGGTTCAAGAAGAATGTTTTATTTTTAACATGTTTTATTTTTATTTTGGGACCATACTGAATTGGTATCATCTAAGAAAATAAAAATATTCAGTGTGGAATTACCTATGAACTAGCTATATCTGAAAGTGTGAATGTACCTATAGAACAGCCACCCCATAAGGATTCTTCCCCACCTATCCCACATTTCCCTGAGTCATAGATGGTTTTATTACACTTCAGCTCCAGGTGATAATGAGTCTAGTGACTTGACTTTAAAATTTTACCTTTTTTTCCCTACTCTGATTCTAACAGTTTGTGTGATTTGTGTTTTTGAGGCAAAAATTTACCTTCTTCTCCTCCTCCTTGTCCTCTTCCTTCTTCTTGTCCTTTAAAAAAAAAATCCTTCTTTCCTTGACGCTTTCTGTTAATTTCCTGCTCCTAGTGGGATACATGCATCTTGGATTGACCTTCCCTAGTGAAAGCTTGGTGCTCTTGATCCTATCAAGTATTATAGACAATGAGGTGCTTGCTTGCACTGGTTTTGGAAGATCAGTCATTTGCAACTCAAATGCTGATAAATGAACTCATTTGTGTCCAATTCAAAGAGACCATAATTATTACTTCCCTAGCCCCCAAATTAATTGCAACCTGAGAGTCTGCCTTCAACAATCACAGAGGAAAAGCACTGTTTCAAGCATTTATGGCAATGAATATCAGATCGCTCATTTTGGATACCAGTTTGTTAAAGAAAATGGTGGTTATGCAAAGTATGCAAATGGGAACGAATGCAGTATGGGCTGGTGCCCCAGGGCTGCAGTTTGTTTGGCTATTGAGATACAGCAACAAAAAAATTTTTTTTATCGGATTGTCATCACCTGTTTCCCTCTGTCACAATTGCAAAGCAGTTCATTGGCGTCAGGAACCTGAAGGTTCTCTTCCTTTTTGGTTGCAACTGGAGAAGCAGGTAAAGGGCCGGAATGTGTAGTGCACTCTTTTTCCAAAAAAACGAATTTCCACAGGTTGATAGACTCTCCCACAAACTCTTCCAAATGGTGGTTGGGAAAGATAAGACATACAAGGAGCAAAGGGTTTTTAAAGTTTTTTTTTTTAATGTTTATTTTTGAGAGAGAGAGAGAGAAAGAGAGAGAGAGAGAAAGAGAGAGAGTGTGCGCAACGTGGGGGGAGGGGGGAGGCAGAGAGGGAGACAGGATCCGAAGCAGTTTCAACGTTGTCAGTGCAGAGCCTAATGCAGGGCTCGAACTCATGAACCTAACTGTGAGATGAAGACCGGAGTGAAATCAGAGGCTTAGCCAACTGAGCCCCCCAGGCGCCCTGACACAAAGGATTTTTAAAGTGAAACACATAAGAAAACGGATACAGGGTGGGAGGGAAGCCTTGCAGAGAATTGGCCTTGCATTTCTAATATTGCTCTGCTATTTTAACCATTAAAGTAATTGGCTTCATGAGGCATAGAATGTTGATTCCTGGCCCCTCTGAGGGAAATGTTAGCAAGTGAACAAAGGAAAAAAGCCACAGAAGACGTATGACATATTAATGAATCAAAGTCACCCTCATTCCATGTCAAAATCTCCATTTTGGTGAATTACTAACTTTCTCTCTGGAGCTGTTTTGATCTTAGGAAATGAATAAAGTAAAGCGATGAATGGAATCATAAAAACCTGATCCTCAGTTTTGAGGCACTACCAGGCAGAGCTATAGGCTAGCTATACACTACAATCTAAAGAGAGGGGCACCTGGGTGGCTCAGTCAGTTGAGCATCCGATTCTTGATTTCGGCTCAGGTCATGTTCCCAGGGTTCCCAGGGTCATGGGATCGAGCTCTGAGTGCAAAGAGCAGTAGGCTCTGCACTGAGTGTGAAGCCTGCTTGGGTGGGATTCTCTCTCCCTCTGCCCCTCTCCTACTTGTGCTTTTTCTCTTTCTATTAAAAAAAAAAAGGCTGTGACATAGAAGCTTGTTTATGAGACATAACTATTCTTCAACCAAAACACAAAGGCACCTATGCATCTGAAGACCTTGACATCCACCCCCCAACCCCCAAGTCTGGGTTAGATGCCTCATTCCAGTTACAGGCTATTTTATATCATTTACGGTCTACATTCTTTATGTGTCTGAACCCTCCCAGCGGTTAAATCTACGAGGGTGTTCTCTACCCAACATCTTACATAGAACCTGGCATAAAGTTAAGTGCTCAATAAATATTTGTTGAATGAAGGGGCAAATGACCTGCTAGAAGCCCTTTCAAGAGAGGTATTATTTTATGTTCTCTAATTTTTAGTTTCTCAAATAATGTATGTGGTAGTGCCTGGCACAGAGTAGGTACTCAATGAATTTTAGTTTTAGTTTTTTTCAAATTGATCTATGGAGAAGTAGGGGATATAAAAAAGTATAGAGAGATAATTTGAGTGGTTCCAGAGTTAGGAAAATACTGAGGTGCACTGCCTAAGTCCTACTCAAACTTTAAAACTCAACACACATGTCTATCTACCCACTATTTCCCTAAAATTTTCAATTCCATCTGCCAAGAAATTTCTGTTGAGATAATCAGTTGTAGAAATGAAAACAGAAGTCACTTAAAGCTTGTTATAGACAGCAGAAATTGAGAAGAGGGCTACTTGCTTATTTCAGTATCTTAGCGCTCTGATCTCAGAGACCTCAGTTTCTTTTCTGCTCACAGGTTGTGTTGAGGACTAAAAGATTTTATATCTATATACATAGATATATACAGCTATCTGTCTATCTATCTATCTATCCATCTATCTATCTATCTAGTGCACTTAGAACAGCATCTGACATAGAGAAAGTCCTACTCAAACTTATTTTATTATTATTATCATTACTGGCAGGTATAAAGCCTGGTGAAAAATGGGGAAGAAGGAACCGATTACCAAGAAAACTACATGAGAGTAGTAGAGCCCATGCCTGGCTGGTTTAGTGCTTTCCGCTCTGTGCTCCACATACTCCTTGAATTTAATATATGTTGATAATAATTGTTTGATGAATTAATGGTGTATTTTCAGTGGTCTGGGGAAGGAATGGTAAGAGGGTTATATGGTAGTTAGAAGTCCTAGCTCAAAGTAAGCCAGGAGATAGGAGAACGACATTTCTTATGCCTGGTCCTAAATATTTTCCTAAGCAATTTCTACCAGTCAGAAATTAATTTGAGATAAATTTCTTCTTCAAATACATCACCCTGGGAAAATTAAACAAGATTAGATTTATATCCTTTGCATGTCTGCTGCAAGGAAAACAAAGTCCTAAGTGTGGTTCGGAGATGCAAACACATAAGGTTAGGTCTCTGCTCTCAAGCATATTTTAATCTAGTTAATCAGTTATTATTTTAGTCAATCAGTTAGACTGCTTTTCCCTTAAGAGCTGAAATCAGTCACAAGGAAGGGTGGGAACATTGCTTGAAGGCGTCTTTGGAACATGGGACATGGGACATGAGAGAAGGTCTGGTTGGGTTTTTTATAGTGTGGGAAGTTGTACCACTAGAGAGCTATAAGTATTTTTGGTTGGAGGAGATCAACTTTGCTGCCTTTGGAATATGTCCAGGGCTCTCCATCGGTGAGATCAAACATCACCTTCCCAGATTTTCAGAGGCATACTGGTGAATAAATGCATGTATCTATGAGATATGAGAATATATCTATGCAGCAGCTATGAGAATTTTGACAAGTCATTTGAAATCCATGGTCACTAAATCCCAGTACGACTCTTTTGGTGCATGATTATACATGACAATAAAACCCAAAATCTTGTGACAAATCAAATGAAGTTTATTTTTAAAGCTATATTATATATATATATATATTATATATATATGTTATATATATATACCCACACATATATTTACATATGTATATATATAGCTATATATTTATATGTATGTATTATATATAATAATATATAATATATTAGAAAATATATGTATATATATGTATATTTAAATATATATATGGGTATATATATATATATATATATTGCCTTTCTTCTTCGTCTGCTGATACTCAGAATAAAATGACAGTCCAGCCATTTCAAGAGTGGTTCATATGTGCTGTGTCCTCGGGGCAAAGAGACCACATAGTTAAGTTAAATATCTTGTGTGCTAGATTAGAGTTCCAACCAAAGAATTATTTGTTACCTCAGTGTATTTAGACAAACCCTGCAAAGGGGGACTCAGGATAACTTGATAAGTTATCTGCCCTGGAATAGAATGGAAATTAGTGTAGTATTTTTTCTAAAAGTGTCAGTTATCTAAGTTGGCTTTTAAATTTCTGCCCCAGAACACACAAATGTGACACACTGGAGAGCAATACAGGGCTGGAAGGTTACTACCTGTAACAGCCTTTCTTTTCCTCTTTCCAGCCTTTGTTGCATCACTAAGATGGGATGTTTTATCCACTATGGGGTGATGAAACTTCTGCTTTATGACATTATCGAAGATCTGCGTACATAAAGAAGAGTAATGAAGTCATTTGGCTTACATTTTTGATACCATTTGTATTGCCTCTGTGCAGGGTTGAGTGAAGCAGTTTCTCTAGCTGCTGTAAGCAATAAACCTCTAACTGTTAAATGCTGACTCAACATAAGCATGTTGGCAGAAGAACATGATTAACTTGAAGAGAAGCTAGTGTCAGCAAGAAGAAATACAACCACACATCCAAAAGGAATATGGAGTATTTACATGTGACATCTTCGGGAGCCATTGCAAATAGAAAGAGAAATATAGTTGTGTTACGTGGAAATAAGTGTAGTCTTTTGCTTCTGTCCTTGGTATTGCATATTTTGTCCTCCGTAGTCTCTTGTTGGTTCCATCACTAGTGCATCCATTTTTGCCCCAGATGGTTCTGATAAGCCAATTAGTTCTTGGCATTCTTCTGGACTCGGGAGCTGGCATGTTGTCGTCAGTCTTCGGGCAGGCATAGGTCCCAGGTTGGCTCAATCATATTGAAAGGAAGTACTTACATTTGATGGTGAGGGGGAGAGATTTCTCTTTCTCTGTTGGATTTGATCAAGGAAACATCTGTTTTACCACTGGCTGTTACTGTCAGCCACCTTATGACCATAAAGGAAACCAGCCTTCAGATGTCACTGATGCTGAGGACAACATAGTAGAGACAGGAAAAGTTCCTGGATCCTTGAAGATAGTATTGAGCAACTGACTGACTGACGTGCCACACGCTCAGAGTTTGTTCTATCACTGGACTTCCATTATATGGCATAATAAATATTCTAACTGCTTAGGCCAGGTTAAGTTGAAATTTGCTTTACTTGCAGTTGAGGGTTTCCCTAACTGATACACATTTCTCTCACTTTGCCCTTAAACTGACAACTTTATATGAAGAACAGCCAGGGAGGGCCTTTTCATCTCTTTCAGTATGGACACATGCATCAAGGAAGTGCAGAGGCAGTTTGCCCCAGTGTGTGGTGCGGAGGGTTAGTTTTCCAGGGTGCATTTGCACAGAGAGTACAAAGAATGGGCTCCTGTGCCTGGTAGATGTCATGGATATCCACACCAGGCACCTTTGATAATCTGAACTGGTCTGGATGAGACAAATACATTGAGGAGATTGGAGTACGGGATGATAGACTCTCCCACCACATCATCCATTTGTTCATTTGTGTGATCATTTATTTTGAGCCTGCTTTGTGCCTGGCTGGTGTGAGGCACCAAGTGTAGGAAAGATCTCACAGAATAGTGGAGAACCATGGAATGCCTGATATGAGGGATTGGAGATGGCATCTGAGCATGTGACAGCTAACCTGGCAACTGGAGGGTGAGGACGACTTAGCTAGAATAAGGAGAGGAGTGTGTGTGTGTGTGTGTGTGTGTGTGTGAGTTTGAGTGGCAGGGAATGTGTTTTAGACAAGGAAACACAGAAGAAGACTGTAGGGGTGGACGCATGGTGCATTCTGGGAAATGGAAGTGGTTCAGATGGCTGTGGCTCCCTGTGTGAGGGAGGGAGATGTTAGAGGCTGGCAGAGTAGGCGGGGTCAGATCAGGTAGGGCTTTGGAAGCTTGTTCAGTGTGTGTGCTTTATCTTAAGAGCACTGAATAGTATTGAGGCTCTAAGCAGAAGAATGCCATGGCCAATTTACGTTTTCACAAGCTCTGGCTTCCTGTAGTATAAACAGTGAGTTGAGTGCAGCTAGATGGTTACAAGGAGCCCAGCCAGGAGACAGATGCAGAGGAGAAATGGCAAGGTGTGTTGAATTCCTAACTTCTCCTTTCTGAAGCCATGGGTCTTGATTATAATTGCTACTTAAGAGAAAGGTGAATTGGGTTTATGGTGGTCAGTGTTTGATTTTCTTTGGTGTAACAGTGGCACGACCTCAGGCAAGTTACCTGAACTCTCTGAGTTTTGGTTTCATCAACTGTGCAGTTACAAAAACACCTACCTCAGAGGGTCATTGTGGAGAATTAAATAAGATAATATATTTATAGTTCTTGGTGCCATGCCTGAAACATGTTAGCCATTATAATTTTTCATACGCAGCCTGATAAATATGTAAGAAGAGGGGTAAGAACAGAAGCAGAAGAAGAGTTAGTTTGGGAGTTGAGAGTAACACGAACATCATACTTTCTTTGGGAGCAGGACTTGTATTTATTATACAGGCAGGAAATTTCCAGTAATACTTGCTCTTGGAAGGCAAAAAATAGAAATCACGACAAAAATGACAATAGAAGGTGTGCTTCATTTTGGCTAAGGAGAAGAGGAGAGAAGGGATGTTGAGCTCACAGGGCAGGGAGAGGAGGAGGCCTGGCCCTGAGAGATGCTGGGAGCAAGGGCTTCCAGAACCTGTGGCTTCCCTGCAGTGACAGCCTTCTTCAGAGACATACTTTGAAGCCCTGGATGAAAGCAGGAAACAGGTGTATTTGTTTTAGGGCAGGGGCTTTTGTTTGTTTTTTAAATCATGTAGAGCAGCTGTCATATAGGAGATACTGTATTCAACAAATATTTGTTGAATGAATGAATATGAGGAGATGCACACGCTTCTGCCAAGCTTTGAGTTCTGGGGTCAGAATTTCTGCCTAAGGCATAGGTGCACGCTGGGTTGGGTTCCCTTCATTTGCCACCTACAAAGAAGCCTTGTATTTCTCTTGCAATTAATAGAGAAACTAATTAGAGAAGCTAATCAATGGCTGATGAACTGATTCATGCGGATAGATTTCTCAAGCCAGAGTTTGAAAGAAAAGAATGGATTCTTTCCTTGGGCAATGTAGGCAGCTATTTTTAGTCAGCAGGTGTTGCAGCTTTTAAGAGGCATTTGGCAGGGTTTCCTTCTACTTCCATTTCATCCAAAATATGTTACTTTCATCCTTTTCATTCCAGAAACATGCTGCTTTATGAGTGTTTACTGAGTAGAAAAGGGGATTGTGGGAAAGAATAATCAAGAAAAAATATATGAAGTGCTTTGCATGGAACCTGGCTCCATAGTAAATGGGCAGTAAATAAGAGAGGAGATGGAAATGCCATTCAGAGAGCGTGGGTGGAGGAAGGATGGCTGGTAGACGGTGCTCTCCGCTGAACATGGAGGAGGTTTCTTTGCATCACTGGAGATAATGCGCTGCTTTCGGCTTTCTTAGTCTGGATCAATTTCTGTACCCAGAGCCTTGGATTATAATTTAAGATGTCAATACTTATTACTCAGGAAAGGGCCAATCAGTTTTCTTTGTGCATTGGTTAAAAACAAATCCCCTCCAAATCAATGGGCTAAAAAATGCAACAACTTAATGCTTCACACAGTTCTGAGATGAGAACTGGGCCTCCAGAACAGTTCTCTCCTGTGATAAATTTCTAATCACACATGAGATTTGTGCCAGAGACTGATAAAGTGTAAGCCACAAATAGTAGTTTGCTCTATGTGCATATGTTCCACTGTGAGATGCCATACTTAGGTCTTGGATGAAGACAGCCTAGAAATGTCTTGCTTCTTGGAGAACAGTTGTGAAAGTCAATCAAATATAAATATATAAGATATAAGATATATAATAAAAAGTATTTTAATACATTTCTATATGTTATAAATATAAATAAATATTTATGTTTTGTACATATATGCATATATATTATATATATGTTTATGTAAAAATAAATACGTATATATGTGTATGTATGTGTGTGTGCTGTGCATATATATAGGCACATATATAGAGAGAGACAGAGAGACACACACAGAGAGAGAGAGAGAGAGAGAGAGATAGGGAAAATTTATTTTAAAAAATCAGCTCATGCAATTGTAGGGGCAGGCAAGTCCAAAATCTCTAGGGCAGTACAGCAGGCTGGAAATTCAGACATATCTGTTACAGTCTTTAGGCAAAATTATTTTTCCAAGAAATCTCAGTTTTGGCTCTTAAAGCCTTCAGTTGATTAGATGAGACCCACCCTTGTTATTTTTTTAATTAATTAATTAATTATTAAGTTTACATCCAAGTTAGTTAGCATATACTGCAATAATGATTTCAGGAGTAGAATCCGGTGATTCATTCCCTACATGATACCCAGTGCTCATCCCAGCATGTGTCTTCCTTAATGCCTCTTGCCCATTTAGCCCATCCCCCCACCCACAACCCCTCCAGCAACCCTCAATTTGGTCTCCCTATTTAAGAGTCTCTTATGTTGCCTCCCCCGCTCCGTTTTTATATTATTTTTGCTTCCCTTCCCTTATGTTCATTTGTTTTGTATCTTAAATTCCAACTATGAGTGAAGTCATATGGTATTTGTCTTTCTCTGACCGACTAATTTCACTTAGCATAATACACTCTAGTTCCATCCACGTTGTTGCAGATGGCAAGATTTC
>NW_024412394.1:75227007-75374049 GCF_014898765.1 Herpailurus yagouaroundi
ATAATACACTCTAGTTCCATCCACGTTGTTGCAGATGGCAAGATTTCCTTCTTTTTGATTACCGAGTAATACTACATTGTGTGTATATATATATATATATACGTATATACACACATATATATATACGTATATATATATATGTATATATATATACACACACCATATCTTCTTCATCCATTCATCTGTCAATGGGCATTTGGGCTCTTTCCATACTTTGGCTATTGTCAATAGCGCTGCTATAAACATAGGGGTGTATGTGCCCCTTTGAAACAGCACACCTGTATCCTTTGGATAAATACCTAGTAGTGCAATTGCTGGGTCGTATGGTAGTTCTATTTTTAATTTTTTGAGGAACCTCCATACTGTTTTCAGAATGGCTGCGCTGGTTTGCATTCCCACCAGCAGTGCAAAAGTGTCCCTCTTTCTCTGCATCCTCGCCAACATCTGTCAGTTGCCTGAGTTGTTAACTTTAGTCATTCTGAGAGGTGTGAGGTGGTATCTCATTATGGTTTTGATTTGTATTTCCCTGATGATGAGTGATGTTGAGCATCTTTTCATGTGCCTGTTAGCCACCTGCATATCTTCTTTGGAAAAGTGTCTATTCATGTCTTTTGTCCATTTCTTCACTGGATTGTTTTTTGGGTATTGAGTTTGATAAGTTTTGTATAGATTTTGGATACTAACTCTTTATCTGATATGTCATTTGCAGATATCTTCTCCCATTCTGTCGGTTGCCTTTTAGTTTTGCTGATTGTTTCCTTCACCATGCAGAAGCTTTTTATTTTGATGGGGTCCCAGTAGTTCATTTTTGCTTTTGTTTCCCTTGCTTCTGGAGACATGTTGAGTAAGAAGTTGCTGCAGCCGAGGTCAAAGAGGTTTTTGCCTGCTTTCTCTTAGAGGATTTTGATGGCTTCCTGTCTTACATTTAGGTCTTTCATCCATTTTGAGTTTATTTTTGTATATAGTGTAAGAAAATAGTCCAGGTTCATTCTTCTGCATGTTGCTATCCAGTTTTCCCAACACAATTTGCTGAAGAGATTCTTTTTTTCCACTGGATACTCTTTCCCGCTTTGTCAAAGATTAGTTGGCCATATGTTTCTGGGTCCATTTCTGGGTTCTCTGTTCTGTTCCATTGATCTATGTGTCTGTTTTTGTGCCAGTACCATACTGTCTTGATGATTACAGCTTTGGAATATATTTTGAAGTCCAGAATTGTGATGCCTCCAGCTTTGTTTTTCTTTTTAAGGATTGCTTTGGCTATTCGGGATCTTTTCTGGTTCCATGCGAATTTTAGAATTGTTTGTTCTAGCTCTGTGAAGAATGCTGGTGTTATTTTGATAGGGATTGAACTAAATATATAGATTGCTTTGGATAGTGTCAACATTTTGAACAATATTTATTTTTCCAATCCATGAGCATGGAATATTTTTCCATTTTTTTGTGTGTCTTCTTCAGTTTCTATCATGAGATTTCTATAGTTTTCACCTCTTTGGTCAGTCTTATTCCTAGGTATTTTATGGTTTTTGGTGCAATTGTAAATGGGATCGATTCCTTGATTTCTCTTTCTGTTGTTTCATTATTCATAGAAATGCAACCAGTTTGTGTGCGTTGATTTTATATCCTACTACTTTGCTGAATTCATGGATCAGTTCTAGCAGGGTTTTTGTTTTTTTGTGGAATCTTTCGGGTTTTCCCTTTAGAGAGAGTATCATGTCATCTGCAAAGAGTGAATATTTTACTTCTTCCTTGCCAATTTGGATGTCTTTAATTTCTTTGTGTTGTCTGATTGTTGAGGCTAAGACTTCCAATACTATATTGAATAACAGTGTTGAGAGTGGACATCCCTGTCGTGTTCCTGACCTTAGGGGGAAAGCTCAATTTTTCTCCATTGAGGATGATATTAGTGGTGGGTCTTTCATGGCTTTTATGATCTTGAGGTATGATCCTTCTATCCCTACTTTCTTGGGTTTTTTTTTTTTTCAAGAAAAGATGCTATATTTTATCAAATGCTTTCTCTGTATCTATTGAGAGGATCATGTGATTCCTGTCCTTTCTTATATTAATGTGATGTATCACATTGATTTGCAGATATTGAACCAGCCCTGCATCCCAGGTATAAATCCCACTTGATCATGGTGAATATTTCTTTTAGTGTACTGTTGGATCCAGTTGGCTAGTGTCTTGTTGAGAATTTTTGCATCCATGTTCATCAGGGAAATTGGTCTGTAGTTCTCCTTTTTAGTGGTGTCTTTGTCTGGTTTTGGAATAAAGGTAATTCCGGCCTCATAGAATGAATTTAGAAGTTTTCCTTCCATTTCTATTTTTTGGAACAGCTTCAAAAGAATAGGTGTTAACTCTTCTTTAAATGTTAGGTAGAATTTCCTTGGAAAGCCATCTGTCCCTGGACTCTTATTTTTTGGGTTTTTTTTTTATGTTACTAATTCAGTTTCTTTACTGATTATGCATCTGTTCAAATTTTCTATGTCTTCCTGTTTCAGTTTTGGTAGGTTATATGTTTCTAGGAATTTGCTTATCTCTTCCAGATTGCCCAATTTATTGCCATATAATTGCTGATAATATTCTCTTATTATTGTTTGTATTTCTGCAGTGTTGGTTGTGATCTCTCCTCTTTCATCCTTGATTTTATTTATTTGGGTCCTTTCCTTTTTCTTCTTGATCAGACTAGCTAGAGGTTTATCAATTTTGTTAATTTTTTCAAAGAACCGGCTCCTGGTTTCATTGATCTGTTCTACTGTTTTTTTTTTTTTTTTCAATAGCATTGATTTCTGCTCTAATCTTTATTATTTCCTGTCTTCTGCTGGTTTTGGGTTTTATTTGCTGTTCTTTTTCCAACTCTTTAAGATGTAAGGGCAGGGAAATACAAATCAAAACCAGACTCAGATATCACCTCACGCCAGTCAGAGTGGCCAAAATGAACAGTTCAGGGGACTATAGATGCTGGCGAGGATGTGGAGAAATGGGAACCCCCTTGCACTGTTGGTGGGAATGCAAATTGGTGCAGCCACTCTGGAAAACAGTGTGGAGGTTCCTCAGAAAATTAAAAATAGACCTACCCTATGACCCAGCAATAGCACTGCTAGGAATTTACCCAAGGGATACAGGAGTACTGATGCATAGGGGCACTTGTACCCCAATGTTTATAGCAGCACTCTCAACAATAGGCAAATTATGGAAAGAGCCTAAATGTCCATCAACTGATGAATGGATAAAGAAATTGTGGTTTATATACACAATGGAGTACTACGTGGCAATGAGAATGAATGAAATATGGCCCTTTGTAGCAACGTGGATGGAACTGGAGAATGTGATGCTAAGTGAAATAAGCCATACAGAGAAAGACAGATACCATATGGTTTCACTCTTATGTGGATCCTGAGAAACTTAACAGAAACCCATGGGGGAGGGGAAGGAAAAAAAAAAGAGGTTAGAGCAGGAGAGAGCCAAAGCATAAGAGACTCTTAAAAACTGAGAACAAACTGGGGGGGGAGGGGGGGTGGGAGGGAGGGGCGGGTGGGTGATGGGTATTGATGAGGACACCTTTTGTGATGAGCACTGGGTGTTGTATGGAAACCAATTTGACAATAAATTTCATAAAAAAAAAAAGATGTAAGGTTAGGTTGTATATCTCAGGCCTTTCTTCCTTCTTTAGAAAGGCCTGGATTACTATATGCTTTCCTCTTATGACCACCTTTCCTGCATCCCAGAGGTTTTGGGCTTTAGTATTATCATTTTCATTGCCTTCCATGTACTTTTTAAATTCCTCTTTAATTTCTTGGTTAACCCATTCATTCTTTAGTAGGATGTTCTTTAATCTCCAAGTATTCATTGTTTTTCCAATTTTTTTCTTGTGGTTGATTTCGAGTTTCATAGTGTTGTGGTCTAAAAATATGCACGGTATGATCTTGATCTTTCTGAACTTCTTGAGGGCTGATTTGTGTCCCAGTATGTGATCTATTCTGGAGAATGTTCCATGTGCACTTGAGAAGAATGTGTATTCCTTTGCTTTAGGATGAAATGTTCTGAATATTATCTGTTAAGTCCATCTGGTCCAGTGTGTCATTCAGAGCCATTGTTTCCATGTTAATTTTCTGTTTAGATAATCTGTCCATTGTTGTAAGTGGGGTGTTGAAGTCCCCTACTATTTTGGTAGTATTATCAATTAATTTATTTATGTTTGTAATTAATTGATTTATATATTTAGGTGTTTCATGTTGGGGGCATAAATGTTTACAATTGTTAGATCTGCTTGATGGATAGACCCTTTTTTTTTTTTTTTATTTTTTTTTCAACGTTTATTTATTTTTGGGACAGAGAGAGACGGAGCATGAACGGGGGAGGGGCAGAGAGAGAGGGAGACACAGAATCGGAAACAGGCTCCAGGCTCCGAGCCATCAGCCCAGAGCCCGACGCGGGGCTCGAACTCACGGACCGCGAGATCGTGACCTGGCTGAAGTCGGACGCTTAACCGACTGCGCCACCCAGGCGCCCCAATGGATAGACCCTTTAATTATGATATAATGCCCTTCTTCATCTCTCGTTGCAGTCTTTATTTTAAAATCTAGAGTGTCTGCTGTAGGTATAGCTACTCTGGCTTTCTTTTGGTGACCATTAGCATGATAGATGGTTCTCCATGCCCTTACTTTCAATCTGAAGGTGTCTTTAGGTCTAAAGTGTGAGACCCACCCTTATTATTAAGGGTAATCAACTTAAAGTCAACTGATTGTAAATATCAATCACATCTATAAATACATTGATAGCAGCGTCCAGAATGGTGCTTGACCAAATAACTGGGCACGATAACCTAGCTGAGCTGACATGTAAAAGTTAATTTTACACAGTTATGTCACAGTGATGGTGATGATGATGGTGATAGTGATGTTTGTAGCCCTCAGGTGTCTTGGCATTGCCGTGTATCAGTCACGTGCCAGGTGCCTTACATCTCTTATCCTGTTCAATCCTCTGAAACCTTCATCTCCATTTTATTTTGTTTTTTATTTTTTTAAATGTTTGTTTATTTTTGAGACAGAGAGAGAAACAGAGCACAAGTGAGGGAGGGGCAGAGAGAGAGAGAGAGAGAGAGAGAGAGACAGAATCTGAAGCAGGCTCTAGGCTCTGAGCTGTCAGTACAGAGCCTGATGCAGGGCTCGAAACCATGAACTTGTGAGATCATGATCTGAGCTGAAGTCAGACGCTTAACTGACCAAGCCACCTAGGCACCCCTTCATCTGTATTTTATTTTATTTTATTTTATTTTATTTTATTTTGTTTTAAAATTTTTAATGTTTATTTATTTTTGAGAGAAAGAGACAGAGTGCAAGCAGGGGACGGGCAATGAGAGGGAGTCACAGAATCCGAAGCAGGTTCCAGGCTCTGAGCTGTCAACACAGAGCCTGACGTTGGCTCAAACTCATGAACTTCATGACCTGAGCCGAAGTCGGACCCTTACCTGAATGAGCCACGCTGGCACCCCCATCTCCATTTTAAAGATGAAGCTATTGAGTCGGAAAGGTTGCAAATTGTTTTAAGTCACATAGACCCTGAGTAACATTGCTGGAGCTTGGTTTTGAAGCCTGTGCTATTATGTGGCATTGTGTACAACAGATATTAATTGATACCACTCTGTTTCCTCCTGGTGACAGAAACCTAACTCAAGCTGGGATGCAGTTTATTGTCTCATGTGTTGGGGAAGGCAACGGTGACTAGCTTTAGGCACAGCTGGATCCAGGGGCTGAAAGGATGTGGTCAGGACTCTGCCTTTTGCTCCATCACTTGACTCTTTTTAATTCCTTTTAGTTTTATTCTATAGAGAGGCCTTCACCGTGAGGAAGGCAGGATTTACATCTTCTGACTCGGCAAGCATAGTAGATAGGAACTTTGCTTTTTTATAGCCTTATAGTAATTCCAGAAAATGACTTTGGCCTGGCTTGGGTTATGTACTTATTCCTGGTCTAGTTCCTAGGTCCAAAACATGCAGCTCTGTAGTTGGCACTGCCTGCTCTGACTCTTGGTTGGAAGGCATTGTGATGGAAAGCCACACTAGAACCAGTGGAATGAGGGAGGGCACTGCCGTACTGAAACCTCCTGCCACTGACAGTTCCTCGTGGACATTTCCTCGGAAAGGAAACTCTCCCCAGACCCTCCTTGGACTGGACTGTGTGTGACAGTTTTATGTTACCCAGTGATAGAAGTTCCTTGAAGCCATTTTTGTGGGAACCCTGTTTTTAGTGCCTTGGCGTATTTGAAAGGAAAGCCAGCTCTAACCTATATAGAATTGAAATATAGAAGTTTTAATTTTTTTTTCTGTGATCTGAAGCACAGGACCTAAGCAAACTTCTTTTCTAAGCTTTAATCCTAAATTAGCTTCTGAGTAGATACCCAAACATCAAAGGCTTCGGGGAATGTAATGGTGCAACCTAATGCTCATGTCCCTTCATCCTTTCTAACTGAAAATCACAGACTACCTTGAAATATGGTTGTTTGTATTCCAATCTGATCTTTCTTCGATTGTGGGTGATTAGGGGGCAGGGCCCAATCTTATTTCTTTTAGTAACTCTACAGTTCCTGGCACAGATTTCTGTCACGGTGAGCACTCAGTAAGTACTTCTGAGCAAGTGAATGAATCTGAGTCATTATGGAGTAAAATAATCCCTTGTGTGCTGCACTCGGAGTTTTCTGGGGTAAGTTTTTAAAGGAGCATATCACAGAACAGTGGTTAAGGGCAGTGGTCTGGGTCAGACTGCCTGCATTTGAATCCTTTACCTTGTCTTTTTGCAAACCTCCATACCCCATCTATCAAATAGAGATTATGATAGTATTGACTGCACAGAGATCTTATGAGGATCTATCGTAGCACTTGGTCCATGGTTAGTATTCAGTAAAAGTTAGCTAATAGAACTATCATTATTTGGTTGTTTTTGATGCTAGGAGGTCACCAGGCCTTGTTTGAGCCTGCAAGCATTTGATTTGTTATGCTCGTAGTGGTGCCTCTGTCACATCAGAGCTTAAGTCTATTCTTGCTTGCGTTGCAAAACAGAGAAGTATCTTTCAAATCATAGCTTTCTCTTCCTCTTCTATTAAGAACAGTACTAGGGTTTGCACAAATAAAGCTGTAACAAAAACAAATGCACAATCAAAGAAGACTAGTGTACAGATGGTTGTTGTCTACGAGTCCCAGTCTCAGAAATTTAGCATGGGAAAGCTGCAGCTGGTTTGTTTGGTGATGCCCAAGGACACTCCTCCTCAAATTGCCAGATCTATTTTCACGGTGAATGTGGCCCATTTCTAAGTTAATGGTCGACTACTGGCTTTAAGTCTGTCAGGTTTACCCATGTATGATTCAGTCACTGCCTGGTACATCATTTAATTATCTTTGCGCCCAAAATGGGTCTGAGTCACCCAAAGGGTTTTTCACCTTGCAGGTAGATGGAGTGAGTCCTAAGGGTGAATTATCTGCTTAATTGTTGCTATTGGTTTCTGAGAAACTATGGATAAAGAGGTGCCTCCAGATCAAGGTGGGCAAATACCCTTATTGTTTTTTACTATGGCTGCCTAATGCAGTTTCAAATTTTTTTCAGCTATTATTATCTTCACTGTTTCACAGTGAAGGAAACCAAAGGAAAAAAAAAAAGTTTAAGATAACAGAGCAAGTAGCCAAGCTAAGATTTGAATTCAGTTGGCTTTAGAGTCTGTTATCTTAACCTCCATACTACCTACAAATATGTCAAAAAAGAACACCTTTTAAAGCCTCTTGTGGTCTCTACCCAAAAAAATTAACTTTCTGTACCCAAGTCCAAGATGAAAAATGCTAAGTGAACCAAATCTCAGACAGATTGAGGATTTTCTTCTCGCAAAACCAAGACATTCAAATCCTTCATTTCTAAAAACTCATTTTGTGGTATAACTTGGTGCTGTGTGAACTGTGTCTTTTCAAGGATTATATGAAGTTTTGGGGAAATGAATATCATTGGGACTTTCAGAAACTGGAATAACTTGATGTTCGGTCCACGTTTACTCTGGAGGCAGTTGGAAATGAGAACATGAGAAGGCCCTTCTGAATGTATGTGATCCACATTCCTGGGCTGGGCAAGCCAGTAGTTTTCCTGTGGCCCATCATCCTCTGCACTTATTCTCTGTAGCCTCCCTGCTGGGCTTCTCAGAAGGTGCTGCTCAGAAAGCTTGTGGTAACAAAACCAATTTCTGATGATTTCACTCAAGCTCTAAGGACAAGCTTAGAACTTGTTTGATTTCTGCCTTTCGTGCTTCATAACTAGGAATTGCATAGACTTCTCCTGATCCTTGTGAAATGAATATGATGCATTATTTAGATATGTCACAGATGGGAATAGAGCACTTATAATGATAGTCAATCCTTCTCTCCTTCCACTCGCCATGCCTCATAAGGCCCCATGGACGTGATACACTGTTAGGACTTATAAACCTTGTGTATTTATATCTGAGGTCATTTCTCTGTGCATACTATAGTCAGTATTTAGACTTCTTTTCTTCTCATTTTTCTCCCTTTCAACAAAAGCAAGCCCTATGAAGCACTCCAAATTATATTGTTTAGAGTAGCAAATTATCTTTAAAACATAATACTTAAGGGCCTCTCATCTTCTTTTAAGCATGTATTTTTTTTTAAAAGAAGGTATATCACACTCACAATATTTCTGAGTAAGCATAGATGTCTTGTGATATAGTGGTTGCCATGGTAATTAATCACCTCCTAAAAAGAATAGTGGAGAATATAAATCCATGTAAATTACTCAGAACACTAGTTAGAACAGCCTCCTGGGCACCTCAGTTTATGAGGAATTTCAGAAAAAAAAAAAGAAAAAAGGATGTTTTCCTCTTTTTTCTTTCATGGAAAGAGGGATAGAGAAAGCTGCTTTTGTGCTCTGATGGCCTGGCCCTTCCCTTCCATTGGCGGGTGCCAGAAGGTTGCAGAGCAGGAAGGCAGTCACTCTAGCTGACAGAGAGGGCTCTTGTGATAACAAATTGCAAAATACACACGGGCATGGCGGGGTCCATGACTTTATGAATATTCTGCTTTCAGATTCTAAATTGCCTGTGCACTTTCTAGGACCTCGTGAGAACTCAGAGCTCAGTGCTCATTCCTTTGGCTGATGTTTTTCTGCTTGTCTTGACCTAGGTCTTCTTTCACACTGAAGTGGAATTTGCCACTGACTTCTATTCAATATGGATAACAGAAGTGGAAATTACTTTAAAGGTTGACTATTGAGCGGGGGGGGGGGGGGGCTGCTGAGACAGAGCAAGGCATTGTGGAGGAACATTCTTTAACTACAGGAAAAGGGCTCAAAGGAGAGTGAGCAGCTAAAGGGTGATTTCCAAAATTTCAACTATGATGAGCAGTGCCATCTGCTCATAGGATAGGGTTTGCCTTTTCACCTTGCTTCTTGTAGGTTGAAACCCGTAGCTTCCAATCCTTTTAGAGACAGTCTTCCTTCAGAGGTGTTGGTGCAATTTGGTGTGGCAGGTATAGAGCCATTCCTGACTGAAAGGATTTTTTATAGAAAGGCCAATGGAAACAAGTGAATATGGTGGAGGTATTTTTGACTAGGATGATTCAAGGAATCCTATTAAGAAGATATTCTGTGACAATATTGGGAAGAGAAATTTTGATTAAGGAATATCTGATAACTATTAAAGATACACTTAAAAAATAGATTAATAGTCATAAAAGGAAACCTCAATACTTCATGTGTAGGTTTACCTCACTTTATGGAAGGTATTTTTTTAAATATAATTTATTGTCAAGTTAGCTAACATATAGTGTAGATTGGTAGATTACTGTGATTCATCGCTTACATACAACACCCGGTGCTCATCCCAACACGTGCCTTCCTCAATGCCCAGCACCCTTTCCCCACTCAGGCCCCGCCCCCACCCCGCCACCCATCAACCCTCAGATTGTTCTCCACATTTAAGAGTCTCTTATGGTTTGCCTCCCTCTCAGTTTGAAACCATTTCTTTCCCCCATTGTCCTCTGTTAAGTTTATCAAGTTCCACATATGAGTAAAAACATGATATCTGTCTTTCTCTGACTGACTTATTTCACTTAGCATAATACCCTCCAGTTCCATCCATGTTGTTGCAAATGGCAGGATTTCATTCTTTTCTCATTGCCGAGTAGTATTCCATTGTATATATAACCACATCTTCTTTATCCATTCATCAATTGATGGACATTTGGGCTCTTTCCTTAATTTGGCTATTGTTGAAAGTGCTGCTGTAAACGTTGGGGTACATGTGCCCCTATGAATCAGTACTCCTGTATCCTTTGGATAAATTCCTAGTAGTGCTACTGCACTACTAGGGTAGTTCTATTTTTAATTTTTTGAGGAATCTCCACACTGTTTTCCAGAGTGGCTGCACCAGCTTGCATTCCCACCGACAGTGCAAGAGGGTTCCCATTTCTCCACATCCTCACCAACACCCTTTTTTCCTGAGTTGTTAATTTTAGCCATTCTGGTGTGAGGTGGTATCTCACTGTGGTTTTGATTTGTATTTCCCTGATGATGAGTGACGTTGAACATCTTTTCATGTGTTTATTGGCCATCTGGATGTCTTCTTTGGAAAAGTGTCTATTCATGTCTTCTGCCCATTTCTTCACTGGATTATTTGTTTTTCGGGTGTTGAGTTTGGTAAGTTCTATATAGATTTTGGATACTAACGCTTTATCTGATATGTCATTTGCAAATATCTTCTCTCATTTATGGAAGGTATTTTTAAAAGTTACATAAAGGGCTCCTGGCTGGCTCAGTCAGTAGAGCATGTGACTCTTCATCTCAGGGTCATGAGTTTGAGCCCCACGTTGGGCTTGGAGCTTACTTAAAAAAAAGTCATTTATAAAGTGAATTTTAGTCTCAATAAATGCCAAGTTGTTTTCGGTAGAAGTCATTTCTTAGTTATGAAAGTTATAATTTTGGTACAATATTTGGTTAGGATAGAAATATCAAACATGAGAGCAAGATAAAGTATTATATTTAGTAGTTTCATTTAGATGAAAACAATTCTTGGAAAAAATAAATGAAAATGATTTTTTTCTGATTTTGTTGAATAAAACAAATTTCAAGATATGAAATTTTTTCATGTCTGACTCAACAATAAGAAACAGAGTTAATGTCACAGTGTAGCCCACAGAGCCTGCTGGCATGAAAACTCACTTAGCCACTGTCAAATAATGGTAAGGAAACTTACCATTCTATTCCACTGAACAGAGTTTACTCTCTGGCAAATATTATAGCTTACTTTTTACCTCCTTTAGTACCCCTTGCATTAAACAAGTCTGAATACAAGAAGAGAGTTCTAATTTTTTCAGTATTTTAGTCAATGTTAGGACTTCTAGCCATGAGACATGGTAAGACAGAGTACCACAACTGGAGCCATAGAAAGGGAGAAAAATTCAAGATCAGTTATAGTAATTGTAGTGTGTCAGATCAAAGCCAACAGAATTAGATTTTATGTCATCTGTGCAAATATTTATCTCTTATGGGAGGGATCTATCCTCTCAGCTGAATAATGTCCAAATAGTTTCAGTATACAGTGCATCACTGCAAAGTTAACCAGGCCATTGTGACCTCTCCCTCACTCCTCAAAATTTTCTATTAACCATGTCACTAGTGGATATACTGTGATTGAGTTACAGGAACCAACAATTTATGAACATCTACCAAGTGCTGGATAACGTTCATTTACTTTAGTCTGTACACCAGGCTAGCGCAGGTTATCAGTTACCAAGTGAGGAAACAGGTTCAGAGGAGTTACATAAGTTCTTCAAACTCATGTGGACAATACCATAGTTGAGATTTGAACCCAGGTCTCTTTTTATTAGAAAACGCTTTTTCTTTCTGTACTTAATACTTTTCAAGTGTCTTAGACAGTAAATTCCTCTTTTTATCCTGTATGAAACTTTCCCAGGAACAGCCTTATGCTAAACCGTTAGGAGCAATGACCGAGTCCTTCAGATGTATTAAGCCTTCATTATTGGGAGAAAGCACATCGCTGTTGGTGGAAACCCTGAAGTATCTCATCAGAGCTTTAGGATTCTGAGAGGACTTGATGGGAGACCTACTGCCCAGGCGGTCTGGGAGGCTGGGCGTCTATGCAACTTAGAAAACCGTGTGTTTGTTAAACTCATCTTAAAACAGGTAATAGAGTAGGTACATGCTCAACAAAGTAGCAGAACTTTCTGACTAATCTCAAATGAAAATAGTGGTTTCTGTGACCTAGTGTAAATGTACACCACACTGGGGAAGCAAGCTCCGTAGAGTGCATGAATTTAATTTTTAATGTGTTTCTCATCTGGTGAATGGTTCTACTCTGTGTTTCTTTTCTCGACTCGACTTATTTTGTGTCACACAAGTCCTTCAGTGAGGTGTACTGACCATCTATTTCAGTTCAGGACAGGATCATAACTGTTTCTGTGTTAGCAATATTGAAGTTAATAGAGGTGGGGAGAGTTGATCGCAAAATTGGCAGTCAGGAATTCCAAATGGCATTCCTAATTGCTGACTTTGGAAAAATCACTTATTTAGGATTATGACTTTTAGCCAAATGGGATAATATAGTTTCTCTCTTTAAATCTCTTTTGATTTTTTTTCTTTCTAGTCTCCTTCTTTACTTTCTTTTTATTTTTTTTTAAGGTTTATTCATTTTTCAGAGACAGAGAGACAGAGTGTGAGCGGGGGAGGGGCAGAGAGAGACGGAGACACAGAATCTGAAACAGGCTCCAGGCAGCACAGAGCCCGACTCGGGGCCCCGAACTCACTGACGGTGAGATCATGACCTGAGCTGAAGTCTGACGCTTAACCGACTAAGCCACCCAGGCACCCTTTTCCGTCTCCTTCTTGAACCTGTTAAGTCCCGGGATTTCAAAGCACTCTTTCCAGAGGAAGGCAATGTTTATTTCCCAGGGGTCACACTGATTCCATGAAATATCCCATTGTGGGACTTTGTTTTTAATTTGGTCTTCTTCTGTTTCTCAAAGTTTATCTCCCCCTTCTTTCTCATTGGGCCTGTAATACTTTTACATTCACCACTTAAATGTAAGTAGTGATCAAAGAAGTCTGTCAAACTTAGATGTGTGTCTAAATAATTATTTGGAAGCTATTACTTAGTAATGATCAAGTTGTGCCCCATGTCTTCCTAATGTATTTATTTTTTTGTTTTGCTGAAGTACCGTAATAGTTCTTTTGGAGTGGATAGATGAGTGATCAACTTTCAAAATCCTTGCATTAAAAAAATGTCTTTTTTCCCCTTGAATGCTGGTCTGGCTGAGTCCAGGTTTTATACTTAAATTTGTTTTCCATCAGAACTTTGAAGATACTGTTCCATTTTCTTTTAGCATATAATGTTGCCTTTGAGAATTCTCAAGTTAAAATGAGCCTTGTTCCTTTTCAGGAAACCTGGTTTTCTCTCTGGGAGCTTTTAGGAACCCCTCTTTATCCTTGGTATTGAAATTTTATCACATTGTGTCCACATGTGGACACAAAAATTCATTCTGCTGAGCACTTGATAGGTGGTGGCAATTTGAAGACAGGTCTTTCTTTCATTTTGAGAAATCTTTTCTGTTCTCTATCTTCTTTGGTCTTGAAATTTCTACCAGGTAGATGTTAAAACTTTATACCTCTGTCTAGTCCTAAATTTCTCTCACCTACTTTGCTTTTTTTTTTTTTTGTATGTGTGTCTCTTTGCAGTGTCTGTGGGGCATTTTTGGCTTGATCTCACTTGCTAATTTATTCTAAAAGTAGTGTCCATTTTGCCATTAAGTATAATTTATTGATTTTTAATTTTTATATACATTCCCCCCAAGAATCTCAAATTATTTTTTAGACAGTATAATATTATTTTGAGGTGCAATAGCCTATCTTATTCATATAAGGATATCTACTCTATGGCCTATTTTCATTATTCATACTAGTTATGTTCTATAAAGTCATCATGAATTAGTAAATTAGCAAGTACTGAATTAGTGAATATTGAACCATTGTTGTTCCTAAGGGAAATGCAGGATTAGGTGCCTGTGAGCTCCTGGTCATGTTTTCATCAACTCACCAATAAGTAACTTTCTTTTATGGATGTTCTTGTTTATGAGCCCTTATTTAATATATACTATTGAATCATAAACATTTAACTTACAGCCAACAATACTATAACTCATGCCTTAATGAAGTTTATTGAACACATGTATTTTCTCTCTAAAGCATGTCACAGCCTTTTGGTACTTAGAAACACTAGACAGCACTTCAGTGCTATACTTGGGGGCCATTTTAAATAGAGAAATCACCAACAAAAAGCACAAACATGTGAAAAACGTGGCACTCAATACACCACAAAAAGACACTTGTCTACAGTATGAGAGCTGAAACACAAAAATAGAGTGTTGCCTTGTTTTCACCTAGTTGGAATGTGCACATCAGGGGACTCAAAAATTTCACCCGTGTATATATGTCTGTGATTGACTTTGGAAGCACCACGAGTGTCGACTAGGGGATTACAAATACATTTTGTCAAATAGGCATATTCACAAACATGGGATCCACAAGTGTGAGGGTCAACTATACTTATTTCAAAGTCACCTTCTCTTTATTCTGTTAAGTCGTTTCTTTAGATGTTTGTGGTTTTCTTTATTCAGTTTGGTGCCTTCTCTCATGGGGTTGGTTTTCTGAAAGCATTTGGTAATTCTTGTGTGTGTTCATTTTTATATTTGAGATTCCTTGCTTACTTACTGTAAATAATGTTTCTGTTTACCAGAATCTGCCTTCGTTGTCAGAGGGGGAGAGCTGGGATATGCTGCCAGGTGTGGGGTTCAAATGCTCCTTATATGGTTGTGGGGATTCTGTATTCTTTTTGGGCACTGGCAATCCAAGTCCTTCTCCAGTCCGCTAACCTCACAGGCCCAGGGATAGATGCTGCTGCTACCGCTGCTAGTGGTGGGGTCGTGAAAGGTGGGAGAGTGGGGTCAGCCAAACTGCTTACCAGCCAATGACTGAGGCACTTTCCTCAGGATTCTTTCCTGCTACTTTGTCTGTCATCCCTGAGTTTTGAGTGCCCTAGAGTTGCTCTAACCTTTGCAACTGATTTCTCCTCCATGTGGTCAGGGTTGTGGTTTTTCCCATCAGTATGATTCTGTCAGTTTTTCATTTCTGGAAAGTCTCAAAATTTCTGCCCATCAATTCCACTCATTCTTATTTTCCAGCACTGTTGTGAATTCATTCTTTTTAAAAACAGATTTTCTGGTATTTTTAGGAAATTGAGGTGGGAGTAGATAGGCATAAAGGCTTAGTCTGTCATTTTGATCGAAATCCATACTATTTTATGTAAAAAAAAAAAACAGTTGTTTTTAAAAGAAAATTTGTATTTTTCAGATGTTCCAGATGAAAATGTTTGGATTCTGGATTTCAAGGAATGATTGTATGGAATTTTTTTTATTGATGGCTTATGTGGGAACCTATAAGAACACATCAATAGATTCTAATTTGTAATTGTTACTGTTGTATTCATTATTGTATGGATATTTTTATCTTCATAATTTTTTAAAAATACTTTACTAAATATATTTTTATATGAGTACCTTCTGTATTATAATATATTTGTATCATAACAGTGATGCCAGGCATTTTTTGGTTCCTTATCTCATTTAATTCTCACAGATACTTTTTTTTAAATGCTTATTTATTTATTTTTGAGAGCCAGCAAGCGAGTGGAGGAGGGGCAGAGAGAGAGAGAAAGACACAGAATCCCAAGCAGGGGCTCGATCTCATGAACGCTGAGATCATGACCTGAGCCTAAATCAAGAGTTGTATGCTCAACTGGCTGAGCCACCAGGCGCCCCTCATAGAGGTCTTATAAGGCAGTGGCTGTCGTTTTCATTTTTGAGGGTGAGGAAACAAGTTCACTAACTTCAGTTTCCAAGTAGGTCTCAAATATGTATTGGACCTGGATCTGACCTATTAGCTTTCTGGCTCTAAGTTCATCAATGCATTACACTCTTATGGAAGATTGGCACCTGTTCCACAGTCCTAATTATTAGCTCATAGTGTATGTGCTCGTGCACATAAAAATCAGGAATATATGCAATGCAACGTGAGAAATTGGATGTACATTGGAGGAACTGTGTGATAAACATTTAGGCATATGCTACAGCCTTCTGTTCTTGGATTCTTCTTCATGTTAGAATGAATAACTGTTTAAAAGTTCACCTTTTTAAAAACAAATTAATGATCAATTTAGTGTCATTATCGACCATTAAAAAATTGCTTTCCAATTTAAGGCATAGCAATCAAACATTTATTTAAAGAAAATAATTCTGCTCTCCTCAGGGTTTTTCATTTGAATGTTAAGATAATAAATCAGGAAATACTGTACATAGCAAGCCTCTAGCTCAGAAGAGCTCAGAAATTCTCTGAACATCTGTATTGCAAAAACTTAGAGGACTTAATGATTGGATTTAAGTTGGAAAAATCCTGCAGCTTTCATCTATAGAGATGGTGAGTACATTGGGTAAAAGCAAGAAGATCTCAACTTCTAACTTTTCCACTTTGAGCTGTTCAAACTCAGCGTGAACTCAAATTTAGGAAGGTTCCCTGAGAACATGGCCTGAACAGGGCCTCATGCTATAGCCTCTCCTCTTCTTCCCCTCTCTTCCTGATTGGAAGAGAAGAGTTAGATCCCACACATGCTTTGGGGACAAAATTTCTTCTCTGTGAGTCACTGGACCATTTTTAGAGACTTATTATTATTATCTATCTATCACATAAAGAGACATAAAAATTAAATAGAAACCTATAGAAGTCAGGCCTTGGGCAATAAGCCTAAAAACAAACCTGTGTTCCATGACTCCGTTATCTCTTTAGGTTGTTTTGTGTGTGTGTGTGTGTGTGTGTGTGTGTGTGTGTGTGTGTGTGTGGAGTTAGGGAGGAGGTGATTTATTGAAATCCAAAGGTTTCTGTCTCTGCCAAATACTAGTTGCTAATCTGTTCATCTAAGTCATCTGAGAAACATCACTCAGAAATAAGTCTCACTGAAATGAAGTTGGATTGTTTGTTTCACAGGACTAGAAAAAAAAATGTCAACTTTCTTGATTTGGTGCATACTACCACACTACATCATGTTTACATTAATAACTAAATCTCACTGTTCTGAGTCTCACCTTGTTCCAGCAGAAGCTGCAGTCTCTTGCACTAAACCTTGGAGAGTTGCCTCACATGTCTCACAGTCAGTCAGGACTCCCCTGCCTCTGGCTTCCTTGTCCCTTCTGCACGGAGCCTCTTGCCCCTCAGTCTACCCTCCTCCCCTGACTGGCACTCCCCTAGCTGGAGGAGCAGATTCCTACTGTCATTTTGGCTTCTGACAAGCTTCTACTTGCTCAGATAGCTTGGCCAAATCTTGGGAAGTGGGAAGGAAGATGTTTCCTCCTCTTGAAGATCCCAGAACAAGGGATCTTGGGCCCAAACTGTGGCTGAGTTTAGTGCAATGGCTTTGCCAGGTCACATATAAATTATTTTCCTGCCTGGGGTTTGTACTTATCACCAGGTAGCTTTGTCTGATTAGATTTAAGGACCAGCTTACTGAATGCGGCACTCAAACTTGCCTCTCCTCTCAACCTTCAGACCCTTTGCCTTTCCTATGTTAGACAACTTTTGCCCTGAATATGGATTTTCTTTTGCGGGCAGTCCCCACTGTCCTCTCTGTACCCTGGCGTCCTTTCCTTTTGCTCTTTAAGTTCTGCCAGACATCCCTGTGTAGGCCTGAGCTCTAAATGGAGATATGATTCACGTGTGTCCCACCCCACCGCCCCTAAGGGCTTTCAGCCCTAATGTAAATCAGTGGATGCACATAGGTACTTTTGAGAACAAGTGTCAGTTAGCTTTACTTCCCAGACAGATCTGAGTGTCACTTCAGCCCAGCCAAGTACTGCATGTTAATTTTTGCATTTATTTCTTTTCCCCACAAGCTCTTCCTCTTGTATTTTTGTGGTTACACAGAACATTATAGTCCGCTAAGATTCTGTGGACATCCTGGAACTTGATCTACAATGCCCAATTAATCTTCCACATTTTCTGACACTCACTGAGAGTTACTCAAAAATTTCGGAGCCAGTTGGAATCCAAAGGACTTTCATCTGAGTAAGTTTCCTGAGAAGTGCCATTAAAATGGATCTAAAGTGAATAAACCCGGAAGTATAACAGATACCCTGCTGTGGAGTTCCTGGAAGAGTAAAAGAAGTAGGGAGGAGGTGATTTATTAAGGAACTGAAAGGTTGTACTTATATTCACATCACTTTCCTTTTCTGCTTTTATTTTATTTTGTTTTTGTTTTCTTTCTTTTTTTAAAAAAATTCAACTTTTAGTTAATTAATATATAGTGCAATATTGGTTTCAGGAGTAGAATTCAGTGATTCATCACTTACATACAATACCCAGTGCTCATCCCAACAAGCGTCCTTAATGTCGAGCGCACTCCATGCTCCCTCCAGCAACCCATAGTTTGTTCTCTATCCTGAAGAGTCTACTGTGGTTTGTTTCCTTCTCTCTTCCCCCTGCTTCCCATATGTTCATCTATTTTGTTTCTTAAATTCCACATATGAGTGAAATGATATGGTCTTTCTCTCGCTGACTTATTTCGCTTAGGATAATTCATTCTAGCTCTATCCACATCATTGCAAAATGGCAAGATTTCATTCTTTTTGATGGCTGAGTAATATTCCATTATATACACACACCACATCTTCTTTATCTATTCATCAGTCAATGGACATTTGAGCTCTTTCCATAGTTTGGCTATTGTTGATAATGTTGTTGTAAACTTGTACCCCTTCAAACCTGTATTTTTGTATTCTTTGGGTAAATACCTAATAGTGCATTTGCTGGTAGTTCTATTTTTAGTTTCTCAAGGAACCTCCACACTGTTTTCCAGAGTGGCTGTACCAGTTTGCATTCCCACTAACAGTGCAAGAGGGTTTCCCTTTCTCTGCATCCTCACAAACATCTGTTGTTTCTTGTGTTGTTAATTTTAGCCATTCTGACAAGATGGCTAAAAGATGTTGAACATCTTTTCTTTTTTTTTTAAGTGTTTATTTTATTTATTTTGAAAGAGAGAGTGAAAACATGCATGTGAGTGGGAGAGGGGCAGAGAGAGAGAGAGAGAGAGAGAGAGAAAGAGAGAATCCCAATGCAGAGCTTGATCTCATGAATCCATGAGACTATGGCCTGAGCCGAAACCAAGAGTTGGATGCTTAACCAATGGAGCCACCCAGGCTCCCTGAGCATCTTTTCATGTGTCTGTTACCCATCTGGATGTTTCTTTGGAAAAGTGTTTATTCATGTCTTCTGCCCATTTCTTTTTTTTTCAACGTTTTTTTTTTTTTTTTTTTTTAAAATTTTTGGGACAGAGAGAGACAGAGCATGAACGGAAGAGGGGCAGAGAGAGAGGGAGACACAGAATCGGAAACAGGCTCCAGGCTCCGAGCCACCAGCCCAGAGCCCGATGCGGGGCTCGAACTCCCGGACGGCGAGATCGTGACCTGGCTGAAGTCGGACGCCCAACCGACTGCGCCACCCAGGCGCCCCAATCTTCTGCCCATTTCTTAACTGGGTTATTTATTTTTTGAGTTTTGAGTTTGATAAGTTCTTTGTAGATTTTGGATACTACCCTTAATCAGATATGTCATTTGCAAATATCTTCTCTCATTCTGTAGCCTGCCTTTTAGTTTTGTTGATTGCTTCCTTTGCTATGAAGAAGCTTTTTATTTTGATGAATCCCCAATATTTCATGTTTGCTTTTGTTTTTCTTGCCTTCAGTGACATGTCTTGTAAGAAGTTGCTCTGGACGATGTCAAAGAGGATGCTGTCTATGTTCTTCTCTAAGATTTCGATGGTTTCCTGTCTCATATTTAGGTCTTCCATCCATTTTGAATTTATTTTTGTGTATAGTGTAAGAAAGTGGTCCAATTTCATTCTTCTACATGTCACTAGCCCGTATTCCTAGCACCATTTGTTGAAGAGACTTTTTTCCATTGGATATTCTTTCATCCTTTGTTGAAGATTAGTTGACCATATAGTTGTGGGTCCACTTCTGGGTTGTCTATTCTGTTCCACTGATCTATGTGTATGTTTTTGTACCAGTTCCATACTGTCTTGAAGACTACAGCTTAATAACATAGCTTGAAATCCAGAATTGTGATGCCTCCAGTTTTGTTTTTCTCTTTCAGGATTGCTTTGGCTATTTGGGATTTTTGTGATTCCATACAAATTTTAGTATTATTTGTTCTAGGTCTATGAAAAAATGTTGGTGGTATTTTTGGTAGGGATTGCATTAAATGTGTAGTTTGTTTTGAGTAGTATAGACATTTTAATAATGTTTGTTTTTCCAATCCATGAGCATGGAATGCTTTTCCATTTCTTTGTGTCCTCTTCACTTTCTTTCATAAGCTTTCTATAGTTTTCAGAATATAGATCTTTTACCTCTTTAGTTATGTTTATTCCTAGGTATCTTATTATTTTTGGTGCAATTTCAAACAGGATGCATTCCTTAATTTCTTTTTCTGATGCTTTGCTATAGTGTATAAAAATGTAATAGATTTCTGCACATTGATTTTAAATCCTGCAACTTTGCTGAATTCATGTATTAGTTCTAGCAATTTTTTGGTGGAGCCTTTCGGGTTTTCTACATAGAGTGTCATGTCATCTGCAAATAGTGAAAGGTTAACTTCTTTACTAATCTGGATGCCTTTTATTTCTTTTTGTTGTCTGATTGTTGAGACTAAGACTTCCAGTAGTATCCTTTTCTACCTTTAAATTAGGAGAATTTTCCTTTTAATTTATCCCAGGGAAGCAAGACCAAGCAAGTCAGGTGGGAACAGGTCACTGATGAATATTGCTTTGGTGGGGCAGAGGGGCCGAGGGACCTCACACACCTGTCCTCAGGTCCCATAGCCCATGGTCCAGCCCACCATGAAAGGGAAAATGACCTAAGATGAACAACCATGCAGCATCTCAGTTGTCTTCAGGCCAGGAGCACACAGTGGATGCTCTTTTAAGTCTGCTTTTCCCCTGTTCTCTGCTGATTAAAGAGCCCCTCTGGTAATTAGCCATGGCAGTTTAGCCAAGTATGATGGTGGGCATTGGCATAGAGGAAGTACGCAGGGAAACCATTCCTCATTTGAAAATGAGCACAGTAGAGGGAGAGAAATACATAAGAGTAAATAGCTATTTCCTAGGCTTGTTGCTTTTGATCTCTTATAAATCGATTTTCTGAACACCCAGTGAGACAAAAAAAAAAGTAATACAGACTTTTTATTAACCATAAGGAGAAGCATGAGGCACTTTCTTTTGACGTATTGGTGGAGGATGGTTTTCTTTTACCTCTGCGGGTCATCTGGGACATTTCATCTATACTAAGACTGTCTCTATTTACTGCCTTTGTATTTTTTTTTTTTTAGATTATATCTCAGTATCTGAAACTCCTCTTAGAAATAAAATAATGGCACCTTGCATTTGTGCCCATATGGTACCCATTTACCTGAAGGCAAGGCATCAAATTTGATCCCTGGTACTTCCTTCAGTATTTCAAGATCTAATGACCACATGTTGGTTATGCTGTTTATATTTGTTTTTGAGAATCTAGACCTATCTTTCTGATTTATAAATTCCATATGTAAAGTGAGTGTTTTCCTCAACACTTCCCCATCAGTGCCTCTTGAGAAAATCAGTACTTAGAATCAATTATTTTTAGGTTTTTATGCTTCAAATGAGAAAACGTATTGGAAAGACTTTCTGCTATTTTGGAATGTTTAGAAGCAAATTCGTCTCACCTCATTGTTTACGTTCAAGGTAAAGCCCTAACTGTTTCATTCTTCCATTTCTATGATCAAGGCAAGAAGGTCTGTAGAATAAGGGTAACATCTTTGATGAAAATCTTTAGTCTAACCCAATCAATAAGAATAACAAAACCAATAACAACTATCATAATAATGACCTTTCAAGTAAAGCAAGAATCATAGAGATGTCAAGGGCAACTCATCTGGTTGTGAAATGACTACTTACATTTAAGCAAGTGACTTTCATTCTTTTCTTTCTTTTTTTTTTTTAATTTTTTTTTCAACGTTTATTTATTTTTGGGACAGAGAGACAGAGCATGAACGGGGGAGGGGCAGAGAGAGAGGGAGACACAGAATCCGAAGCAGGCTCCAGGCTCTGAGCCATCAGCACAGAGCCCGATGTGGGGTTCGAACTCACAGACTGAGAGATCATGACCTGAGCCGAAGTCGGACACTCAACCGACTGAGCCACCCAAGCGCCCCTGTGAATTTAAACTTTTTATAACATCGATTAATTTTAGTTTTTTCTAGAAGTAGCCTCCATTCTACACAGAACAGTTAATTCCATTTTTAAAAAATGTTTATTTATTTATTTTGAGAGAGAGCACACATGTGCAGACACATGCATGCAAGTGAGCAAGGGAGGGGCAGAGAGAGAGAAAGAGAGAGAGAGAGGGAGAGAGGGAGAATCCCAAGTGGACTCCATGCTGAGCACAGAGCTCAGCACAGCACGGGGCTTGATCTCAAGACCATGAGATCACAACCTAAGCCGATATCAAGAGTCAGATGCTTAACCAACTGAGCCACCCAGGCATCCCAGCCCATTCCATTTTTTAGTCTATTTTTATTTTACTGAAATTAAGTTAATTGGATCATTTGTATTTTGTATAATTTTTAAGACAATGACTTAGTATTTGTTCAGCTTTCTGGCATATACTAACATGTCAGTAATTATAGCCTCTGTCATTGAAGTTGTCATTTTATGAAACCAAACTTCTTGGTCAAATACTGGCATGATTGTACCAGGAAGATTTAATTCTTCCATTAATGATTTTCCAGTTTTGCCAGTTTTGTGTCAGTTACATCTACTAAATCTGATTTTCTAAGATCAGGTGAGTAGTTATCACTGTCATTAGCCAGATGACATGTGCTGTTTTAGCTATTGTAAATTTTCTTTTATGTTACTTATTTTTACCAGTAATGCATTCATTTAGAAACAAATAAAAATCTGATAGTTTTCATTTCTTTCTTAGCCAATCCATGAGAAAATTATATCAATTTCTCTTAGTCCACAATTTATCTTTTATCAAAATACCGTGCCAGTCTCAATTCTTTTAATTCTAACGCAATCAATAGTCAAGTGTCTTTGAGACAACTTTTCTGTCAAATGCACACTGATCTTGTTATTGATCCATTTGGATTGAGTCTTGCAGATCCTGTTAGTGGATTTCTAAAATGCACGATGCTTTATTTCAAATTCCATTTGACTTTGATATATGTATCTGTAACCAAATTGCTTGGTAGATCATTACACTGATTGATATTTCATGTTGGAGCTAGATCTGTGGAGATCACCAAAAACACATTTTTTGAACCAGTTTCAAAGTAGTTTTATTTTGTACCCTGAAACTAATATAATGTTTTATGCCAGTTATACCTAAAAAAAAAAGTGGCTGTAGTTTTTCTAACATATGAATTTGGTAAGGGCTCCAATGAAGGCCTAGCTTTATAAATTGGAATCTAGGCAAATGACACAATTATCTCCTCTGCGTGAGCAAAATACATGTTATCAGAAGTGCTGTTAACACTCCCTGCTCTTAACTTTCACCGGACTAAAAAAAACAAAAAACAAAAAACAAAAAAACAACAAACTGAGAAATTTAATGTCAGGGAAAATTGAACAGAGTGAATTAATGCCACTTGTTAAGACTATGGACATTGATGTCCGTGTGAAATTCTGTGTAAAGTTCCTTATGGCTTTAAGCATACATCAATAGCAGATCAGAGATAACTGAAATCATCTTACAATGGAAATTGCCTAAATCCTTGCCAAAAGAGTTGGCTGTATTTAAAATGTTCCATCAAGGGGAACTCTTTTCCTTCCATTGTTGCAGTGAGCATGAAGACTAGTAGTAGTCAGACCAGTAGTCTGACCAAACAAAATATAAACTTCTATTTGTAGGTCTGAATATGTTCCTGAATCTTAGTTGGTGTCAAGTCCTTGGTGTTAACGGTGTTGGGAGTCCCTGTAGCTTTGCATCTCTTTTTGTTATCACGTCTGCCTTTAGCTATTTTCCTTTTGCCTGTCATGTGGTCTGATACATGCGAAGCTGAAATAAAGATGGTATTCCAAACTTTATAAGCATCAGTTATGGAAGCACGAACTGTGACCACGAGGCCTCCATGAGATAGTCCTTCACCATCCACAGGTCCAGTCTCTTCACGGAAATGTGAAGTCTAGCTTTGCAGGTGTGAGAAATGCACCAAAAATGGATGCTCTCGTTTATTTTTGAAAAGGAGAATAAATGGCCATCACAAGATAATTTTCTGCAATTATATTTGATAGTCTGTTGTTCTATATTTTGCTTGCTATTCAAAAACAAAACATGAACAGTTATGGAGAATTCTTCCTATAATTGAACTTAGTCCAGTTCTTCTATTTGTTATCATTTTGCTTCCAATGTGCTATCTGTACACATTATTGACAGATCAAAGGCCATTAGTATGAAAAAGGTAGGGGCGCTTGGGTGGCTCAGCTGGTTAAGCATCTGACTTCAGCTCAGGTCATGATCTCACGGTTTGTGAGTTCAAGCCCCACATCGGGCTCTGTGCCAACAGCTCAGAGCCTGGAGGCTGCTTAGGATTCTGTGTCTCCCCCCCTCCCCCTCTGCCCCTCCTCTTTTCATGCTCTCTCTCTCTCTCTCTCTCAACAACAAACATTAATTTTTAAAAAAAGAAAAAGAAAGTAAAAGGTAAAGGATCTGGGTGAAGGAAGGGACAAAAATCATCTCTGAGGGCAAAATTGTGAGGGCAGGTATCTTCATTGCCAAACTTAGCATAAATTCTGTTGTTGGGCTCAGAAATTCAGAGTCATTTTGCAATTGGAAAATGCTGTGAATAGCTGAAAAGTTCAAAATGTAGTGAAAAAATACTGAGTAAATTTAATTTTTTTGTTTGCTAATTTATTGAGAGAGAGAGAGAGAAAGAGAGAGCGCGCACAAGTGGGGCAGGGGCAGAGAGAGAGGGAGACACAGAATCTGAAGCAGGCTCCAGGCTCCGAGCTTTCAGGACAGAGCCCGATGTGGGGGCTCGAACACATGAACTGTGAGATCATGACCTGGGCCAAAGTTGGATGCTCAACCAACTGAGTCCTCCTGAGTAAATTTAATATACTGACAAACTAGTTGTTACTTTTTATTTTATTTTCTGAAAAGAGTTTTTAACTTTGTTTTGTGAGATCCTTCTCTCCCAACATCCCCGCACATAAACACACACACTGTGAGAATATATTCTGGATGTAAGCACATGATAAGTATTTGTTGATTTGTTTTGACTTACTTTACTGCCATCTTTATGGATGCATCTGTTCTAGGGAGAGAATGCCTGCATACAAACAAGGCACATTTAACTAAACTTTACAGGATTCCAGTTTTAAAGAGTAATTTGTAAGCAGTTTTTGAGATGTGATTCTTATTTCTGTCGGAAGCCATTCTTACTCTTGGTTTGAGTTAAACTGCTGTCAAATCAGAGTGCTTTTACTATACTCCTCAATGGTCTGGATTCTTGCGGAAATGTAGCTGGATGTATCTTTGACAAAGTATAGCAGATTTGCAGTTTGGAAGGCAGAGCTGGGAAATCCTTCTTGGTAGGGCACTTGGAAAAGCTGCTGGAGTTCTTAGGGCCAGAGCTGTTCCCCTCCGTACATCGTTGGGCAGTCTCTCCATAATGCTGTCCTTCTCAGTTACAGTACCCTACCTCTTCTCCTTAAGTGGTGTATAGACAGGGCTGGTCCTGTGTGGAAAGGTCTGCTACAGCAGAGGGTACCTTTCTTTGTTATTGAAAAATTTTTTCGCATGTAGTCACAAATTTGCTATATCACTTGATCGTCATTCACATCCTGCAAGGTAAGAAGTATTTACTACCCCATTTTATGAGGTAGACTTATTTGTGAGGAGATATAGGGAGACTTAGGGAGACTAACTCATACACACACATACACACACGCGTGCACACACACACACACACACAGTTTAAAATACTCAGTTTTTCTGAAAAATAAAATGATGATTATTTTAGAGAGTGTTGCAAGTGTTTAAGATGATCACTTCTTAACAGTTAGAGGCAGCATTCTTCTCCTCATTCTCAACTTTTTAAACCTACAAGTAAAGACAAGCTTCCAGTACTGCAGGCTTAACGAGAGTCTGTCTTTTCACCATCCATGCCATGTTTATTCGACTGGCTGTGTGTCTTCACAGCAGGATTATAATGGAAAATGCTTCTCTTCTGGATAGTAACAAAACTTTCCTTTTACATTGCAAAGATTTTTAATTTTGGAAAAAGTGTAAGTTGCTCAATATTATGGTTCTTCAGAATGAACTTTTAAAGATAGATCTCAGGGAGCGTCTGGATGGCTCCACTGGTTAAACATCTGACTCTGGATTTCGGCTCAGGTCATGGTCTCACAATTCATGACATTGAGCCCTGCGTGGGGCTCTGCACTGACAGTGTGGAGCCTGCTTGGGATTCTCTCTCTCTTTCCCTCCTCTTCTCTCTCTCTCTCTCTCAAAATAAATAAATATACTTAAAAAAAAATAAAGATAGATCTCAGAAGAGCTCAGGACAGAAACATGACAAGGAGAGAGACCAAGGTCTTAAGAAAAAATAAGAGTTGTTAAAATGGTAAGTGTTTTCCACAAGTTGCAAAAAGTTTTAAAAGGAATTGCAATTTGTGTCATTAGTTTAGAACTGAAGAGCCAAAAGTCTTACTCTTTCTTTGTGCTCCATTATTCTGACTAGACTTTCCTGAAAAAAAAAATAAATAAAAGGAAAATGAACTGAATGATTTCCTCTGTAACATCCATTTCCTCCATTCTCCTCACACCTAACTTCCAAGCCCTGACTCATTTCCAGGCCTTTTTTGGAAAAGGTTGAGGATAGAACAGACAGAGAAAATAAGTTTAAGTGTGTGGGCACCTAATCCACAAACGTAGATTTAAAAAATTTTTAATTATTCTTTTAATAACATGACACAAATACAAATGAAATGATGGTTATGGAGGCAGTCTGCAAACTGCCACTCAAATATAATTCTCACCACAGCTCTAAGGTGGTAGAAGGGCTGATATTGGGCTTCTTAATTTAAATATGGGTCAGTGGGATTTTGGGAGATTGATGCCTCTCCACACCGAGCTCCTAAGGGATAGAGCTTGGGTAAGAACTCGGGTCCATGACATCCAGTCCTGTCTTCTTCAGTTTACCATTACTTTCCCACTGTAAGCTAAGTTTTCTGTTATATGTATGAAAGACCATATAGTGTATCTTCTTTAAGGTGACAGTAGCATGGTCTTTCCAACCTTTGTGTAAATTCTTTTGAGTGATTTGACCTAGAGGAAAAGTGTTAGTAGCTAAATGGAAATGTTGCACTTTGTGGCATTATCAGAGAAGTAAGGACGTATATCCTTAGAAAGATACTGACCTGTTGTGCACTAAGATTATTTAGGTTACATGATATTGAATTTCAACCACTGCAGACATTTTTAAACAGTTATAGAGTAGTACCATTTGTTTTTATTTTTAACAATCTGGTCTGGAAAGTAGGAAAGCTGTTTATCTACCTGGTTGGTTGGTTGGTTGGTTGGTTGGTTGATTGGTTGGTTGGTTGGTTTATTGATTGAGTGATTGATTTACTGACTTATTTATAATTTAGTTATTTATTTATTGCCTACTCTGTACCAAACACAATTTTTAGGTTTTGGGGAAACACCAGTAAACAAAGTAGACAGAAGTCTTCTGCTTTTATGAAATTTGGGAAAACCTTAAAGTGGAGGGGTGATCTGAAGCATGGATGAAATTTAGGTAAGGTGGTCAGGGAAGACCTGGTTGAGAAGATGACTTTTGGAAAGATCTGGCAGAGATGAGGGAACAGCTATTTGGATCTGGGGAAGAGCTTTCCAGACAGAGAGAATAATAAGTGCAAATTCTGAAGCTATTGGTGCCTGGGATTCCACTCAGGAAATAGCAGGAGACAAAGGAGGCTGGAGAGGATGGGAAAGTGGTAGGAAAAGACATTCTAGAGATGAAAAGACATCATGGGAGGAGAGCACTGCAGATCGTTTTAGGGACTTTGGCTCTTATGCTGAGTGAAATAAGAGCTGTTTGGGGATTTTTAGCAAAGGGGAGGTGTGATAGGATTTATAAGAACTCTCTTAGAAAAGATAACTCTAGCTGCTGTGTTGAGAATAGACAATTATAGGTGGGCAAGAATAGAATTAAGGAGACCATTTAAAAGGTGACATCATTAATCCAGGTGCCAGATGATGGCAGGAATGTAGATGATAAAAGGTGGTAGGATTCTGGGTGTATTTTGAAGGTAGAGCCATAGGTTTCTGGACCGATTGGGTGTGGGTTGTGAGAGAAGCAGAGGAGCTACGATGATGTTGAGGCTTTTGGCCTGAGAAGCTGGGAAGTTGCGGTTGCAGTCAACTATGATGGGGAGAGTGTAGTGAGTGAGCAGGGGTGAGGCAAAGATCGGCAGTCCAGGGTTGTATTTAGAATGTATGTTATGTGTTCATGTCAGCTGTTGAGTGGGCATTGGGATATAGGAATCTGGGGCAAGGTCTGGCTGAGCATATACATTTGGGAGTCACCAAATAGTTGCTATTTAAAACTGTGGAACTGGATAGAATCTCTAAGGAAGTGATATAGATGAAGGAGTAAAGAGGACCAAGGACTAAGCCCTGGGTCGCTGGTGCATTATGAGCTCACGGGGAAGGAGGAACTAACAAAAGGATAAGAAGGAGTTATTTTTGAGGCATAAATAAACATCATATATTAGTAGATTTATTTTTTTCAGCATTTCTTGTAATTATGATATAGATGGCAGTAAAGGAATGTGAGACAAAGTGGCCAGTGATGTGGGGGACAAACCAGGAAAATGTTTATAATGACAGGGCTTCAACTAAGACAAATCCTAACTGGGTTAAGTAGCAGAACTAAGTCTGCGTGTAGGCTGGGGATGAAGAAGCAAGGACACTCTTTTTTTTTTTTTTTTTCCTCAGCCTTGGCTTGGGGATACACCAATTCTGATTACTTTGGATTTGACCTGGTATTGAAAGATAATTTAGGTATTGAAAGATAATATCCTGGACACTAGGTAAACAGCACCCAGTCTTTTACATTATTTGGGAGTTGGGTCTGTTGCCTTCTAAATTGTTTTCATATACTTCTGAGAAGGATTCATTAAACTTTTTCTCTGGTTGGATTCTCAATGACATACTTTATTTCTGATGCTTGAGGATAAGAACATACTGGGTTCTGCTGGAGGGTCTAGACTTGTCTTCATGGCTTATATTCCTCTACTTAGCAAACACTATTCAGAATCAATTGCATATCAAGCTTTGCACTTGACATTGGCGATACAAGTATTTCCCAAATAAGTTAGCTCTCCCTCCTGGAAGAGTTTTCATTCTAGTGCAAATGGGCAATTATAGTGTAGTGTGATGTGTGCTATAGTAGAGATGAGTATTGAGGAGAGATTTGTTAAGGGAACTTAAGGGAGAGAGCAACTAACTTCCTGGCAAGAGTTGAAGCCAGCTTCTTGGAAGAAGGAATACCTCAAACTTAGCCTTGAGTGATCAGTGAGTGCTCCAGCACACAAGAAGGCAAAAGATATTCTAAGCATTGAAAGCAGTATATGTGTGGGCAAAATAGTATGAAAGAAGAGGTGCAGGTTTGAGAAGGCATAAGGGGGTAAAGTCAGAAGAGTTAACAGGAGTTGGGTTATGTGGGCTGTTTTATGCCCTTTGCTTGGCACTGTGCTTAATGCTTTTTGTGTATTTACCTACAGAATTCTTATAACTTTCTGGGGGTGATGCAGTATTAACACCATTTTTGCAGATGTCTTAAGGTATAGAGAGATTGAGTGATTTCTCACGGTCACACAGCTAGTAAGTAGTAGAGTTAAATATGTGCATCTGATGCTAAAAGTGTTAGTTGGCCAGTCCTAACACTTTTCCTCACCGTTTTCTTCTTGGAGTTGTTAGGAACCTCCTCCATTATGGTTTATTGTTTATTCTTCTCCATGGCACACCTACTGTCCTCCATCATACCAGATATGACAAGGGCCTTAGGTTTTTTTCTGATTATTTCTTTTTCCTCTTTCCACAAAATTGAGTTTGAAGTCTCTTTACTAGGTTGGCAAGGCTTTTGTCTTGGTGTATGTGAGATGCCATCTGACCCTTTCCAGGGGCCCGTGATCCTGGTATTGTGAACCACAAGCTCAGAAAAAAAAATTTCTTCCTTTAACAGAATCCATGGAACCTATTGTTCTCACCTCATATACTCATTTCCCTTATGTAATTATCACCTTCAGGTTGGACAAGGTTTGAAAAATGTCACCTGTTCACTTGTGTCCTTCAGGCTTTCAGTTTCTTAACCTGTCACTATAGGTTTTTACTGAGTGAGTTGTGAAAGGTAGTGCGGGTGGCATGTGTCCAGGAAAGTGGTGCACCTCCTGGTTAGCCATGGATTTACACTGTTTACTTGTAGTCACGATATCTCTCTCTGGGGGATAATTGAAGTCCTTGCACTTGATAATGCATCCTCTTTACTGCCCTGCGGAATGAAATGCTTCTCTTTTAGTAGGTCTGGGTCCCCCTCCTTGGGCAGAGTCTCACACTTTTTCAGTAATTCTCCTGCCATGGTTTTTTCTTCTGTATTACAGTCTCCCATTCACAGCTTTCCAACCAAGTCTTGATTTCACACAACCCATTTTTTCCCCCTGAGTGTTGTTTCTGCCGAGATTGTTCATCTTCTGTAATGAGCGAGTAGAGAGGTATTCTTCAAGCTGTTTCACATTGTTGCCTAGCAAGGAGCTGGACTCTAACAGTAATTGGGGGCCACACATCTGCCAGAGGCATGGCTTTCGATGCTTGCTGAGGTAGTCCTATCCCAGAGCTCATATTGCCAAGAGGCTTGAACCTTCATCAGCTGGACTCTGAAGGCAAAGCTCTTGGTTAATGTTTTGTTGTTTCTCCATTTCTTAACATTAAGGACTATTGGCTTTGCTAGTTTTGTCCAAGAAACATATACTGAGCACCATTTATTGAGTACTCTGTGCCAGATGCCGTGGAAGACCCTTGACATCTAAAGGTCTTTCCTTTCAAGGGGGCTGGCTCCTTCTCCTGTGGAGTCACTCAAAGACTGATGTGCATGACTCTGGGAACTAATTTATTTCAAACATTCCTGGCACATAGAGCCACAAATTCAAGTAAAAATAGAGCTCTTCCATGATAAAACTAAGATGGTGGATATAGGGAATTCATCTGATATAATTTAAAAATTTAAGTGAATATTAAACATTAGCAATGAACATGCTCAAAGCCTTTAATTTGAAAATGTGCAGTATTGGAATTATAATCCCTAAATTACAATTAAGGCACAGAAGGAAACAGGTGTTGAGACATCAGTGTTGGTAAATAAGGGACTTTTAAATAGTCTAAGTCATTCCTAAGAAAGAGAAAGCATTTTTAAAAATTCTTTAACATATAGTCTAAGAATACATTCTTAAATATGTCTAAACTAAAATAAAAACCAAAGACATGCACAACTGAATGAATTATTTTTTTATTCACTTATGTCTGGATGTTCTATTCTTAGACCTGAACAAGAACATTTCTCTTCATAAGGAATTTATTTCAATGGCTTGAATGTGATGTATGAAAAAGATGTTTTGTAGGGTTTGTTCAGAGCCCAGAACGTTTCCAGAAAGAACCGAGGGAGCTTTGGAGCAAGGCTAGAAAAGTTTAAAGATTTAAGGATGAAATTCAGTTCTTCAGAAGGAAGGACTTAATCTGCTTTTTTTTTTTTTTTTCCGGGAAAAAATTCAACAGAAAAAGAGAGTCATATTAGAATGAGTGAAGAATTTTCTTCATATTACATGTCTTGATAGCAATCTAGACATAAAACTGTTCTCGAGATGGAAAAACAGACCTCATTTACTAGAAATTTAACAGTGTGGTTTTATTTTACCAAGCAAAATGAGCAAAATGACATTTAGTGAATTTAGTGGAATTAAATGACCTGGGGAAAATTAGGAATGTGTAGAAGACACAGTGTCAAATAACAAAGGAAACTGAAAAATAACCAAAGAAAAAAGTAAAAGAAAACATTTCTACAAGTGGGAGGCATGATCTAATTTCTCTTTTTAAAAAATTTCTGTCTTCTTTGAAAGAAAAGTTAACACATCTGCTTTTTTGTGCTGTGTAGGTCAAGGAATACGCTAGCAATAAGAGACTGGGAGAGGACCCCTATTTAAACCCAGGCCAGTGCTCAAGGACCCCACACTAATGTGCTTTTTGCCAGGAGCCTACCCCTTGCCAAAGAATGACGGTGGTCCAAGGAGGGTGGGTGGAAGACAAGGCCAAGGGAGATGGAAAGGGATTCCATCCCGATGGCCAATGGACTGTGCCTAAAGTTGTCCGTTAAGTCCAAGGGATTCCCTGCAAAGTGTCTGCCGGTGGAATGCAGAGCTTCTGAAAGGAACCTTGAAGTGCAGCTGGGAGTGAGCATTGCCTGTGCCGCGGTTGCCAGCCGGTGGCCCGCCTCACGCTGCGCCCTTCTGCAGAGGGCCATCTGCTGCAGCTTTAATGAATGAATCTCTCTCGGGCTTTTTTTTTTTTCTTTTCTTTTTTTTTTTTTAACAGAACAATAGCTTCTGTGGTGTGATCTGCATTCCGATGGATGGATTGAGTCCTTTGCTCATACTCCTGTGTGTGTGTGTATGGGGTATGTGTTTGTGGGGGGTGGTGAGGGAAAAGAGATGGTATACGTCTGAGTCCTATGGGCGGGGAGATGGTGGATGTTGTTGAGAAGGTTAATGCTTAAGTTTGTTTTTCCCTGCAGTGTTCAATCAGCTCTTCCTTTGGAGAGTTGTTCAATTGGGCTGCTGTTCTTTTCCTCTACATGTTCATTCCACAGCTTGTTTTTTTCCCCTCAACACTGAAGGATGGGTTCACTTCTTTCAGAAATGCTAATGAAGTACAAGTCAATGGAATAAAATATTTAAGCAGATTTCCACCCCCCACTTTATAAAAATAATCTGACATTAACTTGGGTTGATGAATCTCTTTCTGTCCCTCTTGCCTTGGCCAGTGTCTGTGAATGTGTTTGACTGTCTTTGATGCAGTACATTGGAGGGTGTCTGCAGCCCCCATCAATATCTCTTTCCCCTGCGGTGCTCATCAAACCAGAGGCTGGTTCTTCTTAATTACAAAGGAGAGAAAGAAACACCCCAAAAGACAAATCAAAAACTTTACCAGGACAGGATTGATTTGGTCTTTGGTTTAATCATCCTTAGAAACAGAAAAAATTTTTACCTTGCCTGTCAATAATGGTCCTGTGGTTATAATCGTTAGCCTAACAGAACTGAAGGAAAAGCTAATTTGGGGGGAAACTTTTGAAGATTGGTTATTTTTCTTACGGAGGTCATCTAGTTTCAGGTTTTCAAGAAAAATCTTACTCAGCCTTCACATAGGAACCAGATACAGGTGCAGCTGCTCCGGTTGAGCAGGGGAGAAATGGGTATGATGGAGACCCAGTCGTACCCCAAGGTGGCCCACGTTCACAGGGCTCTGGTGGATGGAGTTTGTAAAGCTACTCATTGAAGTATTTATTTGTTTTGGGGATTTGTACTAAATCATAGTATGGAGTAGTTTTCATTATTTATTTTTATTGTTATTGTTATTCTGCCTTTATCTGTCAATAGAAGTGCTATTTTATATCTTTCACTGGTATCCCTTCCTCTCATGAGTTTGAGCTGTATACGTCAGAAGATGGGATAGATTGGAACTAAAAATCTCTTCCATTCTATAGCTCAAAGGCAAATGGAAAGTTTTTGCTTTTACTTTTTTGTGGATGGATGTGGAAATCTCATACAACTCTTATATGAGTTATATAATCTCGTATAACTTTCACACAACAACCTTGCCATTTGGTATTTTATTACTGGAAGACATGTGCTTTAATTTTTGTTGAATTTATTTTTCTAGAACATATTTATATACATACATGCCTATATATGTATTTATTTATACGCATGTACATATGCACAAAAGACATATTAGTGTGACTCTTGCATAGTTCATTCTGATAGACGCACATATCTCCACTGGTAGAACATCCTTGAAATTCCTGTGTACAAACCCATTTACCAAACCATAAGAAAATCCTTTTTGTAGAGGCATCAAGAAGGTCTCCTCAAATATATAAGTTGTTGCTGCTTTTGATTTAAGGGTCATCCAGGGGGCTAGAAGAGCAGGCTAAGGAGGCCAGCATTTGTAGGTGCATTTGAATCTTATACATGAATATTTGAGTTTTTATGTAGTCCTGGGACCTCAACCAGTTTGGTGTGGGTGTAGATTGGACTCTAGATGAAGGTGTCGGAGTGGGTGGGTAACTTGCCATGCTCAAGTGGCATGAAGCAGCTAATTTGTTGTTAAACCTGGGATCATTTTGAGAAAGAAAGGAAACGCTAACTGACTGGGATGCTGGAGCATCAGGTATCAGCCAGGACATGCGATCATCCTGCTAGTTTTACTTCCTAGGCCTCAGTAGATGAACAGGACCTATAGCCTTAACGTTACATAAACAATTATGAAGAAGATCGCAACAGCTCAAGAAAATATAAGTTAACTGATTTTTCCAAAGCAGCTTGATGCTCTACAATAATCTTTTATTATTTTTAATGTTTATTCTTAGAGAGAGAGAGAGAGACAGAGAGAGAGAGACAGAGAGACAGAGCATGCACGGGGGAGGGGCAGAGCAAGAGAGGGACATGGAATCCGAAGCAGGCTCCAGGCTCTGAGCTGTCAGCACAGAGTCTGACGCGGGGCTCGAAACCACAAACTGTGAGATTGTGACCTGAGCCGAAGTCAGACGCTTAATCTACTGAGCCACCCAGGTGCCCCTCTGCAATAATCTTAATGGGTTGTAATGGCTTTAACTTGGTCACAGATTATGAAAATGGTGTAGTGAAGGAGCCAGTAGAACAACCACGGTAATAACGGTGACCGAGAAGGCAAGGGGCTTTACGGAGACACCAAAATGTTGTTTGAGCTAGAGTGGCAGAGTCAGGAGATGACAAGTGAAGTAGGGGTGGAGATGACAGGTAGGAATCATTCTCTTGGCTGGATGGATGTTCTGCTGCATCCTGACACCTGAGTATACAGGATACAGACTTTGCATTCAGCTTCGCATTCAGCAGCACCTTACCACAGGCTGTCTTTCTGTGCCTTGGTTTTCTCATCTATGCAAATGGTTAAATATGTGAGAAATACGGTGATGACCCTAAGGTTTTCCTACTCATTGACTATTAATAGATACTCAGTATAAAATTTGGAATGTTGAGCATATTTTATTGTATTGTAATTCTTTGAAAATATTACCTCATCTATAATTTATTTTGAACTGTCCATTAGTCTTAATATTAAATTAAGCTTCACAATCCATTCTTAGGCTATTCCAAATACCTAGGGGCTCATACTTCATCTTTAAAATTTATCATGAGAAAATTCTTTCTTCTAGCTAATACGTTTTTTAGCATTAAGTTGACTAACATCTGAACATGACATTTATGCCGCTTAATCTATTGTAGAATCCCTGTGCTGTTTTCTATCTCAGGACTCATACCTCCTGATTTTTAAGTGATTTTTTAAATTGCTACTGCGGGAAGAAGCACCTTTTAGGAATAGCAAACAAAGTTACCGCTTACACTTCATTTTGTAATACAATTCCTTCCCCAAACTGGAGACTATATTTCCAAAGCTATACTTGGAACTTGCACAGTGTGACAAATGGTCTGAGAAATGACTGCATTTTGCAATCGGGACTGTTCCAGCTAATGGTTATCAAACGTAGAGCAGTTGACATCTGGTAGGAGCCTTGGACAGGGTGGGAACCCTGTGAAACTTTTTGGGGTGCAGGATTGTATTGTATCTAGCTTCATGTTCTTTATTGCTTCTTTGAATCTTGAGGGGAATCTTGATGCTCCATGGGCAACAATTATGGACAAGACTTCTAAGTTTCCAAAGCTGTTCCAAGAACTTTTCTCATCTCCCCACCTCACTTGAGACCCAAAGTAAAGGAAAAAGATTAATCAGGGATAGAGAGGATGAGAGAACAGGTGTAACTGTGAGGTCTGGGCTCAGTGGAACCCTGATCTAGTGTTAACCACTTTCTGTCATGCATGCCTGTGCTGACTCAGTTGCCACCTTTGTTACTTTGCTTAACTGAAAGTTACATACCTGAAGTCAAGTGCAGGCACCCAGCCCTGCTTCAGGGTGGTCTAAAGTAATAAAAAGCAGAAATGGTAGCACAGAATTAAGGACCAGGAAACAGACGTGTAGGTGATTTATAGCCATGAAGGTCCATCTGCCAGTGCAACAATAGTCATTAAGGGACATGGTGTGAGGGATCAAGACTGTGCTGGCTGAAACCACTAATGACAGTCTGGTCTGTGGGGAGGGCAGCGCTGGGACACTTGAGGGAGGTACACACGAGCCTCCAGCCAGAGTTGAATGTAGTCTCTGCTTCCACGGCCCACCATTATGTGTCCTTCTTGCATCTGTGTAGACGCCTCGGGGCAGTTCACAGATGTTCGTTCTTCAGTTCACAACCTGGTATCTCCCTGACAGGCAGAATAGAGCACCTCAAGCTCTTTGTCTCCAGTGAGTGATTGGCGTGAGTGCACTGCCCCTCCACATAGGAATGGGGGGGGGCACTGTGGGCATCAGGCTTTTCCATAAGATGATCGGGCACTGGTCCTTTCGCCTCGCCCAGCCAGAGAGAACAGCAGGACGATGGTACTGACTTTTGATGTGCTCTTGGGCTGCCTTGTGCAGTGAAAGATTCTGTCCCCTTCACTGTGGATGGCAAACTGTGATTAAACCTTCAATGAGCGCTCCTTTACTAGGCAACGGAGGGACAGTGCCTGGAATCTAGTCAGTTCATTGATAAAACTCGAGGTTGAAAGCATGACTATTTCTTTGTGTGAGTGCATCCAGGCCTCATTAACGGGCTACTGTCCAACTCTGCCATCTGAACCAGCTGCTGAGTAATCGGAGGCATTGCAGAGGCCATTTTAAAGCGTCTACGAGTAAAGCTTTTAATTTTCTCTTTGGAAAATTTCAGGACTTGCCAGTCGTCACCGAAGGCTGTGTTGACAGGTTAGGATTTGAGCAGACGGTAAGAATGCAGTAGGTCTTGAGGAGGCAGGGAAGCTCCATTCTTCTTAGTGCACATGTTGTCGGTATTTTCTTTAAGCAAATATCTAACTTCAGGGCCAGGCGTTTGTTATAACTCTTACCTTGAAAATGAAAGCTGAAAAAGGAAAGAAGGTGACTGAGGAACCTGCCCACTTCTGTCCATGGAACAGTATTCTAAGGCCGCAGAAATGCCTTTCTTGTTGGCCTTGGTTAGGGAGGTTTTTCTTTCGAGGTATGTGCAGTGAGCAGCTCTCCTCGTGACACAGATACCCTAAGTGATTTATGACTTTGCCTCGGCGTGGTGTTCATCGTCTTTCCTCCCACCTTCTCCAGACATATTTCTAGGTAAAAATGAACACTTATCAAAAGAAAGCATGACCCAGATGCCCTTGTGAATATTTTAGTATTTCTTGAATCTAACTTCTTTTATGGTCATTCTACACGTCTGACAGAAATACCTTTGTTACATTCAGGTTTTATAGGTTAGTGAGGCTAGCACTATAAGCACCGGAACTTTGCTTTGGAGAAAGCCACAAGAATTAACACAAAAAAAGAGAGCATCAAAGTGGAAAGCATTGCAATGGTACCTCGTATGTATTAGAATTTTCAAAATAGGTTCTACCAGCATCTGAAGTAGCTTGAATTTTAGATGTGAGCTTTGGTAAAAGCATCTGAAAAATAGTTCAGTTGTATCATCCATTATTTTTTAAGAATATTTACTGAAAAATCAAAAAGATTTATATAGGGTTGTGAATTTTTGTTATTGGCTGCTAAAATGTATCTTTTTATGCCATTTAAATGAACAGTTTTTCTCTCATTTTGTAGGCAGTTTCTAGTGACAGAGAGTGTGTCAGTGAGAGACTCTGGTAAAATATGCATTTGTTTGGTAGAGCTCGACATTTCTAGAATTTCTGATCCCTGACTGACCTGTCACTCTTACGCTGGAGACGTAGTTTAGCAGAATTAGCGCATGGACTTGAGAGGCAGACTGTTTGGTTCAAAACCCAATTTCTTTGCTTTGTTTGTTGCATGATCCTAGCGAAATCACTTGAACTCTATGCGTTTGTTGCTTCATCTGTAAAATGGGGATATTCATAGGGCTTTTCTGAGGTTTATTGAGCTGATCTAAATAATGTAGGTGAAACATCTCAGTGTGGCACATGGTACACACTGATGATGTTCGGTGTTTCTTGACATTCTAAGTTGTGGAGATGGGTACAGTGATGTATTCTGTGCAGGAGGGGGAATTACAAGGGTGGTGGTGGGAGACGAGGCAGCCTCACTTCTTTAATAGGGCTGTGTTTGGGAGTTGAGTGCCCTGCTCTTTTGAGCACCCTATACCAAAGCTGTTCTCCAGGTACTGGACTTAATAGGGGACTTCCATGTAACAAGGACCTTTTGACATTTCAGTAACTAAACCTGACTTTGGAGTGGAGGCAAATTTCCCCAATGCTTAGGGTGGTTCTACAGCAAAGGGTTTTCCTTCTAGGTCCTAGTGTGTCATATCTGAGGGGAGAAGACAATTCTAGTTTCTGAAAATAGATATACCTTGCCATACCTGAGATGTAGGAAAAATAAGTGAAACATTTCTACATAAATTCACAGATCTAAAAATAAGACTCCAGTAAACAAACTCTTTGGCTAAATAATACATGGAATAAAAACAGAACTAGTAGGATAGCATTTGAAATTTCTCTTTTCTATGTATCGTTGAAAAATAATGCTGAGACAAACAAGAGGTTCTTAAGAGATATTATTAGGATATATTCAAAGTGCATACAATACCTGACATACCGAATTGAATAAGTAATCATAAATTGAAATGATTTTTTGATCACCTACTGTGTGTTAAACACTTTCTCAGAGCTGCTTCAGTTAATATCCTCATGGACCCGAGTGATACGTTATCATCGTTATTTTTGACGCATAAAGCTGAAGTTGCGAGTGATTTACTTGAGGCTCTATATAGCTAATGATTGACTGGGCAGCATTCAAATCCAGGAATTTCTGACTCTGAATCCAGATGCTTTCTAGTATAATCTTATTGTCTTTCAAGGATAATTTAGTTCAGTCCAGTGGAAAACTAACTGAGCCCCTGTGGTGTGCAAGGCACCGAGGAGGGTACTGGGGATACAAGGCAGACAAGATAGGCATGCCCTCTGCCTTCGAGAAACTGACAGCATAGACGGAAGGACAACAATTAGTAACCATTTGCTTCTCTCTATCATGCACTCCTAGGTGTCTACCTTGAGTAGACATGTTGCTACCTTGAGTACAGTTTAGGCAGTTCATAAGGCACTGTGTTCTCTTAAGGATACTATTTTTCAGTGTCCTTATTTGTACCAATATGTGCATCCCAAATTGTCACCTCCATTACCTAACATCCTAATATAGCCACCTGACATGCTAGTTTTCAGACTAGATTATGTACAGTATAGGGCCATCATCACCTTCAAAGTATAGGTTACTTTGAAGGATCAGTAGGAAAATTATAATTTAGTGAGTTATAATGTATTTCATGGTGAAACAAGACATGTGATAATATCTGCTTTCTGACTCCCAGTGTGATACAGCTAAAGTTTCATGAAGTAGATTTGTCCTGATGTTGTGGAGCTCACATGGAAAAGGGAGAGGGGCAGGAAAGCAATCCCCCTGCAGTACCTCCAAGGAAAGCGGATGGGTGTGGATGAAGTATCTTTGTAGGAAAGAAAAGTCGTGTGACAGCTGATGCTTGGTGGGGAAGGGACAGATTAGTAGTACAGACATTTAGGAGACAAAAGTTAGGTGGCCAGAGAAAATATGGGGGAGAATATGAGGCCTAATGGGGTGTTTTAGAGCTTATTTTAGGAAAGGTGGTATTATTTGTTTTTTACCTCTCCATAGATGTATGAAACTTGCATTCCTTTGAGTATCAGATTCTTCACACCTTAGATCTGCTTAAGGGCGCAGGAGGAGAAAGATGTGGGTCATGTGACACTCTGCTTCCGGTCACTCATCTTTGCGTAACTTGGTACCACCTAAATCTAATACAGCGTTACAACATCTGCTTACGGTCTACACATGAGAAAAAACAAAACAAAACAAAACAAATGGAAAGGGAATTAAAAGGATAATTGGAATGTGTTTCATTTCTCTTAGGACTGTGAATTGCAAATTTCCTTTAGGTTTAGTGTGGTTTTTTTTTCTTCTTTTTTTTTTTTCCTTTCCTAAGTACTTGGGTGGCTGCTCATTTATAATGGAAAATCCTATAAAGAACTTCATGAAAAACTTGGAAATGAGACAACTGAATCTCGATGAATGGATAACTAAAGAATGTCTGGCAGATTCAATTATTCTGACAATGCTTTTACTCTGCTTTATCACTGAAGCTATTCAGAGAGCCGGGACACTTGCAGGCAGGACACCAAGACTCTGGTCATCTCCACAGGATGAGAACATTTAATAAAACCAAATGGAAAACTAGTGATCTCTTCCTTCCCCGCTGACACTCAGGCCATCTGGACAAAGGATTGATTAATAGAAGAGAGCCCAGCCTCAAGCTCTGGGGTTTGGTCCCATCTAGAAGGGAAGTGATTTCCAGGGCTTCTCAATCCTTGTCTGTGTCAGACCTCTTCATTCCCCACTGCTCCTCCTCTCTGTTGCCCTTTGTATTCAGTCAACACGAGGCACAGATACCGGTTTCCTGAGGGACACCAGTGTCCCTTTTCTTGATTCCACTATGGGCCTTTTTAGTCTAAATACTAGTCTAAAGTCTCATGTTGTGTGTACAGCATAATAAACACAAATTTAATCTTTCCCAGTAATCTACTGTAAAATGAGCAAGTTCTTTCCAGTACTGGACATATCTCATTTGCTTTAATTCTTATTCGACGCAACTAAATCAATAGCCCTTCTTTACATTTATGCCTCACTTGTAATGCCTAGTCTTACAGGTTATAGGTAAATATATGTGAAGGAAGATCTCGGCCAGTGTAAGATAAGGCAGTGATGGCAGAACACAACTTGCAAATGAAATAAATGCCTGTAGTGGCTGTTACTCAGGTGTGTGAGGACCTGTGTCTGATGATACTATTGAGGATGCTGTGGTTATGTTTCTAACATCTGGATGTTTACTGACACTTATATTATGCACTGAATCACTCAGTTTCCATCTAGAGGTTTGAGGTCCTTGATATATATTTCTTTAGAGTTCAGGATTAATCCATTGCCAGGCCAGCATGTAGCCACGGACGAGAGGTAAGACAGGCAGGGGCCTCACTTTCCCATCCCATCTACCGATCTCCATTCTTCGCCCCTGTGTATGGGTGAGGAAGCCGCACAGCTCATGAAATATTCCCCCGGCATTTCAATACAGAAAAACGGAGCCCAGGTATAATGTTTTTGTAAGACAATGAGAATTATTTACTTTTTTTCTTTACTTACTAAAAGTCCCCATTGTTTCTGTAGATCTTTCAGCATGTTCCTATTTTGAAATGACCCCCTCCTTGCTTTTTAAAAATGCAGGACCTTGAACACCATCACACACACAAACACACAAAAGGTTTTAAGATTCACTCGTCTTTGATACAAAACCGTGGGGTATCGAATAATCATCTGCTGGCTGGGAGAGCAGATGCTGCTCTCTTTCTCTGCAAACAAAGCTCAGATGAAAAGGGCAACAAAGCCAGGAAGATGTTAACGCCCACCACTCCTCTCCCACCGACAGGCCTGGACTTCCCTGAGGGCCTGCCAGCTCCCATTAGCTGTTCCACGTTGGGCGTTCCTGAGTGATCAAAGAAAGGGTCTTCAGAGGATAATGTAAGGAAATTTTGACAAATGCAGATTAGCCGGGGCACTCTTTAACCGTATTCGGCGGCTCTGCCCACTTTTCGTCGTTCTGGAAAGCACTGATGTATACGTGGCGGGCACAAGCATGAGAGAGCCTTTGCTGGGGCCCCCGAGACACCTGGGCTCAAAACTGGGCTCCACCGTTTCCTGGCAATGTGATCTGGACAATATCTTAAACTCTCGGGGCCTCAGTTTCCTCTGCTGTGTTATGCTGATAAGTTGGCTCTGGGGCATGGGTGGAGGGGAGGATGGAAAGAGGGAAAACCTCTGACTTGTAGCTTTTGCCAACTTCTGTGGCATAACTACTTCCACTAAAGCTATAGAAGGTATCAAGGGTTGTGGCTCAGAGTCTTGCACAACTTCTGAATATTTAATAGTTGGTTTATTAATGAAATGATATCACTGCTGATCTGTAAAATGACCATAACAGAATTTACCTCCTAGGGTTGTGGTAAAGATTAACGAGACAATGTATGCAAAGCTCTTAACACCCTAAATTCTGAAAAGTGGTAAATAGTTAGCAAATAATAACAGTTTTCATTGTTTTTGGTCGCATATCACTTTTAAGAGGTCCTTGTGGTTTTAGGAAGTCTGTGATTCTAATCCTGGCCTTAGAATATCAAATATTGCAAAAATGCTATGATTTAAAACAAACATTCTGAGGATGAAATTAATCTTACCTTATTTTACATCTTAAAATAATTATGTGTACTACCTAACATTTTAGAGGGAAAAGAAGGATATTAAAACATGATTCTGATTCAGAACTTCCTCTCCTCCAGTTCACTCTCCGCTTGTGCCCTAACAAGCTTGGAGGTGAGGCGGGTTGGGCCCTCATCTCCTATTTACACACCTGTTCTTCTGCCTTCTAGGTGAGCTCCTCCAGTGTCGAGTGCAAGGAGGCGATAGGGAGAGAGGGTGATGTTTTATCATGTAGCCGAGTGGGGCCCATGTCCCCACTTTTGCTCTTTCTTTGGCTTGATGGGCTGATAGTTACGAGCCACTGGAGTTGTCCCCTTGTTTCCCTGAGGTGCAGGTTTAGGCTCTGGCTTGACCAGTTTCTCCCCACTCACTCCAGTCACCAGCTGCTTACCCCACAGCCTCTGTGCTGGGGTGCCAGTAATATGGTGCAAGACAGGCAGCCTCCAATGAAGGTCACGCAACCCACAGACAGTTCACAAGGTCTTATTGCGCCAGATGCTGGGAGCAAACTGTAAGCCCCAGTACAAGCCTTTTGTCAGCTTTGCCATCTCTCTCCTGTTCTCATAAACTCTGCTCAGATAGGCAGAAATAGGCAAGGCTGCTTGCCAGAGTAGAAATCCAACTGGGGAACCAAATATTGGTTTCCAGTCTTGGATATAACCATCTTTTTGAATGCATCTCCTGGTTTGTATTTTGTTTTTAATTTATTTATTTTGAGAAAGAGCATGTGCACACACACAGGAGAGGAGCAGAGAGAGAGAGAGAGAGAGAGAGAGAGAGAGAATCCCAAGCAGGTTCCAAACTGCCAGTGCAGAGCCTAACACGGGCTCAAACTCACAAACCATGAGATCATGACCTGAGCTGAAGTCAGATGTCTGAGCCACCCAGGTGGCCCAGCCTTCCTACTTCTATTAGAGAAGCAGCCTTCCCCGTCCCTGTTGCCCACCCCCCGCCCCACCACCGTGGGATCCTCCACCATGAGCCCTGCTGTCTGCACTCAGCCCCAGCCTCCTATTATTCCCTTCCCACAGATGGGGTTTAGATGGTGTGTAGGTATAGTAGTTTGCTATGGCTGCCATAATGAAATCCCATAGACTGGGTGGCTTAAATAACAAAAATTTATTTTCTTTCTGGAGGATGGAACTCTGAGATCAGGTGTCAGCAGGTTGGGTTTCTTCTTCCAGATTTCCTCACCAACCATATTGGATTACAGCCTACCCCAGTGACCTCACTTTAATTCAATTACCTCTTTATAGGTCCTATCTCCAAACACAGTGACATTCTGAGGTATTAGGAGTTAGGACTTCAACACAGGAATTCTGAGGAGACATAATCCAGCCCATAACAGTAGGGTGAGGTGGTTTCTGCTGGCCCCAGGTGTCACTGATGCTTCTCTTTAGAAAATTAATATTTCTGGTTTGTTTCAGCTTGGAGATGTTTTAGATTCTGAGAAGACAGGAAGAAGCCCACTTAAAATTTTATTCACTGGAAATACAAATAGTTAATGCTGAATATTTTTGAGGATTTCACTTTGCCCACATCATCCAATAGCTGAACATATGAAATGTACAAGATAAGAAAACACTAGAGCACATGGCAGACGAGCTGAAGAAAATGGAAGGAAAAGCTATGAAACATAGGAAAAAGAACTGGAAAAAGGGGTGGAAAGTGTCAGAAATAATTGAAAATATCAAAAATCTATTTTGAGACCACAGAAGAAAACAGAGTGTATTTCTACAAAACGTTCTACGGGAATAAGCAGGATGGTGCAATCCAAACTCCACTGAAGAGACTGTGTTATGAATTTAAATAATCACCATAAATGCTACTGTTATTGTCTATCAATAACTTGGAAGTTAGTAGATTATTTCTACTGACACTTCTCATCCATTTTATGGTTTATTTAGCTATTGCTTTGGCTTTTATGGGGGACTCTTAACACCTCAAGATAATGTTTGTTGAATTTGACAAATCAACACATTATGCCACTGTTTACTCTTGTCTCCCAAACTAATTGATGGGTTTTCAGGAATTTCTGAGTGTTAATGACTGCTAATGTTCATTTAAATAAACAAGACACTGAGAGCAGAAAGATGAGCCAGGCAATCTTATGCGATGAGTACATTAATGAAAGTTAGCTCAATAAATCTGCTCCTGGATGGTTGCTGGTACCGAAAGTTTAGTTGCCTTAAGCTCATGCAAAGAAAAGAGCTAAGGGTAGTTGAGGGGAGCCCTTTCAACCCAATATGAACAAAATTTTAAAAATCAATATTTGTATTTCAAAACCTTTTATTTTTCAGCCTTTAAATTCTTAGTTATCATGATAGACAAATGGATGTGTATGTGCATGTGTGTATGTGTATGTGTGTAAGAGAAATAATGAAATATTATAAAGAAGGAAGATGTTAAATATCCTCCCAGAGTACTATTTTATTTCTTTTCTGAAATCACTGGCAGAGAGATTAACATACATTTTGGCAGTCATTCAATATCATGTGTTTGTTTGAATTGCACTTGGGTTCTCCACCCTAGTGGACCTTTCTTGTTTGCTTAGAGTACAACAGAAATGCATTTGTGTGTGCATGTACTTCAGACAGGACCCGTTCACTCTTTCATGCCTCCTCTAAATCATATTCTTATTTTCCTAAGGAAAATGAGGACCTTGTTTTAATTTGTAAAAATAAGAAGTCTCTCCCAATTAGCTGATGTTGGCTTTCTCCCTAAGAATAGTCTTTCGTAGTAGGGCTGAATTTTATCCATTATTTGTCTGAAAATAAGTTATATTATTTGGTAGTACTGGGAATCATAAAATTTTGGGTAAATTTAAGTGAAAAGAGTGTCATCATTAAGATCACTTTTGGGTTAATCCAAAAGTAACAGTGAGGGATAGAAAAGAAATTGGAGAGAGGTAAAAACATGCTGGAAAGAAGATTTGGGGGATGCCAAAACTGCAAATATTTCATTTCAACTACCTTAAGGAAAATTATGTAACAAAATAACTAGTGAAGTACATATTGCTTCTAATATTTGCCTTTCTAAAAGACTTTTGAAAAATGTGGCCCACAGTCTACTTGATCAGAAACATCTAAACACTCACTAAACCTACTATTCCTGGTCTCCTGAGATTCTGATTCGGTATGGTGACATTCAAAGGCCTGAATTTGTAGAGGGCTCTCCAGATGGCTCTGATGCACGTAGAAGTTTGAGAACAACTGTTTGGGGAAATAACTCTGCTCACAGACAATTTATTCTGGCAGCACTGATGCCTGCTTGTCTATTAATCTCTTTTTCCCTTCATTCTGTTGTACAATGAGTATAAGCCCACCAACTACCCATTTTCCTCCAGAGAGGGATTAGGTGAGAAGCCTTTTATATGGAGAAGCCTGTGTAGCCCAGGAAATGTTTTTTATTGACTAAAAGTGATTTCATAATTTCAGTACAAGAGTGTCTCTTTCATGAGTCTCTTAGTGTCAGATGGATGTATTTCAGCTGACATAAACAGAGAAGGACAGTCTTTCTGAAGTGAGAAACAGGTACTTTCATTATAAAACATGTTCATACTTTCACAATAAATTTCTCTGTAATATAGTTCAGAATTTTCACCTGTAGGACGAAATAACTTTGTTTAAACAAAACCGTATTCTTTATGTCCTTATTTTGTGAAAGGACAAACCGAGACATGAAGATACCCAGAAAATTTGCCCTGTTTGTGATCAAAATTCCAGCCACATGGTTAATCTTGTAAAAAAGAAAACATTTATATCTTTTTCTTTTTGCTGATTCATGAAAGTAATATATAGCCTTTGTGGAACTTTTGAACTATAACAAAAAGTATAAAAATTAAATCATCCTCAATTTCAAAACTCAGAGGAAAACATTTCTAACATTTTGGTATATTTTTCTCATTTTCACAATGCATGTAACTGTTAATATTGTGTACATAAATCTGTAGGCAATCCTGATCATTCTTTTAGGATAGATTCCTGGACGTGAAACTCCTGCCAAAAGAGACATTTTTAGGACTTTGGATACTGATTGCTAAATTGCTTCACAGAAAAGTTGAGCTAATTGGTATTCTAACAGTTAAAAGGATAATCAGGCTTCACGGCTTCAAATCAGTGTCTTTTTCATTTTTTTTTTTTTTTTTACCTTGTAAGGACACTTTACATGTTTAGCAAGTTCATGAATCTTTAGTGATTCTGTCTGAATTTTGTGCCTTATGCTTACTCTTTGAAGCTGAAGTTAGTGTAAGCAGTGGATTGAATGAGTAGTATATTGGACAATGTCTTCTGTCTTGCTAGTGACTCTGCTAACTGCAGTGTCTAAAGTTGAACCTGTATGATGCCCTGTCTCTAAAATGCTGTTTCTGTCAGGAGGTCTCCTGACTGTAATGATGGAAGGAACTAGCATGTGACAGCTCTTTGAGGTGCCAGGTATAGCCTCATTGCCCTTCACAACAGGTCATAAAGTACCTTCTTTCACGACACCACCCTCTTATAACAGTCTAGAGTATAACAGACATGTATGACCTTAAATTTGTGTATGAACTTTTTCAGTAGTGTTCTGTAGGTTAGTCTTTTTTTCCTCTAGTTTTTCCTTGTCAACAACTTGAGGACAAGAGAGCTTGACCACAACCTATAATTCTAGCTGGCATCCACGGCAGGCCCACCTATACCTAGATCCTCAGTGTGGAATTAGGGACACTTCCGGTTTTCTTCTCATACAAATATCCGGATGTCATGATTTACTAAATTTACACATGTTATGATGGATGTCAAAACTGTGGAATTAAAACAAAATGCAGTAATGTGAGAGAGATAGGCTGATGTATTAGTCTGCCAGGGCAGCCATAACAAAATACCACAGACTGGGTGGCTTAAATAACAGAAATTTATTTTCTTGTACTTCTGGAGGCTAGAAGTTCAAGACCAAGGTTCTGGCAGGTTTGATATCTTCTCCTTGGTTTGCAGATGGCTGCCTCCTGGGAATGTCTTCACAGGGTCTTTTCTTTATGCGTGTACATCCTTGGTGTCTCTTTCTCTTTTTTTTTAAACGTTTTTTTTTTATTTTTGAGACAGAGAGAGACAGAGCATGAATGGGGGAGGGTCAGAGAGAGAGGGAGACACAGAATCCGAAACAGGCTCCAGGCTCTGAGCTGTCAGCACAGAGCCCGACGTGGGGCTCGAACTCACGGACCGTGAGATCATGACCTGAGCCGAAGTCGGACGCTTAACTGACTGAGCCACCCAGGCGCCCCTCTCTTTCTCTTTTTTGTAAGGTCATACTGGGTTAGGGCCAACCTCACATATGACATCATTTAACTTGACTTACCTCTTTAAAAGCCCTATCTCCAAATACAGTTAGATTCTTAGGTGTCCTGAGGGTTAAGACTTTAACATGTGAACTTTGGGGGTGGGGAAAGACACAATTCAGTTCATAACAGCTGATGTATGTATGTATGTAAGTATCTAACATTGGATATCACTGAATGTGCAGACATTATTTTATTCAGAGATGGTTTGCTGATGGTATATTGTCTGGCCTCTGTCCACATTTCAAAGTCAAGACTTGTTTTATAGAACCTATGGTTTAGGATTAGTGGCCATTTCTTCACGTTCATAAATGTGAACAAGTTAAGGATGACCAAAAGTTTCAATCAATGTACGAAATCCAGGAATAAATGGTAAACTTGAAGTGATGATTTCTTCCGGCTCTAATAAGATAAACTGACTCCAGCAAATCTTGATGTCCCTTTAGATTTTACTTTGTCATGTGCAGCTGGTTTGTATATCCAGTTGTAAGACCTTGCTGGATGTTCCAGTTATACCGTGGAGGTTATGTGCACCGATTCTGCTAGTTTATTTTTTTTTCAACATTTATTTATTTTTGGGACAGAGAGAGACAGAGCATGAATGGGGGAGGGGCCGAGAGAGAGGGAGACAGAATCGGAAACAAGCTCCAGGCTCTGAGCCATCAGCCCAGAGCCTGACGCGGGGCTCAAACTCACGGACCGCAAGATCGTGACCTGGCTGAAGTCGGACGCTCAACCGACTGCGCCACCCAGGCGCCCCTCGATTCTGCTAGTTTAAATCCTGGCTCTGTCACTATCAGATCTAGAACCTTGAACAAAGTGCTTAATCTCTCTACATCCAGTTTCCTCATCTGTAAAAATAGGAATAATAATGATACATAGAGCCCTTATTAGGAGTAAGTTAGTTATGCCAATAAGCTCTTAGAACTGTGTCTAGCACATGCATGTACTTAATGAATGCTAAGTCTTACTATTTAGAAGCAGCCACATATTTTTTTTTCAGGCTGTTAGGATATCATTTTATTCACTCAGACTAGCAATTTACCAAACATAGTTGTATTTGTACATGATACATTGTGATACTGGGATTTATAATTAGAAATATTATAAATTAAATATCTGACACAGAGCTCCTAAAAACCCTGGAATTTCCTAAGTGAAGAAAGTGATAAAGGTGTCTCTTGTTATGTTAATGAAGTGACTTTTGAACACACCTAAGGTGAGTCACCATGTGATTAGAGGGCTGGAACTTTCAGCCCCCCACCCCAACACTGGGGAAGGTGAGAGGGGCTGGGTTCAATCACCAATGGCTAGTGAGTTAATCAGTCATGGCTAATGAGTTAATCAATCATGCCTTTTATGGAAGGCTCCATGAAAACCTCAAAAGATGGGTTTGGAGAGCTTTGCTTTGGCGAATGTGTGGGCAGTCAGCGAGAATGACACTCCGAGAGCTGGAAGCTCTGTATCTTTCCCCATATCTTGCCCTATGCAGCTGTTCCATCGGGCTGTTCCTGACTTATATCCTTTTATAACAAACCAGTAATCTAGTAAGAAAAATGTTTCTCTGAGTTCTGTGAGCTGCTCTAGCAAATTAAGCAAACCCAAGGACGAGATCGTAGAAACCTCTCTGATTTATAGCCAGCTGGTTAGAAGAATAGATAATAACCTGAACTTGTGACTGATGTCTGAAGTGTGTGCATGTGTATGGTGGAGGGCAGTCTTGTAGCACTGAGCCTTTAACCTGTGGAATCTGATGCTGTCTCTAGGTAGGTTAGTGTCAGAATTGAGTTGAATTCTTGGACACCCTGCTGGTGTCAGAGTATTGCTTAGTTGTTATGTGTGGGGACTCCCCCCAACCCCTACTGCACATTGGAATTGGCCTCAGAACACCAAAAACATAGGTACTCATAAATTTTTACTGAATGGATGCATGCGTGATATTTGAAAATTTCTTATTCCCTAGTTCTGCAGTAGGCGAAATTTAATTTGGATTCTGAGTAGCACAAAGGCAAACAAAAATGACTTTCAACTCTGTAGCTTTGATTGTGAAAATCCAAAAAGATGTTCAACATTAATATAACTTTTTAATGCTGAAACAAAACAAAGGTCTTTGACAGCTGTTCTCAAGAATTTTGGTCTAAGACTCTTTATACTTTTTAAAATTATTGAGGACCCAAAGAGCTTTTGCTTATGTGTACTGTATCATATTTATCATATTAGAAATTAATAATATTTATGTATTGTCCGAAATGACAAAAATAAGCCCATTGTGGGTTGGTATAAATAGCATATTTTTATGGAAAATAGTTGTAGCTTCCAAAAGAAACAAAAATTCGGTGAGTACAGTGGTGTTGCCTGACATGCTTACAAATCTCTTAATAGAAGACAGGTAGATTCACATACCTGCTTCTGCATCATTCTGTTGCAACATTTGTGCTGGGTACTTTTAAGAGACTGAGAATGAAAAAGGCAAATAACGTTTTAGTGTGATTCTGAAAATACGTTTGACCGGGTGGACCTCCTGAAAGGATCGTAGGGACTCCCAAGAGCCCCAGTCCACACTCTGAGGTTACTTGACAAAACCAGAAAGTTTGATTAGTGTTAGCTACATTATAAGTGCCTGTCTTGAATTCGGAGCCTTCTAATTGGGACTGTCAGTTAAGCTTTGATCTGGGATTGGCAGGTAGCATCCCAGGAAAAGTCTGGCGGTGTTGTTGAAGTACAGGTATAGGATCTAGAGTCTTGAGAAATTCTTTTCATTTTAATATGATCTTCCCCTTTGATGTGATAGAACTAATTGTGTATCTCAGTCTGTCAGCCAGATGTGATAGTTCTTTAGTAAGATGGCAATAAATAATTCCCAGATTAGAGTGATGGGAAATGTTCTCTTTTCTAGTACATGGTATCATTTCAATGTAAAGGGGAATGTCTTCTGTCCTACAGATGCTTTGTTCTGTGCTGAGCATGTCATAGCCCCTAGGCTAAGTGGTCTCTAATTTGATTGTGTTCCAGCCTAATAAATTGTTTTTAACATGTTTATTTTTAGAGCAATGATTTATTGCTCTTTAAATTAAGAATTTACAAAAGCGACTATCTTCTCTCACTTTAGAAGGGCTTGACTCCTTCTTGGGAAATTCTTACATGTGAGCACAATTGAGTGTATTTGCCCCAAAAGAGATTCTCATGTGCTGCTTGTGTGATGATCCTCACAAGCAGTGGCAACAGTACAGGAGAACATTCCAGTTGCTTCTCATGAATTTTAAGACAAGCTAACTCTCTGTTGAATGTCAGGCACTTTTCTATACAAATGCATTGTATGTTGAAAGCCTAAATAATCAGGAATTCTGGGATTTTACTCTGAGAAGTGTGGTATCTGTCTAGTAAGCACAATTGTGTGTTTTCTCCCATGGTAAATAATATACTGAAATCTTTTTCAGCTCCAAATATATATTTTTTTAAATTTCATCCCATGCTCACAAGAGGGCGCTAATTTGTATTCATGCCTAAAGTGGTATCGGAATAAATTTCCTTAAATCTCTTATGGTCAAACTGGAGAAACCTTGGCCACAAGAAAACTGCTAATTGGTTTCCTTTTCTTTTAGCAGAATAATTTGAAATTTTACAAATCTTGGGTTGAAAAAAATGCGACATATCGCATACTTGTCAGATAGATGGCAAACCCAGTTTTGAGGGGAAAATTGATTTAGGGAGTAAAGATTCTGTTTTTTTGTTCAGTTTAATTCTTGTTAATTTTTAATTGGATTCTTGACATGACAATAAATAAAAGAGTATCAGGACTTACAGCAATCAATAAATATAAACCTATAAATACAAGTATTTAAATAAATACCAGGGTGTATGGGTCCAAGCATTGTTCATATCCTTGGATTAATCCATATTTCTGCTTTCCTTGTTATAGTAAAACAAAGCTTTTTAGCTCAAGCTAGTTCTCATTTTTCCCCTGATTGCCAAAGAAGTACATATTTATTGTAGAAACCTCAGAAAATATAAGAAAAAATTTAAAAGGAAACAAGAATTACTCATAATCTCATAACATGATTAATCATAGTTGATATTTTGGTTTATTTCCTTCTACTCTTTTTATGTATATAAAAGTGTGATAATACTATGTATAGATATATAAATTTAGTTTTGTGTGCTACTTTGAAAAACTTAATGTTGTATAAGTTATTTTCAAGGATCATTTAAATTGTTTTAGACGCACTTTTAATGACTGTCAAGTATTCCATTGTAATTATCCTATTAATAAAAATTTATATGCTTTCTTTTTTTTTACCAGGAATAATAGTGTGATGTTTTTATTCATAAATAAATCTTTGATAATATATCTGATGATTCCTGTAGGAATCTTACAGATTCCTACAAATGTAATTCCTAGGTGGAAGAATATGATCATTTTTAAGGTCTTTGACATATACTGCTACATTATTTTCTAGAAAGGTTTTTTACCAATTTCTACAATAGGAGAATACCTGATGTTCACAAACTACCCTCATTAATGTTGAATATTTAATTAAAAAATAATAGCTAATTTGATAGGTGAAAATGTTAGCTAATTGTTGATCTAATTAGGATTTCCTTGTCAAGCTAGAGAAGTTAACTATTTTCTGTTTTCATTAGCATTTTTCTTTTTTTTTCCTGGGAATTATCTTTTCATGTCTTTTGTCCATTTTTCTACATGGTATATAAGATTCTCTTATCTTCATCTGCTATATTTGGAGTACTCCCTAGTTGGTACTTTGAATTGCTTATGGCTATACACGCGCGTGCACACACACACACACACACACACACACACACACAGGAGCAGTTTTAAGGTTTTATCTATGTAAATCTTTTGAATACTTGTGTGGTGTCTGTCACTGATTTTTCTTTTAATGTGTAGAATATTCAGATAATTCTTTATTAAAATATTTTCTTATGATAGGGACAGGTTTTCAGAGGTTCTGAATTATATTTTAGCTTCATTTAGTAAAAGATTTACAGGAGAAATAAGCAGTTGAAATAATAAATATTGAGAAGGAAAAATAACACCTAATGTTATGTTAATTTGGGAATTATGTTAATTTTACCTGAATTTTAGAAAGATTTTGCTCCATATTTACACTATAGTCTTTTCTGGTAGGCATTTATTACAGTCTTCCCCATTTTTCTTGTATTATATGAGGATGATTGCAATCAAGGTGCTTTTTGAAAAATTATTTTTATTTCTTTTATTGATCTAAATCCGAGTTAGTTAACATATAGTGTAGTATTGGTTTCAGGAGTAGAATTTAGTGATTCATCACTTACATATCCCACCCAGTGCTCATCCCAACAAGTGCCCTCCATAATGCCTATCACCCATTTAGCCCATCCCCCCACCCAGTTTCCCTCCAGCAACCCTCAGTTTATTCTCTGTATTTAAGAGTCTTTTATGGTTTGCTTCCCTCCCTATTTTTATATTATTTTTCCTTCCTTTCCCCTATGTTCATCTGTTTTACTTTTTTTTTTTTTTTAGTTAAAAAAATTTTTTTAAATGTGTATTTATTTTTGAGAGAGAGAGAGAGAGGATGTGTGGGAGGGGTGGAGAAACGGAGACATAGACTCTGAAACAGGCTCCAGGCTCTGAGCTGTCAGCACAGAGCCCAACGTGGGCTCAAACCTACAAATCATGAGATCATGACCTGAGCCGAAGTTAGACGTTCAACCAACTGGGCCACCCAGGAGCCCCACATCTGTTTTGTTTCTTAAGTTCCACATATGAGTGAAATCATATGATATTTATCTTTTTGACTGACTTTCTTCGCTTAGCATAATACACTGTAGTTCCACCCACATTGTTGCAAATGGCAAGATTTCATTCTTTTTGATTGCTGAGTAATATTCCAGTGTGTGTGTGTGTGTGTGTGTGTGTGTGTGTGTGTGTGTGTGTGTATACTACAGCTTCTTTATCCATTCATCAGTTGATGGACATTTAGGCTCTTTCCATAATTTGGCTATTGTTGATAGCATTGCTATAAACATTGGGGTGCATGTGCCCCTTTGAATCAGCATTTTTGTATCCTTCATATAAATACCTAGTAGTGCAATTGCTGGGTCATAGGGTAGTTCTGTTTTTAGTTTTTGAGGAACCTCCATACTGTTTTCCAGAGTGGCTGCACCAGTTTGCATTGCCACCAATAGTGCAAAAGAGTTCAACATCTATTGTTTCCTGAGTTGTTAATTTTAGTCATTTTGGCAGGTGTGAGGTGGTATCTCATTGTGGTTTTGATTTGTATTTCCCCGATGATGAGGGATGTTGAGCATCTTTTCTTCTGTCTGTTAGCCATCTGGATGTCTTCTTTGGTGTCTGTTCATGTCTTCTGCCCATTTCTTCACTGGATTATTTGTTTATTTGGGTGTTGAGTTTGATAAGTTCCTTATAGATTTTGGATACTACCTTTTATCTCATATGTCATTTGAAAATATCTTCTGCCATTCCATCAGTTGCCTTTCAGTTTTGCTGATTGTTTCCCTTGCCATGCAGAAGCTTTTTATCTTGAAGAGGTCCCAGTAGTTCATTTTTGCTTTCGTTTCCCTTGCCTCTGGAGACATGTCTAGTAAGAAGTTACTATGGCCCAGGTCAAAGAGGTTGCTGCCTGTTTTCTCCTGTAGGATTTTGATGGTTTCCTGCCTCACATTTAGGTCTTTCATCTATTCGGAATTTATTTTTGTGTATGGTGTAAGAAAGTGGTCCATTTTCATTCTTCTGCATGTTGTGGTCCAGTTTTCCCAGCACCATTTGCTGAACAGACCCATTGTATATTCTTTCCTGCTTTGTTGAAGATTAGTTATCCATACATTTGTGGGTCCATTTCTGGGTTCTCTATTCTGTTCCATTGATCGATGTGTCTCTTTTTGTGCCAGTACCATACTGTCTTGATGACTACAGCTTTGTAATACAGCTTGAAGCCCGGAAAATCAAGGTACTTTTAAATTTCATAGCTTCTCTGTAAAGTGTTGGTTACATCTTCTAAAGGTGTTGAGTCACCTGTAGCTTTAGTGATGTTACTTGACTCTAATATTTTTGTTGTTTACTGATGCACAGTGCCTGGAACATAGTAAGTGCTTGGAGGTGTTTGTTGAGTGAATGAATAAATGAATGACCTAGTATTTTTTTTTTTTTTTTTACTTTTTTAGAGTAAATTAATTGTCTTATCTCTTTAGGTGTACTTACTTAGACTGAATTTGATTTTTTGTTCTATTCGGCTTATCGTCTCTTCTCCAAGCATTAAAGAGGTGCCTCATTTTCTCATGCTTTCGAAGTACCAGATAACAGACCTAAGGATCTAATCCTCTTTGGTTCTATTTCCAAGAAATGTGCCGATGGAAAATGAGTCCATTCCTCTCTCACTCTCTGTCTGTCCGTCCCTCCCTCCAATTTGCCAAGAGAACCAATCTTGCCAGATGACCCTATGTTGGGTACATCACGGAATTGAGCTTTGATTTCCCACGTTACTCAGGGTTTCTCTTCAGGCTGGACTAGTCGCCCCTTCCATCCTCATCACCATGAGCAGCAAGCCCTGACAACAATCTGAACTTCTCCCCTCCCAGAATTCTGTTCCCAGCCACTTTCCTTTGTCTCCCAGCTCTGTTCGGACCTCAGTCGTCTCTCCTCGGGTAGAACCTGTGGCAACCTGGCAAGACAGCCCGCGTCCATGCTTTTAACAGAGTTCTTCTCCTATGACAACGTAATACTCTTCCCTCCTCTAGGAACCCACTTCATTTGGATGTTATGAATCTGGTTGTCCATTCTTATTCTCTCAGTTAAGGCCCTGTTTCCCACTAAGGCTTCATTTCCCTCCTTTAGGGTTTCCAGGTTTAGCAAACAATATAAGATGCCCTGTTAATTTGAATTTCAGACAAACAAGGACTATTGTTTTTCTGTCTAAGTATGTTCCATGCAATATTTAGGATATACTTATACTCCAAAATGGATAAAAGGGTGCCCTGTATTTTATCTGGCACTCCTGCCCTCATCCTGTGGCTCATTTCATAGCCCCTCTTAAGTCTCTGGGGTCAGCTGGAACTCTGCCCCACTCACCACACCTCCTATTTGAACTCCTCTCAATCAGGTCCCCATCCCGGCCTGGCTCGATCTCTTCCCTGAGCACCTGGTGTTATTAATTCTTCTACATAATTGCATACATGTTTTTCCAGTTTACTTTGTGTTATTGTCTGACTCACTTACACATAAGTTGGGGCTGTTGTGGTTGGGCTAGATGGAAAGCCACCTGAGAGCAGAAGAAGCCCCACTTACTCATGCCTGAAACTCACTCCTGCCTTAGCATCACCTCCCTTGTCAAAGGGCTTCAGCTGTTTCCATTTCCAAAAGCTGTCAGTGGAACCAAGACTCAGGTTGGTAAACTCTTCACTGTACAGCCCATACAAGGCACAACCCTCCATTACCCTATTAGAAGATTTCCTTATGAGGCAGGTGTTAGTTTCTGGTCCCTTGAAAACTGTTAAGAAGATTTTATTGGGTGTGCGAAGCAGATAGCAGCAGATGCAACTTAAGGAATGGTTTTGCTTCAGTGCTTTCCTTCTTTCTAACAGGAGTCGATTTCAGATGTGTTCATTTCACCTATCTGCATCTAGAAACTATTAATAGCCCTTTTTCTTTCACTAACACAGCTTGTTCTCTAGCAATCAGCATACTGGTGTGTTCCCGATCCTGCTGTGTCCTGCCTTTACACCAAAAAGAGAAAATCTGGCTTAAATTGCTCTTTTTGAAGCACAGAGGCATTAAAATTCTATTATTATTTCTTTTCTTCTCTTAGGCTCTTAGTACAAGGTCACATACAAGGGTCTGTGGTAGAACATAAGAGCATCCAGTTCTGTTTCCGTGGGCACGTGCTGCGTGATCATCATTTTGTGGTCCTTTAACTTGTATCCAGTGGATCCAGCTGATGCGGTTTCCAGCATTGGAACCTTTTGTTTCCCAGCATGATGGGATGATGGAGCTTTTCGTACCTCTCGGCAGGAACATTTGATTCATGTTTCTCTTAGCTCTGGCAGCAAAAATTACTTCTTAGGATTTTTTTCCTTCACAGTGGTACCAAGTTGCTGTTAGCAAAGTTGCTGAAACTTTTTCTACCCCTGTGCTGACATTGGGGCTTCAGAGTCTTTTTCACTTTCCTGATGGGTTTCTGTTTGTGCATGCACACAGCAGCTATAGGGCCAGTTGCCTTGCACACTTGTCCAAGCCTCACATGTGCAATTGCAGTGGCAAGGCAGTGTCTCTCTGTAACGCACTGTCACCATCTTTGTTGATTTTAAAACAACCTGTGGGGAAAGCTTCAGGAACCTGCATGACTAAACCTCACCAGCAAGGTGCAGGTGGTCAGCTGTGCTTAGCCCCCTGCTAAGTCTGGGATTCTTGGAGATGCAACATTAAAGAAATATGGAAGATGATGGGGGTTGCAGGCACCTTAAATGTTAGCAAAGACTAATAATTAGGAGTGTCTGTTTATTGCCATTTCTTGAGACTCTAATGACCTTGTAAATTACAAGAACTGTATTGAATATTTGGTTCTAATGTTGTATATGTTGAGGTGTCCTACTAATTCAACAATTATGTACATCTCAGTGGAGGATACTACATTTTCTAGGGATATCACAAATGAAATTCAGGAAAAAGGAAAAGTGGAACAGAAAGGAGTTTCTGTTTTCATTCATTGACTGATCAGGCAATTGTGGAGTACATTGTCTGCCCCGCACTGTGTTGGTTGTTTTCCCCCTAGCTTTAGGGACCTCAGGGCTTGTAAAGGAGATACACATGAAGAAAAACAATCAGAGTACATTGTAGTAAAGGCTGACTAGAAATATTTAGCGTATCAAGTGAGTACAAGAGTCAGTGTAAAAGAATAACTTAATGATGCATGGATACCATTTGGTTTTTCAAAGTTGGTGACATTTGAGTTAAACATTGATGGAAGTAGGGATTTCAGCAGTCCTAGAGAGCATCCAAGGTAGCAGGAGGGATGTTAATGAAGATACAGGGGCAGATGAGGTGTTTAGAGTTATCCCATGGCAACAGGAAAGCCTAGAGGGTTGAGGCAACAAGACAGTGATAAAGGGACATCGTCAGTTCTGAATTATAGAAACAAAGCTCAGAATGTGGGAAGACTAGTTTTGGCTATGATAAAAGCACACCATAGAGGCAGTGGCAGTGGGAAAGGAGAGGGAGAGGTAAATTTGAGACAGCTTTCGTTGAGAGGAAGAGGAGGAGATCCCTTAGTTCAGTGTAGCCAGATGTTTTGAGTTGCCATCAAACAAGATTGGAAACTGAGGATGAGAAGGAGGTTTGGGAGAAGGGGAAAGAAGTGTATTCATTATATTTGGCCATGTTGGGTTAACGGTGGAAACATCCAGATGGAGATATTGGAAATACCAATCTGGAGTGCAGGAGAGAAGTATATTATTTTAATAATTCAAAATTCACAAAAGAAATAGGACATTTCGGTATTGGAAATAGTGCAGCTCGAGGCAACCCATCAGCTAGGACTTGCTGTAGATATAGGTATGGTCAAACAAACACAAGTGATGGTTGGAGCTGTGGTACCAGAAGACACCTGCCAGGGAGAATGAAACGCATAAAACTGAAATCAGAATCCCTTGAACACTAAAGGTGGGGAGGAGAATAAGAGAAAGACGGCAGGAAAGGCTGACTGGGGGGTTCCCATCTGGGGTGGTAATGGTACATGAAGGGGGATGTGAGGGAGGAGACGTGTGTCAGTTTCCAGTTTTTATTGGAACATTGGCATTAAGCTGTTCAGATGCCTCCATATGGTCCATTCCCAGGCATCACCAGCAGACTTCTGGGTCTATGTAGGGGGGCTGAAATGGGTGGGCTACTAGTTTTACTTAGCAGTGATGAAAAGGAAAACAGGCTACCTGAGGAGGAGTATGGTTAATGGCTCATGTTTTATTTTAATAATCTACTTTGAACTTTGAATTTCCTGAACTTTGCTCGAGAATATGACGGTGGTTGGATAAATGTTTGTGTATGCCTATACAAACTACCACCTGTAGTGCTCTCTTATAACTTCAACCTGTAGAGTGGTTGTCAGTATTAGTTTTACTTTGATTTGTTTGTTTGCTTGTTTTTCCTTTTTTGCAAAGAAATAATTTGTAGGGCAGGTAGAACTTTCTGGTGTCTCTGCTGCCTGGTGGGTGTAAAGGATACTGGCATGCGTCTGACAAGTTATGCATTGCATTATCCACACTTTTCAGGACCACAGCTTTATGCTTATGCTTTTAAAGATACAACAAGAGAACCAATTCATACTTGATCTGGTGAACTAGTGCAATCCCTAAATGTATTTGGCAAACTTATATTTACTATGTATTTATTTAAGTTTTCTGTTTTTCCTTCTAAATGAATTAGCCTTTTCTGATATCTTTTTATGTGGAAATCATCTGTCTCTTAAAAATCAGATATAAGGAAGTTATTTTGATTCTAACTTTACACGGAGTATTTCTGACATATATTTCTTATTAGCTTTTTCTTCTGAGATGACAAGTATCTTTGAAAGTTACTGAAATGCAAAATGTAGGAAAGGAGACCAAGAAGTCAATATTTAATGAGGATTTGGATTAGCATCGAAACCTTCATCTTCAAGAAATAAAAACTCCTATGATTTTAGACAATGACAGAATCTTTCTCTTTGGCCTTCACTCTCCTACACATAAATATTATAAAGATAAGAAGGGCAGAAACTATTTATAAAGATAAGAAGGGCAGAAACATTAGCTGTGGTGAATAATGTGGGATGATAGTTGACATTTAATTGGAGCAGAATTCATGTATGGATGGACAAAGGGAACCTCCACGTTGCTGACTTGTGAATAGGTTTCTCCGGATCGTAAAGTGCTTCCAGCTGGTAGGATTATATGACTGTTACCAACATGAACTTCCCATAAGGGAGCAATGGAGGTATGGTCTAGGGCTTGGGGTACTAACGCTCAAAGAGAATGAATATGGACCGAAATAAAAACCCATAGTTTTTTTTTCCTCCAAGTTTTCTATACATCATCACTCCTTTAAAAAAATCAGCAAAGTAAACATCCTGACTTTGGGATATTACTTGAGAGACACTCTGCAAATATATTCATTAACTTTTCTACTTCTTCAGGATCTCAACTATATTATCTCAATTATCTGGCATTACTCATTGACTAATACCTTATTGAGGTGGTGGGATTTAAATTTCACCTCTTCTCCATCTACCTACTTTTCTTGATTCCACTCATTAAACTGGAGAGATTGGACTGAGGATCTTGTTCCAAAAGAAAGAAATAATAATTTTACCCTTAGCTGTCGGCAGACTTGTAATTGTATTCCCTTGGTCTCAAAGGGCAGTCAGCAATGGAGTGATGAGACACGAGTCTAAGACCTTGAAAACCAACCCCAAGCACATGATTTTGGATAGGTAGCTGGTGCTTGGTCTTTTCTGGGTGAAAAATTGTCAGTTGTTAATTGCAAATATGAGCTGTGGTCATCCAACATGGAACAACTCTTATAAAAGTGGTTTTCTTTAAGTTTCAATTGGTTACTTGATTCACTTGTCTTAAAAAATTCAGAAGCAGTCATAAATCCACGTCATGCCTTTAGATAGGAAAGGGACTTTTTTGTGGCCCATAAAACTTAGCTTTCTGACCCCTCTAGTGAACTAGAAAAGTCTTTTTTTTTTTTTAATTTTTAATGTTTATTTTTGAGAGAGAGAAGGAGGAGGGGCAGTGAGAGAGAGGAACACAGAATCCAAGGCAGGCTCCAGGCTCTGAGCTGTCAGCCCAGAGCCCGACGTGGGGCTCAAACTCACGAACTGTGAGATCATGACCTGAGCTGAAGTTGATGCTTAACCGACTGAGCCACCCAGGCACCCCAACTAGAAAGGTCTTTAAAGATAAAGCAGTAAAACCCATTTATTGTATAGATGAAAAAGTGAAGTAGAATAGGTTGTTTCTCTCTATGTTTAATTAAAATCCATATAGATCCCTTATTTTTGTCGTGACTGGTCTGACATCCTGAATGTTAGCTATGTAGGTCCAGCTAAACTTGGAAGTCTAGGCTGCCATATGCAATTGGACTAGCCAACAGTGGAAGCTGCAGTGGGAAGACTGGGCCTCTCTGCTCCTTCTTGAACCCTCGCAGTTGTGTATTCTGTCATCTCATGGGCACCATCCAAACATCTTGTTCTAATCTGCCCTCCAACTACAGTTTCAACTATAGGAAAAAAGTAACACATTTAGTATTTATTTATTTTTGAGACAGAGAGACACAGAGCATGAACGGGGGAGGGGCAGAGAGAGAGGGAGACACAGAATCGGAAACAGGCTCCAGGCTCTGAGCCATCAGCCCTGAGCCTGACGCGGGGCTCAAACTCACGAACTGTGAGATCATGACCTGAGCTGAAGTCGGACGCTCAACCGACTGAGCCACCCAGGCGCCCCAAAAAGTAACACATTTAATCAAAAAGCATCTCTTTATCTATTTGACAGTAACATTATCCCTCTTCTGTTTTCGGTTATTGTTACTGGCAATACTGATGATATTTTTCAGGGTTTGCTGTGGGCAGGTTTGCTGCCTATTTTTGTACAGGTTGCAAGCTAAGAATCATTTTTACATTTTTAAATGGTTGAAAAAATAAAAATAATGTTTCATGGCATCTGAAAATGATGTGAAGTTCAAATTTTAGTGTCCAGAAGTGAAGTTTTAGAGCATAGCCACGCCCATTTATTTGTGTATCGTCTGAGGCTGCTTTCTGGCTACAACAGCAGAACTGAGTAGTTGCTGGAAACACTGTCTCACCTGCAAACCCTAAAATATTTACCATCTGGTCTTGTACAGAAAAACTTCCGCCAACCTCTATACCACTTACTCTACATATGTCAGTTTATTTAATCTGTATAACAATACTGCTCAGTATGTGCCTTTATTATTCCCTTTCTACAAATGAGTAAACTAAGGCTTACAAGGATGTGAGGTGACCACAGTGAAACAGCTAGGGGATGATAGAGCTGAGAGAGGGACCCATGTTTGTCTCATGTGGAAGGGGCTACTCTTTGTCATACACTAAATTGCCTCCACTGTTGGCTAACAACTCAGTCCTTTTGTACAACCACGTTGCTGTCTCTGCAGTGCTTCATCGTTCTATCTCCATTAAATTGAGGTCAAGGAATGCACACTTGGAAGTTAATGCACAGTAAAGCTGAGCATAACATAGATCACAATTTGATAAATCTTTCCCTTAATTGAATGAGCAATCCGTCAAACTCTGCAGTTGATTGAGGCTTTGGTAGAATATATGTCAGAATAAAACCATAATATGTTTTCTTCCTGTGGTCTAGATCTGTATCTGATGAACTTCCCAGAGTAAGTGCTGAGCCAACAAACTGATGGGAGTATGGGCCAGAACCAAAAGAGCAGCTGAACCCCAGGAGGAGGACACCATGAGAGTAAAAGTAGTGCTTTAAATATGGTGACTGTGACTTGAGCTTTTTAAATTGAGCCATGATTGTAATCATTTGGGTTTCTCTATTTTTGATGGTAGGGATTAGCTAAAAACAGACATTAGACAAATCACAATTCACTTGAAATGGGCACATGGAGGGAGAAAGAGCTTGAGAAACACAATCTGAATTTATAATTCAACTGGTGTACAGAGTTGTTTGTCACCTAGAAAAATGCAACAATTAAAAACTCATTATATTATACATTTCAAATTGGAATACTTCAAGATGTTCACCAAACAGTGCAGAGGAACATCTGAGGCCCTTGAATACCTGTATTTGAGTGGCATGAATGTCTCTGTGTACATAATCTTTAGCCATATGCTCCATATGTCAAAATATCTTCAAAGAAACTGAATAGTGCCTCTCTCCATTGGCTCACTTCCTTTTGACTTTCAAGGCTTTCAATTAGTGAAGAAAGACAATGGTTCATAAAATCGCTTCAATTTTTTTCCTTAACGTACCTTTAAATTTGTAGGAAAATTAAAGCCAATGTGCATGCACTTATATTGGGCATCTTCTTAAAGTTAGGTTTCCTTTGTTTGCAAGGAGCAGTTGCAGAAATATCACTAGCTTGAATGAAAAGGGGAAATGTATTGCGCACATGGATATGATCCAGGGCTATCTTGTAGAATCCAAAGACAGCTAGTGTGAAGGGGCATCACAAAGGACTAGGCAGGGCTGGAAATGTTTGAAGGCAGGTGGCTGTGTTTTGGTCTCATTCTCACTCTGTCAGGCCATATGGTCTCTTGTTTCCGTTTCTTCCTAGTGTCTGCTTTTGTTTTCTCTTTCTGCAGACCAGTCTTTTCTGCTTCTCCTTTCACATTTTGGAATATGGCCTTTTCACAGCCACCAGAGACAAGCCAAAGTCCCAGTTCCAATTCCTAGCAGACAGAATCTGTTTAACTTAGCTTGGCCCATGGGACCAATCCACTGTGGCCAGGGATATAGGTCTCATAGTTTAAACATGACCTTTAGGATCCATTCTTGGGTTGAGGAGAATTTTCAGGAAAAGAAGTGGGAGACTGGGCAGAGTTTCAGAAATGTATCTACTACTTTCCCCAGTTGCCCATGACAGACCAAAAATGAATGGACTACTTATTTATTATATTTGTGAGATTTATTACCCAGATAAATTACTGAGATTATATTTGTGTATGTTTTTATATGTTCTGTTTATTTTCTACAAGTGCTCAGGTCCCCTGGGATATTGGGCTGTTTGAAGCTGAATGTTGGAAAAGCTCACTGATTGGCCTGTATCCAAGCTCTGTTCCTGGTCACGTCTACCACTAGGCTTCTGAGGGCAATCTACCTCTGCATGGCTGACCCCAACTCTGCATAGCATGTGTGATCTTCCAACTTCACTAGTGGGAAATTGTTAGTCTATCCCTGCCACCCTGGCGAGTTTTGAAAGATGAGGAATCTCTGTATTTACCCCCCTTTTTAAAGATGACAAAAAGGGTCACATATTTCTGAGGCGCCATTGCTCTCTACTACTTCTAAAGAGCTTTTGTTCTTGACAATCACGGCAGATCCTCCTATTGGAGATGATTTCCAGCAGCCTGTGTTGGACCTCTCATGCTTAGTTCAGTTCCTTGCCTACTATGTGACAGGCAACACGTTGTGTCCTTGGGCTGGAGACACATAAAGAGTGGATTTTCACATTTAGGCAGGTATAGAGACTTAAAAATATACAGGGTACTAAGGAGCACGGGGGAAGGGCATTCAGATGAATGTCTGGGTCTGAAGTGATGTTTCTTATTCCTAAAAGTCCTTTTAGGAGCAAGCCTGTGCCCCACACCTAGCTGCTTTCTCAGTTTCAGTTTCTTCCTGTTCTGCAAAACACCATTGTCATAAATCAGGAAGCATTTATATATATGAGTCTGTTTCAGGGTCCTGTGCATTCATCTGTTTCCACTTGTGTCCATATTGTCTTAAGCATTGCAGTTTTATAGCAAGTTTGCTATCGAGGAATGTAAGTCTTTCAGCTTTCTTCTTCCACTTCCTCCTTTTCCTCATTCTCCTCCTCCTTCAGGATTGTTTTGGCTACTCATTTGCATAACAATTTTAGAATCAGGCTTTCAGTTCCCACCAAGAATTCTAGTGGGGCTTTGATTGGGATTGGTTTGAATTGGCACCTCAATTTTGAAAAACTGATGTGTTTACAACATTGAGTCTTCCAATTGATTTGGTCTTTTAAAAACTATTTTCAATAAAGTTATGTAATTTTTAGCAGTAGAGTCTTGGATATATCTCATTAGATTTATTTGTAGATATTTAATGGGCTTCAGTATTATTAGAAATGGTATTTTTGTTAAAACTTTATTTTTATTTGCTGCTAGTATAGAAATAAAACTCATTATTTTGTATTTCAATCTACAGTGACTTTGATATATTCACTCATTAATTCTGTTTGAATGTAGATTCTTTTGGATTTTCTGCATCTACAGGAGGTGTTCTGTCTTCTTCCAGCCCAATCCAGCACACCCAGCGAATCTGTTTGCATGGATTTAGGATTTTACCAGAGCTTTGAATTCGAGCTTATTCCACTTTCCGGCTTCTCAAGCAAGGCATCACAAAGCCTGCTTAAAAATAGAGTGGGAGGGGTAGAGGAGAGAGGGTATGGATCCAGGAAGAACAAAAACAAATTAATACTTCAGTAATTATTGCTGCAAATATAAGCCCCTTGCATAGTTAAGTACTGTCCTCTCCCAGACATTCAGATTAAGCTTGTGATTAATCATTTTCTGCCAGGATATTTCTCTAAAACACATTATTTTAATTCTTTTAAATAACTGAAAATTTTCATTGGCAATACCAAATTTAAAATTTTGCAGTCCAAGCAGTATACGTTCTAAAGCTGGAAAAAATAGCTGTTCTTTCAGGAGGCTTGAAGCTCGGGGTGGTACAGTCAGAGCCCAACAGTAGGGGGGACATTCGGAAAGGAAAGATCAGGATGCCCAGCTCCATAGAGAGGAGAACACTCAGGCAGACACCCATCACTCCCCCAGAGCTTGATTACTGCAAAGCCAGGGGTTGATCACTGCACAGTTCCCAGCCCCTAGCAGAGTGCAGGACATAGCAAATGCTCTAGCAATGTTTATTAAATACACAACCAAGGTGAAGAATATTGAGTATTTCATGTGTGAATCACTCAGAGCCACAATATCATTTTATCCCCAGGTGGGAGGCAAGATGGTGGGTTTTCTGTTTGTCATCATTTCATATCTATCCCAGAGCAGCAAGACTGTCTAGACTGACAGAACATCATACTCCATTCCCTGTTTCTTAATTTAGTACATACCAGAAGTGTAAGGATTTCTCAGAGCCACAGAAAACCTCTCTTAAGAGAAAACCAGTAGAGAAACCTAATTAGAATATAGTGACACTTTCAAATATCCCAGCTCTATTTGCGACTGTGCAGAGTTAAATGAACAGAGTTCTCAGCCCCAGCGCCTCAACTGAGCCTTCTCTGGAGACAAGCCCTTGGTGTGAAAGTTGTCTCAGTGATATTATTTGAACATCAGAGATGTAGCTATCATTAATATTGACCAGCTGCACTGTAACTCTGATTTCTTTTATGCTACAGGGAAATGTGCCAGCACAAAAGGTTTCCCTGGGAGAAGAGAAGTACTGTTACTTCATAGTGTGGAATAAAGTTGGTTTTTTTCTTCTTTTTTTTTTTAATTTTAATTCCAGTAGAATTAATATACAGTGTTGTATTGGTTTCGGGTATACAAAGTTGGTTTCTTAGTATTTATTATCAATACTATTCAGGGCCGAGAAAAGGAGGAGATGAGTAGTTGCTGTTTAGTGGCTACAGGTTCAGTTTGGGATGATGAAAAATGTCTGGAGATGGATATTGGTGATGGCTGCACAGCAACATGAATGTACTTAATGACACGGAATTGTTCACTTTAAAATGGTTAAAGATGGTAAATTTCATGTTGTGTGTATTTTACCACAATGAAAAAGTCCGTCCTATTTTATGAGTTTTTGGAGGTGCCATATTTCAAGGCAGTTACTGTGACCTCCATAGCAAGAGGGGTAGCAAGGGAGTTTTTAGTATCCAAGTAGCTGATGTGGACTAAAGTCCCAGCTGATTCTTGGCTGGTGCCCTCTCACACGTCATCTCTGGAGGGGTCACTGCATTCAGGGACCCACCCCTTCCGCCCCCTCCCTGACCCCAGCAACTCCAGCATTGCACTGTGGTAAATAACAGGTCTCCCTCTCCAGCTAGAACAGTTACGGGAACAGCATCCTTGTACCATTTTTAGCTGAACACGTTTTATTCCTTTTTCTGTCCCTGAATGGGAGACCTTCTCTGTGCTGTCAAACCATGCACTGTGCTTTCTGAAAGACTGTCAGCAGTGAGGAACGTGCTTTTCCACTTGTAGCCTGTCAGATCATTTGGGATTCTTCTGCATGTAAAGTGGCCTGTCTGAGGAGAAAGGCCTCCTCCTCAAAATAAGTTTTGGTCTGATTGTCACATGTAGTTTTTATTTTGAGGAGATTTAATCGCAGGCATTTAATTTTGGGACATTCTGAGGCCCTCTTGATTCACCGAAGGGGTTTAAAAAATGAAAATTGGATTGTAATTTCTGACCTTACAAATGATGTGGTTTTTTGTTAATTAAAAAAAAAAAAAGAAAAGAAAAAAAGAGCCCTTCGGCCCCTAGATGGTTTAGTTGGTTCAGTGTCCGACTTTTGGTTTCAGTTCAGGTCATGATCTTGAGGTTCGTGAGTTTGAGCCCCACATTGGGCTCTATGCTGACAGCACGGAGCCTGCTTGGGATTCTCTCTCTCTCTCTCTCTCTCTCTCTCTCTCTCTCTCTCACTACCCCTTCCCTACTCATGGGCATGCACGTGCTCTCTCTCTCTCTCTCTTTCTGTCTCTGAAAATAAACAAACTTAAAAAAAAATCCCTCATAAATACAGTATTTAAAGTTAGGTATCCTAAAACTGGGAATAATTACTAAGCTTAGTGTTGGATTTAATTCATTTCCTCAGTGAATACGGATACAGGTTTGTAGTGGTTTATAGGTAGAATAAAGTAAAGCAATAAATATTAATGGCATTGTATGCTTTATAAGAAAAAAAACAACAAAGATGACTAGAACAAAGCTTCCAACTTGATTTTCTTACAATGCTTTTATTGGAAATATCAAGTGCATTTGGCCTTACAAATGACAACGATTTTTTCCATTTTGCAAGCTGTTTTGTTCTACTTGTAGTGGTGGGTTTTTTGTTTGTTTGTTTGTTTTATTTAGCTTTGTTTTGTTTTGTTTTGTTTTTGGTAGCAGAGTTGAGCCCAATTTAGGGTATAATTGTGACAGTGATGCTCTTAAATTCAGAACTTTCTTTCTGCCTGAACATCTGATTCAGAGTGGCAGCTGACAGTGATCATTTCCTTTGGTTAGAAATGGTTAAGTGGATAGCTTCCATTTTCAGGGCACTTGAATTATTTGAAAACATTTTTAAAAAGCCATTAGGTGAGACTCTATATCCCAGATACTCCTACTGATATTTAGTGAAGGACTAGAATTCTGAATCCTGAACTAGAATGTGTAGCTAAATGTATATACTAAGGAACTTCTGGATTATTCTGGAGGCCAGTAGGAAGTGTGAATAGTCTTACAAGAATCTCACACTTGGGCTGAGTTTGTGCCATATGCTTCTTTTCTCCCCTAGGGTGGAATGTCTTCTTTAGTTTATTCAGTGGTAAATTTCGAGCACAAGTCACTAGATAAATGAACAAGTATATTATTTTAATAATTTAAAATTCACAAAAGAAATAGGACATTTTGGTGTAGGAAGTAGTGCAGCTCAAGGCAACCCATCAGCTATGACTTGCTTGTGTTTATATCCCATTTGGAGGGATTGCACGTATATTAGCTCGCTGGTTCTTAAAATTAATCTGTGAGCAAGTACCTACTGCGTGCTGAGCCCTGCGAGACATCAGAGAGCAGATAAGAGAAGATGAAGAGATGACTTTTGCCCTTTAAAAACCTGTTCTCGGGGTGCCGGTTGAGGTCACGCTCAGGTCCTGATCTCACAGTTTGTGAGTTTGAGTCCCACATCAGGCTTGCTGCTGTCAGCCTGTCAGAGCAGAACTTGCTTTGGATCTTCTGTCCCCCTCTATCTGCCCCTTCTCCCCACTTGCGCGGTCTCAAAATGGACTGTTGGAATTTAGCAACATTAATAGGAGAGTGTTGCGTGGGGTTGGGGGGAGAGGAAGGCTAGCCCACGCTGGGGTAGCTGTGCCTCTGTATTAGCTGCAGTTGGAGTGTCAGTCCCATTCACCCAGTCTGCTGCTGGTTCTGCTGTAAGTCTTCAAAAATAACCAGGACTTGGTGAGATTTGCCTAACTTGTGGGAACTAACGATATTATCTTCCAAATATAAAAAAAATTGGGTATAAAGTTATCAGTGAATGTTTCGGTGATTCAGTTAATGTTTTGTCTGATCAGAGAAATGAGCGGACATTCTAATTGCAGAAATTATTGAAAGTGTAGGAAAATATAAATTAGAAAATAAAAATCATTTGTAACTAGGACCAGATCAAGGCATTCAGAGCAAATCAAGAGATTAAGCAAAGAATAGAAGGATATAGTCCCTTCAACCCATGTTTGTATTTCGAAATGAAAATACTACCAAACTGCGCAGTAAATATAAAGAAGTCCAACCATATTCTGATTTTTCTCATGATGACTAATTCATTGCTTTTTCTTTTTTAATCATGAAGTTCTTTCAGAAAAAAAAAAATTGTTGCTTTTGCTTTGCTGGTGCCTGAGCCACATTGCTATGCCTGCCTCCTATAACCCAAAGATAATCCTTCTTTTTATTTTGATGTATATTTTTCTAGAATTTTCTTACATAGATAAAAGCAAATTTTATAATTAAGTTTGGGTACTGAACATGTAGCTTTTTTTTTTTTTTTTAATTCTGAGTTTTCACTTAATACATCATAAGGCTGTTCTCATACCACTAAGAAATCTCTGAAGGCACTTTCAGTGTCAGAGCCATGGCTATATTTAACCAGTCTCTGAGTGTTCCTGGTTTCATATGCTTAAATAAAGTTCTATAAACAGCTTGCAGCATACATCTTTCACTCTATTTCTGATTTTTATTAGTGTTAGTTATCTGGTTTCAGTTTACAGACAGCAAGTCTGTCTCTTGGTATCTTTAACAGTCCAGAGTGGTTTTATTTTTAAAAGGAATAATAAACAACTTTTCCCATTTGATAGAAAAAATAGTATCTTCTTTTACCTTATACTTTTTTGGTTAGTAGCAGAATACATTTTTGCATGTACTTACTAGCCATTTAAAAATTTCTGCTCATGTTCATTGAACATTTTTATCTCATGGTATGAAAATTTTTGTAAGTGCTGTCTTTATATTAAGGATACCAAACTTTAAAAAGTATTTCTTGGGAATATTTCTTAAAAAGTATTTCTTGGGAATCTTTTCTTCGCCTTTTAATTTTATGGCGTATTTAATATAGGGACATTTAATCTAATATAGCTAAATGTATCAGTATGATCTTCTGAATTTGTTCATTACTTAGAAAGCCCTTCCCCACCCTGAGAGCTATATCCAAGTAGATTTTTTCTAGGCTTAATTTTTTCCCCCTTTTTTCTTCTTTTTAACTTCTTGTACATCTTCTGACTAATGTTGTGCACAAGGTATTGTCTATTTTCATCTACCAGTGATTTGACATCATTGTATTGGAAGTGTTCAGTTCTTAACTTTGGGAGATAGGAGACCCAATGGGTCATCATTCCTTGTCTTAGTATTCTGAAATCTTCTCCTGCACATTAGGCAGGTGTGAACAATCCAACCACTCCCTTAACTTCCCCTCTTCATTTCCTTTTCTTTGCATTTAGGTCCCTCACCGCCTCTCATCCTCTCCCAACTATCATGTGAGGAATACAAAATCTATCTTCTGTCTCTTCAGCTGGAGATGTGTGAAGACCTGGTCACAGAGGAGTCAAAGTAGGAAATATGCTGACTTTGCACATCATATGCCTTTCTGACTGACAGAAATTGCTGACTTTTGTAGCTGTTGGGAGATATTTCCTATTTAGCTCCACTTATTTTCCTGTGAGACAGATTTTTTTTTTCATGGAATGGCTTAAAGTTGTTGTTTTAATGCAAAGAAGGCACAGTCAGAAGTGAAAGATTTTCAAAGCTAGAATGGTGCAGAGAGAAATTCAGTTTCTTATTTTGAGATTAATTGATAGTCTTTCCAGGAGTCATCCGTATTTCTGGAGTATTTTAGTTTCATTAGCTTCATCCCTCTACAATCTATACCAGAAAGATAGGATTTTTGCAGATGGCAGTGGGCCATGCTTCATTTCTGGTCAAATCACATCATAATGATACCACTTATTCATCCATAAAAGCTTGTGGAAGTGCACTGAACATCTGCACATAATGCAGCCATTCATGCAAAGAAAGCCGAGGACCCTGTTTATCACAAGGGATCTGCGAGCTCTCTCTTCCTGCTCAGTCTGTCTCAGGAGTTTCAACTGTCCTGGGAGAGAAGTGCCAACAGCCCATTAGCCTGATGAGCCAATCCATAGAAACATGCTCTCTTTGCCCTCGCAGATGCCTGGCCAGAGCCGGAGAGCAGCCAACGTGATTTAGTTCTGGAGCTCATCAGCATCATCTTCCTTCTTTATCCCTTTACTCCTGAAAACATTACTATGGTAATGTTTACTGGGGACCACACGGTCTGCATAAACTTAGCCAAAACAAGTTTGAAATTTTTGAAATCAGAGCAATCCCTTAAACAGATGCTGATACAGAAGTACTAGTTCAATGCAAAGCATAATAATAGTTCTCTATTTCAAGTCACCGTAAATATGCTTTCACTTGTCCAGTTAATAGATTTTTATTAAGCAGGTACCGTATGCCAGTAATACGGAGATAGTGAACGAGGAAGAAGTTGTTTTACATCCTTCAGTGTAATTCAAGTACAACAAAAGATTCTGGACTAATCCTTTGAGAACTTTTCTTTATAATTTTCCTGGAGATCAATTCAGCTTTAACTTTTTGTAATTATTGCATAATTTAGATCAGAGCTTGAGGAAAAGTCTAGCAATCTGAACAGTGTCCCTTCTGACAGTGTCCTTAACTTGTTCAGCTTCAAATAGCTTTCTTGTTTTCTTAACTGACGTGTATTTTACATTTACCCATAACACACTCCTCAATCCATATCTGTTGTAAATAATGGTGGTACAATGGGTAGGAACTTACAGTCCCAGGATGAATCCAAATATAAATGTATTAGTTTTTTTTATTAAATTGAGGCATATTTGACATATAATATTATATTAATTTCAAGTGTATAATGTATTCATTTTTTATTGCTGCTGTAACAAATTACCACAAATTTAATGGCTTAAAAACAACACAGATGTTCTTCCACACTTCTGTGGGTCAGAAGTCTGAGTATATGTGGCTGGTTTCTCTGCACTGGGTTTCATGAGGCAGAAATTAAGGTGTCAGCCAGCCTGACCTCTTGTCTGAGGGTGCTGTACTTCTTCAGATTGTTGGCAGAGTTCAGTTCCTGTGGTTGTAAGACTGAGGTCCCAGTTTCCTTTCTGAGCGCAAGCTGAGAGCCTTTCTCAGTTCTCAAAGGGCACCTGCCTCTCTTGGCACATTCCCTGCTTCCATCTTCAAACCAGAAATCTTGCATCTCTTGGAACCTTAACACTTTCAATCTCTCTGACCCTCTCTTCTGCTACCTCTCTCTCTCTCATTCTAGTCAGAGAAAGTTCTGTTAAGGACTCATGTGGTTAGATTGATTCCACCTGGACATTGCAGGGTACTTTCCCAATTTTAAAATCTGTAACCTTAATTTCATCTAGATAGTCCCTCTTGCCATGGAATGCAACATATTCACAGGTTCCAGGGATTAGGATGTGGACATATTTGTGGAGCTATTTTGCCTTCCACAGCTTCCAAAGACCTCCTCAAAAGAGCTCTTTCTGACTATTCAGATCCTTACCACAATGCTATGAGATGGGTACTATGTAGCCCGATTTTATGGGTGAGGAAAGTGAAGTTCAGAGAAGGTTGGGAACTTGCTCAAAGCCTTGCAGCTAATAATGTTGTCATTGGAATCACCAAAGCTACTGCATTACATCTGTGAAAAATGAGTCATATAAAATATTGTTGGTTGATTGGATATGGTTTTTTTTAGTTTTTTAATATTTATTTTTGAGAGAGAGATAGAGCATGACCAGGGGAGGGACAGAGAGAGAGGGAGACACAGAATCTGAAGCAGGCTATTTCTCAGCTGTCAGCACAGAGCCCAACACAGGGCTCGAACTCAGGAATTGTGAGATCATGACCTGAGCCAAAGTTAGATGCTTAACCGACTGAGCCACCCATGTACCCTGATCAGATATTTGTTGATGTGATTAAATAATTTGGTAAAGTTAAACTTCATCAGAATGTTTCGGACTCTCCAAAAAACTAAGATGGCTGAGAACATGTATGCACCTTCTTGAATAATTTCTGCATCAGATATTTACACTCCTTGTTTTCTATCAGTTTTTCAGGCGAACCAATTAATACAACTTAAAACGTTATTATGGAGTGAGAATACTAATGCCTTGTCATTGGTATATTTGGCATCTCAGTAGTCTAGTCTGTAAGTCAGATTTGATAACATCACACTCTTTGAGGTAGCACTTTGAATTAGCATCCTTTGAATTTAGCACCCCTGACATCTCACCTAATGTGGGAGTCTGCTAGGCACTATTTCCAACTCTCCAGACTCATCCAGCTTGAGTTTCTTCTCACTACTAGAATATTAACAGTGTCACAGTCTGCTATTTTTGCAAGGTAGTCATTTTTACCAGTGGGTAGCTTTAATAGTTATTTCTTCTTTCATAAAGTACAAATCTTGCTTCCGCCATTTTCCACCCCCAATATTTATTATGAACTTTAGGAAACATTTCCAACATATTTCCCAGAAGGAAGAAAATTGGACAAATATATCCAAGTGTTCTGCTAAATACCAGTGAAGGCCTTTGGGAATTTCACTCAAATTTAAGTTCAGCGAAGGCAAGGATATTGTCTTATACACCCAGTGCATTGGCAAACAGAAGTGCTAAGTATTTATTGAATGAATGAAGCGATAGATGGATGATGATTTACATTTTCCACATATACCAAAGAGAAACATATTTAAGTTCTGCTTAAGAAATGAGGAAATACATTTTATTGGGATGTTTTTTTTTTGTTTTGTTTTTTGTTTTTTTTTTAAATTTTTTTTTCAACGTTTATTTATTTTTGGGACAGAGAGAGACAGAGCATGAACGGGGGAGGGGCAGAGAGAGAGGGAGACACAGAATCAGAAACAGGCTCCAGGCTCTGAGCCATCAGCCCAGAGCCTGACGCGGGGCTCAAACTCCCGGACCGCGAGATCGTGACCTGGCTGAAGTCGGACGCTTAACCGACTGCGCCACCCAGGCACCCCTGGGATGTTTTAATAGACTGGATGGATTGTATTATATAGAAAGAATGTGTATGTATAATTTTCATTTTTCACAAAAGGAGATGCCATTGTTGAATAAATTTTAAAGGAAATAAAACATCAGTATGGGGGAATCCTTAATGCCATGTTCCATATTTGGAGAAATAAGTATCCTCCATGGCTGAGGGAACATTATAAAGGCTAGCATATAGCAAGTAATTATCTTTTCAATGTGATGTTTTCCGAAATCCCCGGTTAAAAATATGAAAACTCTACATTTGTATTTTTTAAATGAAAAGTTGAAAGAAAATATTTCAGTGTTAAGATTCTGCAGTGATTTTAGCACAGATTTTTAAAACCCAAAGGCATTAGCGTTGTGCAAAAGTGAACATTTGCATGATGGTGCTGAAGAAGAATTTCTTTTTTCCCAGTTTAAATAATGGCTTTTCCAGCTCTTTTTTGATCCTGTCTCAGGTGATTACTTGGTATGAGAGACATTGTCTCGACGTATTCAAAAAATTACCTTTTCTCATGATGTGAGACTTTCCAAACTGTCTGGAAGAAAAGGCGTAAGAGAGAAGAAAAAAGTAGTATCAGAAGTAAGACCCTCGACATTATTTTTGAGAACTTCAAACAAATTTGGCAGTCATTCTTACAACTCTAAACGTGCTACTTTTAGATCGGTTTTCGATTTTTCAGTTGTGTGTGCTTTTTGGAGGTTGCTTTATCTCTCTTTTCTTTTTTCAATATATGAAGTTTATTGTCAAATTGGCTTCCATACAACACCCAGTGCTCATCCCAAAAGGTGCCCTCCTCAATACCCATCACCCACCCTCCCCTCCCTCCCTGCTTTATCTCTTCATGCCATAGCCGTGAAGCCAGTCTTCATCGCTGTTGACGTCTCTGCACACAGTATTCAAATTATGCCCAATAAGTCCACCAGCACACACACTGCACACTACTTCGTTTAGGACCTACAACCACGTGTGAACTTCAGTGAAGTTCAGTTATAAGGTTATCAGTTGAATCTCAGTGTAAAATAGATTAGGATGCTTGTATGATCTTTCAAGACTCTACCACATCAGAATTTCCTTTGCTGTGGGATGAGTGCCCGTGTGTGTGTGTGTGTGTGTGTGTGTGTGTGTGTATGCTTAGCCCTGTCTGAGGAGATTCAGATGGCCCTTCTAATAAACCCAGAATAATGAAAACCCCCCAAAATAATGAAAAGATTATTTCTGAGATTCCACAGACTTAGTTAACTGTAGCATCATGATAATGTCCTGGAATGCACAGGCCCAGATGTAGTAGGTTCTGGTTGGTTCTGGGCCTGGCTGTCCTGGCAGCCTACAGGCTGTGGTCTCTGGATGAGTTTCTTCCATTAGAATGGGTGTCCTTCATGTAGTGCCGCCCTGGTTAGAGGTCTGGGCACTGGTGTGCTTCTCTTTATCTCGGCCTTCTGTTCACACGATGAGACAGAGTCATGGAGGAGAAAAATCTCAGTGACTCAGTTTTCTCATCAGTAAAATGGTAATCATAGTGCTGTGTTACTGTGGCGATTGAATGAATTAATACATGTAAAGCCCAAAAGTTATGCTTCATCCCTAACTTTATATTCATGATTTTACATTCCTTTTCTTAAAAGTTGTATAAAGCTTCAGGTCCCAGAAAATGTCCTACCCAGCAGGCAGAAGTGAGAAAAACGGTCACTATTCCCACAAAGGAGATGAGGCAGGAGTGGAGGACCACAACATCGTTCATAACACGAGAATAACGACATCTTGGCTACCTCACAGAGATATTGTCAGGTTCAAAGAAAGAATGCATGTGAAAGTAACTTAAAAATATAAGTTACCAAGTTATTATTATTATTATTTTTTATTGTTTACAGCTTTATGCAAGTCCTGTACTTTGCAAGTAACTTAAAAATATAAGTTACCCAGTTGTTTATTGTTATTGTTATTATTATTATTATTATTATTATTATTATTATTATTATTTACAGCTTTGTGTGCAAGTCCTGTATTTTGCAAACACAGTAGGCAATCTGGATATATGTACAGCAGGCCACCTTCTTTTTTGTTATATTTCTGTGAAGCATTCATTTCTTTCTCAAAGATGGTGATTGCACAGGATAATTTAGGTGTAGGGAGAGCGTTATTTTGAAGATTTTTTTACTTGGTTTTTTTTTTTTTACTTTTTTATTTTTTTTAATTTACATGCAAATTAGTATATAGTGCAACAATGATTTCAGGAGTAGATTCCTTAATGCCCCTTACCCATTTAGCCCATCCCCCCTCCCACAACCCCTCCAGTAACCCTCAGTTTGTTCTCCATATTTATGAGTCTCTTCTGTTTTGCCCCCCTCCCTGTTTTTATGTTATTTTTGTTTTCCTTCCCTTATGTTCATCTGTTTTGTCTCTTAAAGTCCTCATATGAGTGAAGTCATATGATCTTTGTCTTTCTCTCACTGACTGATTTCGCTTAGCATAATACCCTCCAGTTCCATCCACATAGTTGCAAATGGCAAGATTTCATTCTTTTTGATTGCCAAGGAATACTCCATTGTATATATATACCACATCTTCTTTATCCATTCATCCATCGGTGGACATTTGGGCTCTTTCCAAACTTTGGTTATTGTTGATAGTACTGCTATAAACATGGGGGTGCATGTGTCCCTTTGAAACAGCACACCTGTATCTGGTGGGTAAATGCCTAGTAGTGCAATTGCTGGGTCGTAGGGTAGTTCTATTTTTAGCTTTTTGAGGAACCTCCATACTGTTTTCCAGAATGGCTGCACCAGCTTGCATTCCCAATGATGCAAAAAAGATCCTCTTTCTCTGCATCCTTGCCAACATCTGTTGTTGCCAGAGTTGTTACTGTTAGCCATTCTGACAGGTGTAAGGTGGTATCTCATTGTGGTTTTGATTTGTATTTCCCTGATGATGAGTGATGTGGAGCATTTTTTCATGTGTCGGTTGGCCACCTGGATGTCTTCTTTGGAGAAGTGTCTATTCATGTCTTTTGCCCGTTTCTTCACTGGATTATTTGTTTTTTGGGTGTTGAGTTTGGTAAGTTCTTTATAGATTTTGGATACTAACTCTTTATCTGATATGTCATTTGCAAATATCTTCTCCCATTCTGTCGGTTGCCTTTTAGTTTTGCTGATTGTTTCCTTCTCTGTGCAGAAGCTTTTTGTTTTGATGAGGTCCTAATAGTTCCTTCTTGCTTTTGTTTCCCTTGCCTCCTGAGACATGTTGAGTAAGAAATTGCTGTGGGCAAGATCAAATTGCTTTTTGCTTGCTTTCTCCTCGAGGATTTTGATGGCTTTCTGTCTTACCTCTTCCTGAGGACTTTCATCCATTTTGAGTTTATTTTTGTGTATGGTGTAAGAAAGTGGTCCAGGTTCATTCTTCTGCATGTTGCTGTCCAGTTTTCCCAGAACCACTTTCTGAAGAGACTGTCTTTATTCCATTGGATATTCTTTCCTGCTTTGTCAAAGATTAGTTGGCCATGCGTTTGTGGGTCCATTTCTGGGTTCTCTATTCTGTTCCATTGATCTGAGTGTCTGTTCTTGTGCCAGTACCATACTGTCTTGATGATTACAGCTTTGTAGTATAGCTTGAAGTCTGGGATTGTGATGCCTCCTGCTTTGGTTTTCCTTTTCAAGATTGCTTTGGCTATTCGGGGTCTTTTCTGGCTCCATACAAATTTTAGGATTATTTGTTCTAGCTCTGTGAAGAATGCTGGTGTTATTTTGATAGGGATTGCATTTAATATGTAGATCGCTTTGGTTGGTGTCAACATTTTAACAATATTTGTTCTTCCTATCCAGGAGAATGGGATCTTTTTCCATTTTTTTTGTGTCTTCTTCACAATTTCTTTCATAAGCTTTCTATAGTTTTCAGTGTATAGATTTTTTACCTCTTTGGTTAGGTTTAATCCTAGGTATTTTATGTTTTTTGGTGCAACTGTAAATGGGATCGATTCCTTGATTTCTCTTTCTGTCGCTTCATTGTTGGTTTATAGGAATGCAACCGATTTCTGTGTGTTGATTTTATATCCTGCAACTTTGCTGAATTCATGAATCAATTCTAGCAGTTTTGTGGTGGAATCTTTTGGGTTTTCCATAGAGAGTATCATGTCATCTGCGAAGAGTGAAATTTCGACCTCCTCCTGGCCAGTTTGGATGCCTTTTATTTCTTTGTGTTGTCTGATTGTAGAGGCTAAGACTTCGAGTACTATGTTGAATAACAGTGGCGAGAGTGGACATCCCTGTCTTGTTCCTGACCTTAGGTTGAAGTTCTTATTGGAAATGAAGTTGTTCATTTCAAATCTTGAAATTGAGTAACCCTTCTAAATGCTGCTATAGAGATAATATCAGCAGAAACTTTTGGGGTTCCATTTAGCCTCCAGACTTTCTATTTTATCACAGAGAGTTTTAGCAGTGATTCAAAGTGCTTCTTTCAATTGTGAATATCTTGCTTAATGTCTGAAACTTAAATCCTTGTGAAGTATGCTAACCATTTGTTTGGAACACAAAGTTCTAATCATACTAGAGTCTGTCCTACCATCACCCAAATTTCGGATAAATTAAACTCAAAATCCAACAATTTATATTGAGTGTCTGCTATGTATCAGGAATAGTTCTAGTTGCTGAGCATATAAAAGCAAGTAAAATACAGCCCTTGCTCTCAGGGAGCTCACAGTCTAGGATGGAGAAATAGACAAACACATAACAAGTAACAACTTGAACAATTCGATGGATGTTGTGGCAGAGGTATTCATTCGCAGGTGTTGGAGTGTGACAAGAGAAGCGTCATCACTTAGATGGGTCCAAGAAGGACTTCCAGAGGAGAGGACAGACAGACATGTAAAGTATGCCTAGAACACAGTGAAACAGAGAAGGAGAGGAAAGGCATGGAAGAATGGAACAGCCTGCTGTGTCCAGAGCATGGTCCCAATATGTGCCTGCCTGCTCACCATGTGCGCGATGTTATGCAGCAGAGAGAAAGCAGGCCTTAGGAAGCCTCCAGTGGGACACTTAGGAATTTGGCTGATGTTGTAGAAATCATGGAAGTCGCTGAAAGGCATCTTCCCTCTCTCTGTCAATGAAACCACTTTCCTCCAGTCACACAGATTTAAAACCACAGCATCTTCTTTACTTTTTCTCTCCCTGTACTGTTCTCCAAACCATGTTATAACTCTCCTTTTAATCTGTCCTTTGTGGTGTCTCTAGACTTTCCCTCATCTTACTATTTTGCCTTGTTTTTGGCTCATCTTCCCAATATGGGATCACTGCCAGGGCCCCCTGAATGCTGCCCCTGCCTCCCTATTCTCCTCTCCTCCAGTGTGTTCGATATACCTACCCATGGACAGTTAATTTACTTAAATCACTTTAGCTTTAGAAGCCTTTAGCAGGTTTCTGTAACTCATGGATTTCCTCCAAATACAATATATAAATATTGACTTGGAATGAGCTGAAAACATCTTCACTTGGTCCACCGAGCCCATGAAGAAGCACCAACCAGCCAGTCGTCCACCCTCAACTGGACTGCCCTTCTCCCTGGTACACACCCTCTGATCCAGCCAGATTGGCTTCTCGTGCTCCTCCCAGCTGTGCCACCAACCTTGCTCTGTGCCCCCATCCCTAGGGATTGTTTCTTCCTCTCCATTTCATTTGCTGCCTCTGCCACACACACTCCAGCACGTCTTGGCACAGACATGCTACCTAGATGTGTTAATTATTATTGAGTTATTATTTTGTAATTATATTTGATTTCTTCAAATACATTTCAAACTCCTTGAGGGGAAAATTTGTAAGATAATCCATCAAGCACTTAGCACAATGCATGGCACGTAATAGACCCGATAAATTATAATTCTTCTTACTTTGTTTTTTTTTTTCGTCTGTTTTGAGGATATTGCTTCTTTGCATCCCTACAACAACTAGCAAAAGAGGCCCTCAAAAGGATGTGCCATCCCAACTGAGCAGTTTGCTCAACATTACTATAAATGTCTGGCAAAATGCTGAGTGTTGCAAAGAAAAGGTTTTCTGCTTGCAGTTTGAAAATTTTAAAGGTATCTGATTCCAGTCATGCTCTCAGATGGAACTTTTTTTTAATTGTTAGAGTGTATCTTTTATTATTAAAAATTTAATACTTGTTGCAAAAATTTCCAAGGATGTGAAGTATACATAATAAAAAGGAAATATCCTTCGATCCTCAGCCCCCAGAATTCACTCCGAGAGGTAGCTCCTGAAATGAACAATTCTTTAACCACTCTGTTATGGTACGTGGTAGGAACTTGCAAGGCACTACAGATTTGTTAAGTGTATGCTGAGTCATCAAATAACTATGTTCATTATTTTCCTAATTCTTAAGAGAACATTTTATTCAATAATAAATTAACTTATTTATTCAATATTTATTAACTCAACAATACTGTTTATTGACCACCTGCTACATGCCGGACATGCTAGGCAGTGGAGAGCCTTGGTATAATACTCATGGTGTATAATTCCCATGAGCTACTTCATAGTAGCTCTATTCATTATTTGATGGCTGTGTTCCCATCCCAAGTGTAGCTCTGTGTATTAAAGGACAGTTCAACCACTGGAGCCTGGAGCCCATCTTTTTTCATTATATATACTGAATTTATCTTCTCCAGCACTCTGCCCATTCACATGACGTCATCATATGCTCATGGCTTTTTCCCTTTTGTGTTAGATTGCTGTGGCTTTGTAACAAATGACCACGAACGTAGTAACTTAAAACAGCACCCATTTATTATCTCACATTTCTGTGGGTCAGGAGTCCGGATAGGGCTTCACTGGGTTCTCCGCTCAGGGTTTCTCTAGGTCAGGCTGCAATTCTCAAGTGGAGCTGAGAGTCCTCTTTTCAGCTCATGTTGGGGCATTCAGTTCCCTGTGGTTTTAAGATTGATATCCCCATTGTATCTTGCGAGTTGTTGGCCAGAGGCTGCTCTCAGCAACAGGAGACCTGGTCCAACCTCTGTGGTCTCCACAGGTCTTTTCACAACATAGATGGGTTTCTTTTTTTCAGGATGGCAGGAGTGCATCTCTCTGGCTCCGGATCCCTTCTGATCTGCTCCTGATCCTTCTGATCACTGCACCCTAATGAGGGCATGACTATCTTATATTCACAGGTTCCGCCTGCACTCCAGGGGAGGGATTATGCAGTGCGTCCACATCGGGGAGCTGGAATTTGAGGGGGCATCTTAGAATTCTCCCTTCCACACCCGTGTGTAGCATCAATATGTTGATGTCAATATTTACGTTAATTGCAGGTTTGATATTGAAAAACAAAGCAGAGGTTGGACCATGAGGAGGTTTACTACAAGAGGCACAGTATGTGGCCACCTTCCTTGTTTGGCACTCGCAGGTGATGGTTGCCAGCTGGGCCATAGGCCTGACCTTATATGGGGAGCATTTTAATGCTTTCGCCGAAATAGTCCACGGATGAAAACTTAGCTCACAATTCAGGAAAGGGTAAGGGAACCTTTTCTGGAATTTACTTAGAGGAGAATTTAAACTTATATTCAATGCTAGCGATAGACCAGATTAGACCTAAGCAGATGGCCAGTGACAACTGCAGATGGTAGCAGCCTCAGTTTGAAGAGTCTGTCTATTGCTGTGGGGAATAACAATCTTTAATATTTTCCTTCCACTGTCCAAATTCCCTCTGGAGTTGCTTTCTTTGCACTTTTCCTTGGAATCTGGCTCTTCTGCTCATGTTTTCGTTTCTGTTAGTAAAAACTAAAGACCTATATGAAGAATTTCAGATGGCAGTATTATAATTATTGAACATGCCACATCGGAGAACTTAAACTCCCGATAGCCCTAAAAAATATGTGCTGTCACAGCACTCTGTGCTGCCCTGAGTGCCATTTATCATTTCCTGTATGTGGAGTCAGCTGACAACCAGCGAATCAAGTGAAAGATAAATGGTGTTGGATTTGATGCATACAGTTGTTTCTTTATTCTGCAAATATTTTGAGTGCCTGTCATGTGCCAGGCACTGTGCTGATGCTTGGCATGCAGCAGAGAACAGGACAGATCTAGCTCCTGTCTTCAAGGGTGAGGGATAGGGACATTAGACAGGCTGGAGAGAACCTAAAGATCCTTGTGTTCCTTAATTCTCTAGACTGAGACATTTTGCTTATTTTACAGATGGCCAAATGAAAGTGTATCAACGAATTAAGGATACTTGAGGTTAGGGAATGGGAAGCGTCACATAAGTAATGAAATTCCATCTCCCCACTTTTAAATCCAAGGAGAACTCAGAGGAAAATGAAATAGGTATGAAGAATAGTGAAATCACTGATCTGCTCTTCTTTTGCATTCCTGGGCCCTGAACTAATGCGATTAGACAATTTTGCCCAGGTTCACAGAGCTAATTAGAGGCAAGGCAGCAATTTGACTCTTCCAAGTCCAATTGTCTTTTGACTACAGTTCCATAAAATACTTTAATATCCTCTATTCTTTCTTCATTGCCATTTTCTAGCGTGCTTATAATTATTCACTCATTAACACTACTTTCAAAATAACAACCTCAGTTCCTAAGTATAGATTTTATTCTCAGTTTCTCTAAAGATTTGTAGTCCAAATTGGTTCAACCATATTCTCAGATATTTCCTCTCAGATTTGTGTTCTACCTATGTCTACCCAAGGGTAAATTTTTCCTGGTCTGCGGCATCCCGCTGCCAGATGAAGGAATGTTGTTGTTTTATTTAGAAGGAAATTTGCATGCTAGGGGAGTGAGCATTTGGAAACTTAATGACTGCATATTTTACGTTTGACCCCCGAAGACAGAAAGTGTTCCCCAAATCCAAGTTTGGGTGCCCATCAGCCAACACTCAAGAGATGAGTTTTGACCGGAAAGGAATATGAGCTTTGTTCGGGTGGCCGGCCACCTGGGGAGAAGGCAGACTCCTGGGGAGAAGACAGGGAACTCTTGTCCAAAGGCCAACTCTGAGGTTTCTGCCTGACCCAGGGGTTTTTAAAGAGGTTTAATCAGTGAAGGTAGTGCAGTGGTCTGTGACATTTCTTGATTACATGCAGACTCAATGTCAGTTGCAGAGTTGATCTCCCTGCTTGGAGGTTGTGCAAGTTCTAGTTCCTTCGTGCCTATGGGGGTTTGCAAGGTCTGGTTCCTTGGTACCCGCAGGCTGTGCAAGAGTACTCTGAAAACTCTGAAAAATTTCTTCTTTTCTGAAAAGGATGGCAAGGCCTACAGATGTGCAAAGGGAGGTCAGTAAAGTGATTTGTGTGACCTTATAAAAGAAAAATATTTCGCTAGAGCTAATCAGAAAGCCGAGGGGGCTTCAAACAGAGACTTGCTGGCCTCTGTGGCCAGGGAACATTCTGGTCCTTCATTCCCCAAGGCCAGTGGTCTGCAAATCTCAAAGAAAGCAAATTAGTTCTTTTACACATAAGGGTCTTAAGTCAGCAAGCAAGGATCTTGAAGTAAGTTAACCCTTAAGACCATCCGGAGTGTTGTTACAAAACCACATACATATGTGATACTTATGCTCCTATTTGGGGTTCTTTTAAAAATAAGATACACTTTTTATGGGTGGAAATTGTCTAAAAAGAAAATCCTTCCTAACTAAATTTAGATTGCACATAGAATAAGTATTCTAATTCCAGAATCTAACGTGGCAAATTTTTCTCTGTGTTTCGAGAAGGTCGCTATATCCTGGACCTACCTGTAAATCAAGAATTACTAATATTTTGATATAAATCTTCTGCTTAAGAGCCTCTTATTAGTTGGTATTATTTTAGAACAACAATGCCACTTGTTTTTACATCTGTCTCCTCAGTAAGAGATGATAACGATTCCTTCAATATTCACACACCGCAAGGATTAATTAGCTGTTTGTGAAATGCTCTTGACTACATTCCTAGAGCTGACTAATATATCCTTGTGATAAAGACAAGGGAAAATGAAAGTGGTTTATAATATTTCAAGAATGAATTCTTACTTGTAATAATTTTTTTTACCATTTTATTAGGCCGTATCAATAAGTAAATGCTAAAAATGTTGGCTTGTTAACACATACAAAAGTTAGAAAATACATATAGTTCTGTTAGGTTCAGTCCCCTCGTGTTGTATAAAACATGTTACTCTTCAGTGCTTTTATTATTGTTTTTCGGGTTTTATTTTTCCTCCCAGAAACTCAAAATCCTTTCACCAATCTTGTGGTGTTCACAGCAATTCTCTGAAGACCAATGTGAGGTCAGCAGAAGTTATTAAAAAAAAAAAAAATCTCTCACCTCACTGATCCCCAGCTTCATCCCTGCCTTGAGAATGACATGCACAAAACTCAAAATAACTTCCTTCCTTCCTTCCTTCCTTCCTTCCTTCCTTCCTTCCTTCCTTCCTCAAGGCAGGTGAATACATAGATGACTAGTAGGACCTAGGGGAGTTCTCGATTTGGGCTGATGTGGGCCCCCCAGGGTACATTTGGCAATGTCTGGAGACATTTCTGGTTATTTCAACTCAGAGGGGAGGGATTGCTATTGGCATCTCGTGGGTAGAGTTCAGGGATGCTGCAAACATCTGACAATGCACAGAACAGCCCGCACAACATAGAATTATCTGGCCCAAAATGTCAATAGTGCCATGTTTGAGAAACCTGGATATAGGCAAAAGCCCTGAGCCAAGGGACAAGAGACATCAGGTATATTTATTTGTCTCTGCTTTTTATAAGCTTATCAGAAAAAGAAAGAAAAAAAATTACTTTGCATTTTCAGAATGAACACTTTTTACATATCATAAGGTTTTTTTAAACGGGGTTAATATTTGTAATGCTAACAACACAGTTGTAGCATGCATGGACTTTTAAGAAAAAGAAGGAAATCTGAAAAAATCAATAAAAAGGGGGCGCTGGGTGGCTCAGTCTGTTGAGCGTCCAACTTCGGCTCAGGTCATGATGTTGCGGTTTGTGAGTTGGAGCCCTGCGTCGGGCTTTGCTGACAGCTCGGAACCTGGAACCTGCTTTGGATTCTGTGCCTCCCTCTCTCTCTGCCCTTCCCCGCCCTCTCAAAAATGAATAAACGGTTAAAAAAAATTTTAAAAAGAAAGAAATCTGGAAGGAAAGGGTTAAGAAGAAAATCTTTTTTTTTTTTTTATGTCTCAATATTATTACAAGTGCTATCTTATTACTTATACCATTAGTGACCAAGATGGAGAGGAAAAAGAAGCAGGGACAAAAGAAAAAGACCAAAAAAAGATGAGGAAACGTGGTTATTCATTTATTTAGTGAGACGTTTTACCTTTTCATAAACTTAGGAACTGTCATTTCATTGATCTCCCTCCTGAACTTGAAGCTCTCACAGGAGACAGCCTGCAGGGAGAATAACTGGGAGAAGAAAAAACAAAGTAAATGGAAGAAAAGACCCTCTGGATACGTGACTGTGAGTGTCTTCATGGCGACCGCAACAGGAAGGATTAGCAAACTGTTGTGCCACCTTTTCCAGATTTTTCCTGATGGCGGAAACCTTAGCTGAGATGCCATGCGGGGTATGTAGGCCCAGTGTTATTGAAGGATCCTGCTGCTTCTGTCCTTATTTATACTTGCTAACTTGCTAAGTGGTTCCTGGCAAATCACTTAACCTCCCTGAAGCGAGACCGTGCTTCACTTCATTTGCTTTCTGTAATTCCAGGAGAATGGTGAGAATCAGCGAGAACTCTGAATTCAGAGGTAGGTGCCATTTTACAGGTGTTATTACTTAATATCATCATTCATTAATAACATGCTCAACTGCCAGGATGGAAATGAGTGTACTACTATTCCAAACTGTTCAGCGCTCTCCTTAGACATAAAATCTTTTATGTTATTCACAGCGGAGGCCACAAGTTTTGTAAGCAGCATCTTTTGCCAAACCAGCCTTCTCTGGTGATTACTTAGAATTTGGATGGATGTGAGTCTTTTTTTTTTTTTTTTTTTAATTTTTGAGCAGCTAGTTCATTAGTGCCACGGTAATCATGAAAATAGGTCAGACCCTTCTTAGAGTTGGGTTCTTAATGGCCCCCGTCCCCCACCAGAACAGCACTTAAATATTAATAACATCACTGGGAAAGCATGGCAGTTATTTCCCTGTTTTCTGCGGCTCAATGAAGAGCTGTTCAGTGTGGACCCCAGTGCTCTCTCCTCATGAATGGATGTGATTGTGAAGAAACCGTCTTCTACTAAGCCAAGACGTGACACTGTGAACAAAGGGTGATTTTTAGCCTGATGTGATGAGCTCACCCCAGGGCCCATGTGGGGACTTTGAAGCTCATCCAGGTGCCAGCTTTCTGTGTATATGACATTCTTGGGGGAGCTTTAGAGATTGGGCAGCAGGCCTTTAAACACTGATCTGCAGTGTATGCATTACAAGGTCAGATGGGGTAAGATGTCATAATTTCTTTTTGGGCTGAATTTCCCTAAGAGGAGACCTATTTCCCTTATCCCGAGTAAAGGGAAACCACAGTATTTTCAATTCGGTCAAATCAATCAAACGTCAAGATGTTTAAAAAGTAAGATTGTGTAATTATTTTCTGGGGTGGATACGTCTGTAGATAAGAAAGTACGTTTCCCCTTTTCAGTATCTGTCACACCACATCTTCTATGAGGCTGTGCTAATGCCTAGGAGAAATACAACCAGGAAACAAGGTTCAGGGTTGCCAGTTGAAATGAGAAACTCTCATGGAATCAGTTTTGATTCTTGTGATGTCTTAGAGCCACTTTGATTGCTGTTTTTCTCACCGAAGAGACTGATTCTATCGTTTTACTCTCCTGTAGTCATACCTTACTGTATTGGCTCTATGCAAATGTGTCCAACTGCTTGTGGATCAAAGTGAAATTAAATGACATTAGTTGCTTTCTCTATTTCCATATTTTCCATCACACCATATATTATGTGCACAATTAGTTCTTTAAGCCCCTACAATACACCTAACCCTGTACTGGGTATCATACCAACTTAGAACAATAGGAATTTACGGTCTAGACTTATAGGACAACAAAATACTATAGAATAATCTAAGACTGCTTTTGCTCCAAAGTGGGTAAAAATGACAGCTTTTGGCTCAGACTTAGGTTTGAATCAGTATTTGCCACCTAAGTTATCTTAGATAAGTTAGGTGATCTCTTAGCTTCATTTTCCTCACTTGTGAAGTAGATACATACCTTGCAGGTACATAATCAAGATAAAACAAAGCATTGTATATAACACACCAGAACAAAGTGTACACTCAGTATATATTACCTACAATTATGAAGATCTCAAAACATGCACCACAGCTTGAGGGCTATCAGGATTCATGGGAAGGTATGTCTTTATGGGCTGGAGTAGTTTGGGAGGATTTCATTGGTGTACATCTTATGTTGGGCTCTTAATGGCCTGTGAGAAATGGCGGGCCCTAAAGGTACAAGAAATCTACAGGATATTCGGATGTACTAACCATGGTAATGTTTTGAAAACAAGAATTGGTAAACACAGAAACTGTATACTGGGAACTGGGAATAATCATGACATTCACATTTTGAAACCCAGACTCACACTTGTCACTTCTCATAGACTCTCCTTAAAACCCAGTTGTCATTAGATATCTTTTTGGGTGGGTGTGGTCAGAACAGGAAGCAGCGTTGGATTTCTCTTGAGGCTGAGGCTATGGAGGCTGTGGGAGCAGAAGTTGAGGTCAACTGAAAGCTGAAGGGGCTGCTGTGTCCCTATAAGGAAGAGTCAGAGAGATGCTGAATTTGAAGGAAGCAGTATGGAGATGTAGCTACGTGTCACAGAGCAAGTGTTCAGACCCTCAGACAAAATAAAAATGGACTAAGGACAAGCTAGAGGGCATCTTGGGTGCCTTAGACACTAGCCTCCCTCTGAGACTCATCTGTATCGGCTGGCAGGTATAGATAATTAGGTAGATCAGACTGGCTTAAAGAGCAGGTCGTAGGACAGACAGTTGCCTAGAAATTCCAGCACTAAAACGGGAGGCCTTCCGTGTTTTGGTTGATCCACAGGCTGACTTTCCACTTTCAACTCTCCCTTCTTTTCACCCTTTCACACCAGCTGAGCTTGTGTTCTTAATGTTCTATCTTTCCTAAATTCCAGTCTTTTATTTATATCCAACCTCAGTTCCCAGGGGTCCGCCTAAATGAAAAGTCCTGGTTTCCTCAGCAGGAAATAATCACATCCCACCTCTGAATTCCTTTAAGATGCCATCACCCCATTCCCACACATCCTTATTAGACTAAAAACTCCTTAAGGGCAAGGACTGTACTAATACATTTTAGCATATAACAGGGGTTTTCAGATATAGCCACAGGCTTTCAGGGAGTCCTGAACAGCTAGGAAATCCAGCTAAATAAGTCTGTACATACTTTGTTGAAAGATGATTTACAAAACTAATCTGATGCCCTGAAGATGCTTTTTTCAAGGAAACTGCTACAAAAATGGTCACACGTGCTTTTGGAGATCTGATTTCTGAAACATGCACCCATTCTCCAGTTTCCTGTTCAGTGAGTTCTGCTGCGTGAGAATCTTGTTCTGCCCTTGCTATTTCCCACACGTTAGTCGTGGAGTCAGTCTGCTGTATTTTGTAGGAGTCCTTCTTGTAACCCCAGCACTCATATTTTCTCTCTTGGGATGTTTCTAAGTCAGCCTCAGGGCATCAGGCATCCAGTCCCCTGTGCTTTGAGTGAGAGTTTTCATAGCTACCATTACCACTCCTGCCTCTTTTGTGTTATTTCAATCCTTGGGGTAAATGGCATGTCTAACATTTACAGTTTCATACTGAATACAAGAAAAAAAGTCATTCATTATATAATATTATTTCCCACAGAAATACTAATTTAAGGAAAGGCTAAGGAATCTGAATTCTGTAGGCCCTTTGTGCATTTGAAAACATTATTTTGTCCATCTTTATCGGAAAAGGTGGGAGGGCAAAGTAGCATAATTTATGTCCTATTCCTTTTAAATTGAATAGAATGCATTTCTTAAACCAACATTTTAGGGTTAAACTGCAAATATTCTTTGTTCGAGAACTTCTGTTTTTATAGAATGACATTGGTTCCAAGCCATTGTATGACAGTAACTGGTAGAATCAGTGCCTGCACCATGTCTGGTGGTTAATATTTGCTTAGTGCTTGAATTAATCAGTATTGGATTCTTTGCTGGTGTCCTGGGTTCTCATCCAAGACATATTTTTTTTTTTAAGACTTACAATAGTGCTTTCAAGGTTAAAAGGCATGCCTTCTAATGAATATTTTCAAAAGAAAAGGCTTCAGACTGTCCCTGCTCCCTCTCCACAATTCTCTACCTCAAAATTTCTACCACTACCATTATTCATAACAAAAAAAGTCCCTCAACCCCAAAGCACTCTTGTGGTGAAATTGCAAGTTTGTTTTCAATAGGAGCTGGCTCAAGATACCGAGATTGCTGCTGACTTGTTCTTCTTGTGCCTATGTTATACCTAAAATGGGATCTATGGAATACCTTCCCTTCCTCCCCCCAGTCTTTCCTTCCTTCGAATATTTATGGAAAAGTTACAGTAGCTTCAAGAGCCCATCTAGGAGAGAGGAAATAGGCTCAATGTCTTGCTTAGTTTGGTTCAATCTAGAACTGATATAAATTGCTAGGATTCAGAATGTTGTCTCACATGGGCATAGACTACGTCCATTGGCCATGGTAGAATGAGTTCCTGGGGCCTTCCCTGGCCCTGGTGCGAAACTGCAAGCAAGATGTGATCTAGGGTGTGGACAAAGGGCAAGCAAGTCCATACTTGACTGGGTGCCTTTGTCTTGATGTTAAATTTCCCAAGAAAGGAACAATTCAACTCGTTCGTCCTTTTTTTCTGGTGTATGTGTCACATTGCAAAGTCAAAGACAACCCAGGGTAGGAATGTGGCTTCTCATTATGGACCTCTTAGCAGTGCTCCCCTGGAATGCATAGCAGGTTCATCTGTTCTTGAGCTTCCATTCTTCAGTTTCTGGTGACTGTGATATTCGGTGCGTAGCAAAAGCTCAAGTTGAAGTAGAGAGTGCTCTTCTAAATAATAGCAACTTGGCAACTGCATGAGCTTGTACTAATTATGTTTCTGTCACTCATCTGTGGTAGATCTTTTGTGGCTCTTGTATAAAATAGCTCCAGGGTATTATTTCTGCACACTTATGTAAGCTCAGCTCATTAAATAAAGTGCTTGAAGTTAAGTTCCCTTTTCATTTTGTTTTCTAAGATCATCGTAATAAGAGAGGGACTGGACTGTAGTGAGCCCTTCTTGGAGAGTAGTTAATGGCAACTTGATGTAAGATTTTTAAATGCATATTTTTAAATGCAATTTAAATGCAATTTTTAAAAATGCATAAAGAAGTCAATGGGCCTTATCATTACTTTACACTTTGCTTTTAAAGTCCTCCAGCATTAGCCCAAAGTGCCACAGTGGCAGTTCATATGGTGCCTCATAAGTAGTCATTATCAGAATCTAGATTCTTTAAGTGGAAGGAGTATTAGACTTGTAATCAAAGGACAGACTTTATCTCTATCATTTACCAGCTGCATAAATCCTTCAATTTTTCTGAGCTTCTCTTTATCATTTGAAAATGGGCATGATAGTTTTTACCTTACAGGGTTCTTATGAGATTAAATGAGTCTTTCATATGTATTGATTCTTTTGTGTCTGACTAGAGCACTTTGTAGATTGGCAAATTACACACATCTTTCGTTGTTGTAGTAGTTGTTGTTGCTGTTGTTGTTAATGCCAAACTTTTTTTTTTTTCAACGTTTATTTTATTTTTGTGACAGAGAGAGACAGAGCATGAACGGGGGAGGGGCAGAGAGAGAGGGAGACACAGAATCGGAAACAGGCTCCAGGCTCCGAGCCATCAGCCCAGAGCCTGACGCAGGGCTCGAACTCCCAGACCGCGAGATCGTGACCTGGCTGAAGTCGGACGCTCAACCGACTGCGCCACCCAGGCGCCCCGATGCCAAACTTTTTAAAACAGACATATTTTAAACATGGCTTTCTATGAAAACTTTTTTTATGCTTTGAGATCTAGACATATGATTTTACAGGGACCTTTGACTGTTTCTTGTAATAAGAATAATGATAATGAGCACCACTGTGTAGCAAAATCTCCTCCAAAAAATTTCACACTCTCTTACTGACTCCATGGAGCTAGCTGGTGATTGTGTGGCTGATGGGACCGGTTGCGGCTGCATGGTGTCCAGATCTGTATTGTCAGGCTATGCTACACACATCCTAGTTTGATTGACCTTTACTGACTCCTTCTCAACTTGGGCAGTTTTGAGGACATTCCACTTCACACGCCATGACAGAGAATTCCAATTTGCTTTGTAACAATAGCGCTTGACGAGGACTGTCACAAAAGACATAAAATCATTTAAACAATTTCAGCCTTTAAGTTGAATGTGTCAGGTCAAACAAAACCAATGGAGGTGCTGCCTCCACGTATCTTTTCTCTTACCCTGAACGACAATGGTTTTGATCTTTTGCATGTACAAATTTATAACATGGTTTCCGTAATGTGAAACTGGTCCAGTTTTAGTACTTCCCAGCACTGGATTTGAACAAATATAGTTTTGATATTAGAATAAATATATTGAAATAAATGGTGCATTTGGTATTTTACATTGTCAATATATCATTTTACCCATATGCACATATGTTTTTTATATACTAAGTAAATAAATCCTTAGCTGATGTTTTCAGTGCCGAATAATGAAACACGTTTGTGGTGTGACCATTTGAATACATCTTCTGTATAAGTATGAATAAAGGTATTACTATAGAAATTGATAGTTGAAACAAGTTAGATTTGTTTTTACTCTGAATAGTTGTATTCAGTTAGTATCATCAGAAGATAGCTAGCACCTAGTGTGTGTTGAAGCATTCTTTTTTTAAATTTTTTTTAACGTTTATTTATTTTTGAGACAGAGAGAGACAGAGTATGAGTGGGGGAGGGGCAGAGAGAGAGGGAGACACAGAATCCGAAGCAGGCTCAGGCTCTGAGCTGTCAGCACAGAGCCCGACACGGGGCTCGAACTCACGGACCGCGAGATCATGACCTGAGCCAAAGTCGGATGATTAACCGACTGAGCCACCCAGGCACCCCTGTTGAAGCATTCTTTTGCATATATTAGGGATTGGAGAAGAGGGAGAAGGGAAAGAAACTTTTGAAAATTTAATATTGTTTTTAGGCACAAATTACTCTTCTGTACGCCTTTCTAATAGCTCCATAGTCCTCAATTCATGTTCTGTAATGCACAGGATAATATATTATCCTAAGTGACTCTATCCTCATCCATTTTAACTCCCTTATTTCAGATTGAACCCCTTGGGCAACACTAGTGGGGAAAATGTAGGTGTATCTTTATGTAATAGTTGGATGGTGGTGAAATTGTTCGATTTGGTTGCTATTTGCCTTCAGTGAAGAAGCATTTGAAGAAAACACTTATCCTGTTTGTATTGTACCCTTTATCATGATGGATCCAACTCACCATTATGTATTTTGAATTTTTCAATGGAGAGTGTTTTTAAAACTGTTAGACAAATGTCACAGCATTTGAAACAATATTAGAGACTGGCCTCTGGCACATTTGAAGATTCAATGAAAACAGACATGGTATTTCTTTGTCTTTTAAACTAACAAGTCCTTGTACCATCTCCATTTTTGCTCCCTTTCTCAGAGACATCATTATTAGGACATATGATGCTACTATGACTATGTTGAACTAAAACTGAACACCAATTGCCTCCTATACATTGCACGGTCTGTGTGGTATTCTGCTTCTAGTCACTAGTTTGCAAGTTGGACTCTTCTGATTGCCAGTTATGTGCCAAGTGCTGTAGGGTTCCCTGAGCAAGATATGACTTGGTGCCCAACTTCCAACAATACACCAGATGGAGGAAAGTAAAGGAAAATGGTCACAAAGAAAACACTGAGAATATTTGTGTCTGACCAGGGTGGAGGAGGTTAAGCCCAAGGAGAAAAGGGTGGATCTGGATCAGAGTTTTGAAAGAATTACTGAATTTTCAGATGTGCCCCTCAGAGTACAGATGCTGAAACTGAAGTCGTTCATTTGGTTGTAAACAACTACTTTGGGCAGAGTGAGGATTAGCATCATGTCTCTAATTTAGGGTGTAGGAGTTACTGAAGTAGAACTTGAGTTGGCTCCAGAAGAATGGATTAGTAGAGAGAAAAACATACATGAATGCGTGTCCACAAGTGACAGAGGGCAGGGGGATATGATTGAGCACTTTCTGTGTAGCTACGAAAATTGGACTGGTATGGTTGAAGGGGCTGAACACAAAAGGATGCCGCAGGTTTCCCCCACTGTTTGAAAGTAGAGCATTCCTATGAAGGCTTTCCTAGATGAAAAGACATAAAGTGGAGAAGCAATTGTCATTGATTTATATGGAAAACTTTTTGAGTATTCCCAGACCCCCCCAAAATAACCTGTCTTAGGCTTTTCTGATACCTTAAGACTCTACTTGCTAAAGGATACACAAAACAAATTAGGATAAAGAGCAGATGCTTCACCTGTTTTCATAAAAGCAAAAGTCTTCAGTGGATATCTTTTAGGTTAGTGAAAATAGATACTAACATAGGCCTTCCTCAAAGCAAAGTGACATAATCCATACTTTCAAAAAGTGGCAGATACCGAGACTAGGAAATAAATTGGGATAGACTTGTGGGGAGGAATTACAGGGAGCCCTTGAAAGTGAAATAGAAAGTATTATCTTCATGAAGTGGGAAATAGGTAATTATTATAGACTTGTGTGTGTGTGAGAAATAACAGGAGGCTTGTTAAGAAAATGAGTCTGAGTGCTCCACTTAAAATGTTTGGTGGGCACAAGGGTAGAATCTGGAGACTAGCTGAGGAATTGCTGCTGTAATTTAGTTACAGACCTAGACTCAGGGGAGGGATGGCATTGGAGATTGAGGCGGAAGGAAAAATCTGAGCTTTGCTTTTGAAACAGGCAGTGATTGGATTTTAGAGAAATCAAATATGGAGGATAATGTGGAGGAAAGGGTCAAAGATAACTCATAGTGTCCTACTTCAGGATGCTGTAGATGGGATGCTGAAAAGGGAGAACCATTTTAGAATTGGTGAGAGGTAAAACCTTCCATCTAGCACAAAGAAGGGAATTTCTCCAGCAGCCAGCACAGGATATTCTGAGTAACATCAGAAATCTGCACACCCCATGGGCTCTGGGGGCTGAGTTCAGAACCGCCACAGTATCTGCCACATTGTGTTGGTCAAAGCAAGGCCTGTTGGTTGACAGGCCCAGAACTGAGGGGGAAAAGGAATAGATTCCACTCTTGAGGGGAGGGGAGGATTGGCAAAACTACATTGCAAAAAGGCATACATATAGGAGTGGGAAGGATTTGTGGCATTTTTGTTTTCCACGTATTACAGAACATGATCAGATTTTTCAATAAAATGTTTATGACTACAACATGAAAATGTGTTTGATGATCAGGAAGAAGATTTAGACGGGAAACATGGGGACCAATTAGGATGTCATTGTGGTAAACCCAGAGAATCATGGGTGTGTTAATTAAGGCAATCTCAAAAGGGATGGACAAACATGAACAGATTCAAAGAAATATTAGGATGGAAACACCTGGAAATGGACTTGGTGTGGAGGAAGGTCAAGGATGAGGACTAAGTATCTTGTTTGGACAGTGAAAGGAAGGTGATGACTGTCACTTGAAACAGGGAACACTGTATGAGGAGCAGGCTTGAGTGGGAAGGTGAGGTTTGCTTTTTGGGTAATGTCGAGTCTGAGAGGCCTGGAGCACCTCCATGAAGAAACAGGCAAAGGTCTCACCTGAGGATGAGAGGGAAGAATAATAGGGTTTTAAGGAAACTGGAGAAACAGCTGTTGTTGGGAATGCAGGGGCAGAGGACTGGAAAATATGGGATTATGGACAGTGTTGGGCAGAGAATGGAAAATGTGGATGTGGGTGGCTCGAGGCTACCAGGTTGGACAATTTTTTCTAGTAATGCTCAGTCATTTTTAGATAGGCATATTCCTATAAAGAAATCTGTGGCTCAGTCATGACAATCAGTAGGTGATTGGTTAAATGTCTTTGCTCAATGTGAGGAAAAGAAGTGAAGGTAGAAATTTCTGAAGATCAAAATGAGATATCTTAAAAGCAATGGTCAGAACCAGCTACATAATTTGCTGGACGCAATGCAAAATGAGAATGTGGAGCTCCTCGTTCAAAAATTATGAAGTTCACATGGTGATAAGAAAGCCATAAGCCAACCTGGGGACCCTTCTGAGTGGGTAGCCCTGTGTGACTGCACATGTCACATCCTCACGAAGTTGGCCTGGTGATGAGAATCTAGAGACTATCTAGAGACTGAGGAGAATACAATCACTGAGTAAAAATTTGGATATTTCTCTTCGAACATCTCTTTTCTTCCTCTTCTTTTGTCAAACACGTAAATAGCTAAGGTAATAAAAGTGATGGATGCTAGGGAAGTGGTGGGCATAGAAGGAATTTGGTGACATGATATATTTAAGGGCTGACCCTCACTATTCATCTGTGCCTGTTTAAATGGAAAAGCTGATCTCTGTGGTCTCAAGTCCTCTATCACAGTGTCTGGTCTATGACAGCTTTGGTGAGTTCTCAAGCAACATTAATATTAAAGTTACCATTTTAAGTCCAGTTCTCCTAAAATCCTGTTTTCTTTCAAATATATGAAGCTTTCTCTTTCATCCTTTCCCTTCTCTTTGAATCTGTCTGATTTCTGGCTTCATTGTGCTTTGGAGAGGCTACTCTCTCATTTTGGAAGACTCTTCCTAGAATCAAGGCAGCAGGAAACAAATTTTGAAATCAAAGTTGAGTTAGGTGTGCTGGCCCCAGTGAGTTATATCTTCTGCATCACAATTTCTATTTGACAGATATCAACTCCCATCCATATTTCCATGAATTTCAAAGTCTGCACTTGAGGGGCTGTGGGGTTACTAGGGAATCATGCTTATCCATACCTATTTGAAAGGCAAATTGTGAAATTAATGCTCAGACTTTAGGAGTTGTTTTTTTTTTTTTATGGCTAGAATGAGTTTAGAGATAAGTGATTGTGAGTTATAATCTTTTCATTTTATAAATGAGAAATCTGAGGCCCAGAGCCATCATTTGCTCCAGATCAGTCAGTGAGGAGATGACTGGAGAGGCCCCAGAGTAAGTGTCACTCGCACAGCAGCTGAGCCCTCTCCGCTGTCTTCCTTCCTAAAAAAGCAACCAGCCAAACAAAAACAACCCTCTCCATGTTCTTTGGACTGCACTATCTCAAATGCAGATATAATTTATTTAAGGAAGCCCACTAAGATAAAAAGAAAAAAAACTTAAATTTTAGCAATGGAAAATGCCTAAGATCTAACCAGCATCAAATTTCTTTCCAATTTATTTTGGAAGGAGAGTTGTGAAAATTAAGAACATAAGCATTGTTTTTTTCTAATTGACAAATATAGTGTCCCTTTATTTGGAATGGGGAAGAGAAAAGATAAATCAGTCATCTCAAGTGGGAAATCAATCATCGCAAGTGGAATTTGTTTTCAGTAATGCTGACCACAGGGTGAATTTCTATGAAGTCATACATTTTTCAGTGGCTTTCAATAAAAAGTTACATTACTTCTTTGTGAACTTAAGGTAAAGTAAATCATATGCAACAACGAAGCATTTATTTTAAAATTATGCATTTAAAAATAACAGTCTTAGAATAAATGTTAAAACTACTAACTTTATTTGTATTTGGAAACTTCATCTGCAACTCTTACCCTGAGCTAAAATATGTCCAGGGATGTGTTTCTCTCTAGGGCGAATCTCCTGTGATACAGCTTAACTCTTTATTGCCTAGAAACATTTCTTGTTTCAGGATAACTTTTTAACGTTTGAAATTTGTGTGTTTAAAGAAATAAACTTCTAATTTTAGTCAGCTTTAGCTTTATAGAGAAATTGCAAAAATGGTACTGGGTTCCTATTTGCTCCACACCCAGATTCCCTGATTGTTGACATCCTACATTAGTAAGTTACAATGAATGGATCAATCATTCTACATCCTTGTTAACTACACTCTGTCCTTCATTGAGATTTCCTTGGTTTTTCTTAGTGTCTGTTTTCTGTTTCAGAGTCCTGCCCAGGATAGCGTATTCATTGTCGTTGTTGTGTCTCCTTAGGCTCCTCTTGGTTAGGGCAGTGTCTTAGACTTTAATACTTATTTTTGATGATCTTGACAGTTTGATGAGCATTGGTCAGGTATTTTGTAGGTTTTTAACTTTGATTTGTCTGATGTTTTTCTTATGTTTAGGCTGGGGTTTCTGTCTGGAGGAGGAAATGTACCATTCTCATCACATTATATCAAGGGTATGTACTATTGATAGGACTTGTCATTGTTGATCTTAATCTTGATCCATTGGCTGATGTGATGTCAAATTTCTGCCTCTTTCATTTCTATGCAGTGCTCTTTGGAAGGAGGTCACTATCTGCCATCACACTTAAAAGTGGGAGTTATGTTCTACCTCCTCAAGGATGGAGTATCTACATAAATTACTTGGAATTCCCCTGCATGGGAGATTGTCTGTTCGCTTCCATTTATTTATTTATTCAATCATATAATTGTGTCAGTATGGATTCATGGATATTTGTTTTATATTTTTGGTTATAATCCATACCATTTTATTTATTTTGTTGCCCCAAGTATTTTAGCTTTGGCCTTCGGGAATTTCAGTTGAATGTGTGTATATTTTATCTAATGGCTTTCAAACAAGTATGATACACTTTTAAAAGATGCCAGAATATATCTTATATTTAGAGTGAGTCTATTACCTTGAAATAAAATAGAGGTCAGTAAAATTTTCAAATGGACCATTTTCTATGATTGTACCAAATTTTCTATGAAAGCACCTAAATATGACTGAATATTAAATTCAGTCATTCAACACATTGGGTACCTGTTTCTTCAAGGCACTTTGCTTGATGCTGTGGGAGGTGTGAGGATGACTCACGCACAGACTCCAGCCTCCATTGGTTTACAATCCAGTAGGTGAAGTATGTCAATGCCCACATAATACAGTACAGGAATTTAGGAAGTGTAAGAGATGCAGATAACGGGCAATGGCAGTTCATGAAAGGCAGAGCACACTTCCAGTCCTGAGGTTGTTTGAAAGGATCTTGAACTTTCTAGTGTATGAGATGGACCTTGAAGGACAGAAAAGATTCCGATTTCAGATGTGATGAGATGCGCAGGACGGCATGACCTATGCACAGAACACAGTGAGCAGGACGTGGTGGCGGAAAATAAAGGCCATTCTGGGGCCAGGCAAGTAGTTCCAGTTTGACTGGAACCGCTCATTTCAGTGTGGATTTATAGATAGTATATTTCATTTAAGGCAGCTACACTTCTTTTATAGATGGAGTTCAATTTTAACTTATGATTTATTTTTGAAGGAAAAAAGTCATTCTGACTTTAAGGTGTATTAATAAGAATGTCGACATCATTCTTGGTGGCCCTGCTCAATTCCTTGTTTTGTTAATAACCTCTATGTGAATCTCAGAGTTGTTGAAGTTTTGCAGTGTTAATTTTTACTCCTATTTTGTTTGTGACAGGAAACTTTCAGGCTCAGCCTTGGCTTTGTTTTTATTATTTGCAAGATTTTAAAATGTCATTAAGCTGATACTGAGAAATTATTATCAATATGAAATGGTTGGAGACAGAAGTTAACAAGGAGGTTGGGATAAGGAAAATTAAATACTCACTTTCTCTTTTCTGTTTTTTTTTTTAAGTGTTGATTTATTTAAGGTCAGGTCACGTTTATTGATGTATAACTTATAAAATTCACCTTTTTTAGGTATGAAATTTAATGAGTTTTGACAAATGAATCCAGTTGTGTAACCATCACCATATTTGGGAGATATAACACATTTGATCACTCCAAAAAGTTTTCTGGTGCCCTTCTATAGTCAATCACTTTTCCTACCACCAGCCCTTGGCAACTACTGATTTGATTTCTGTCTTTGCTTTTTCTAGAATGAAATAAATAGGATATACATAGAATCATACAGTATGTCGCTTTCCATGTCTGGCTTGTTTCGGCCTAACGCTTTGAGATTCATCCTCGTTGATGCCTGTATCAGCAGTTTATTGCTTTTTATCATGGAAGTATTCTTTGTATTGTTTACCCATTCACCAGTTGATGGGCATTGTGTTGTTTCCGGCTTCTGGCAGTTGTGTGAAGGCTGCTATAAACATTCACCTGCAGGCCTTTGCTTGGACATGTTTTCTTTCATCTGGGGCAAATACTTAGGAGTGGCATTGCTGTGTCATATGGTCAGTGTTTGTTTAAGTTGATAAGAAATTGTCAAACTGTTTTTTTACAGTGGCAGTCCTCTTTGGTGTATGAGAGTTCTAGTTCCTCCACATTTCACCAGGTGCTCTCGGTATGGTCAGTCTTTAATTTTCACCCTTCTTACAAGTGTGTAATGCTATCTCGTTGTAGTTTTACTTGGCTTTTCTCTAATACCTTGATGACATTAAACCTCTTTGCATTTGCTTATTTACCATCTATATCTACTCTTTGCAAAGTGACTGTTGAATATTTTGCCCTCCTATCTTTTTTGTTTAATTAAAATTGGGCTATTTGTCTTCTTATTGATTGGATTGTGAGTTTTTCATATATTCTAGATGCGCACTCTTTATCACATATGTGTTTTGCGATTTTTTTTTCTTCCCCATTTGTGGCTTGTCTTTTCATTCTCTTAACAATGTCTTTCAAGGAGCAAAAGTTTTTTGATTTGGTCAAGTCCAATTTATATGTTTTCTTTTGTGGTTCACACTCTGTGTCTTTTCTAAGAATTCTTTGCCCAACCCAAGTGTATTGGAGAGATTTTCTCTTAGGCTTTCTTCCGAGAGTTTTATTTTTAGGTTTAGGATTTACATTTAGTTTTGTGGTCCATTTATTTAATGTGGTACAAAGTTATGGTTTTATTTAAATTTTGTTTTGAATTCCCAGATTTTATATGCAAAGGTAATTTTCTTATATACAGTGGCCGGCTCTATTCTATTAATGCATATAATAAAGTTTGACTGTAATATACTGACTGGGAGATAAAACTCCTTAAAAGATAAATGCCTCTGTTTCCCCTGTTTCTTCTTCCCCACTGTATTCAACATCAGTGAGACTTTCTTTGTAAAACTGTTCCGATTTTTTATTTTCAGTCTTTTCCAAAAGACTGGGAAACTCTGGAAAGTCTAGTGAGATCAGTGAAAATAAGTCAATGGACAGATGGCATGGAATCTGTGGAAAACAGATTCCAGGAAATAGAAATGATTAACACAGTGGAGTAAGCAGGTAGATGAGGCGGTGAAGCTTCTACTTTGGAAATCTGGCTTGGATACACAAGACAAATTAGGAAGGATGAATGCTTGGTAGCAGAGCTGCCGCACTGAGGCGGGGGGTGGATAGTGTTGTTTTTGTATTCCACAGGTGGAAGAAAAGAAGGATAGGGATGGGAAGGGGCCTAAAGAACAAAGTAACCATCTGAGAGAATGTGGAGAGGATGAGAACACTAAATGAGGAGGGGGGGAGGATGTAGAGAAAAAAAAAGAAGCAGACATGAAGGATAAAGTCCAACATTAAAAGTCTTATGGACAGGGAAAATGGTGTGTCTACTGGCAGAAGTAAGAGAGTATGGGATGAAAATACAGTTTAAGATGATGAGGATATGGCTTTTTAAAAGGTGTGTTCTTTTGGAAATGGTAGCAAGCAATTGACCCTATCTAAGTTGTTCTTTGGAAATATTATCTGGGGTTTCAGTTAGTTTTGAGGATCATTACAGAAGAGAAACTTGAAAATATATGATCAATCTCTCTAAGGAGAGGAAAAGTGAAAGAAGAAAAATAAGGCAAGAATTTGACTTCAGGAGGTGCATACAGTTAAAAATTAAGGGATAGAGAAGAAACAACTGAGAGAAACAGAGACAGAGTGTTTAGAGAACTATCAGAGGGAGTAGAACAGGTGGTAGGTAAACAGGTGGAGATGCTTCAGGAAGTGCTTAGATATACAGGTAGCGATCAGGCAGAATAAGGATCCACAAAAGACAATTATATTTGTTTACCACTTTGGTGACCTTGAAGAATAATGGGGATGAAGGAAAAAGAATACAGGAGAAAGGAAACAGGGACACTATCTCATAGCAGTGTTCCCCAGCTTGTACGTTCTGACAACCATTAATAAATGTTACAGGATTAAATATTACGTTTATAAAAGTTAAACAAATTTAAAACACCTCCTTACTGAAAAAGTTTGAAACCCTTCTTTTTTATAATACTTGACAGCCTCCACATGCTAATAATGTGGATTACTGAGCTCTAAAGAAGTGAACTGTAATAGGCACCTTTTCCTGCATACTGGGCCTGGTATCCCTCTCCCTTTCTTCCCTTCTAGTGAGGGAAGAGAGAACATAAGTAAGTTTATAGTATACTTTAAGTGTGATGTATTATGGATAAAAGTTAAGTAAAGAAAGGGGATAAATGTGTTCAGAGGTCAATTTTAAGGGTGTTCAGGCGAAGATGACATATTATGCTTTAGAAAGAGGCGAGGAAGCAAAATCATGCTTCCCTCTGGGGGGCTCACTTTCCCAGTGCAAAGGTGCAGAGGCTACATCAGTCTCACATGCGCACAGAGCAAGGAGATGTGGTGAGAGGTGCGTGTCTGGGATCCTTTCTGGCAGTGCCTTGGCAGTGTGCGGTAGCTGGGACTGGGTGGTCTAGAGTGGGTTTCTGGTTTTGTTTCCCATCAGCCTCAGCAGGCCGCCATCTTCCACTGCTGCTGCTTATGATTTTGGCCAGTGGGTCATTGCCACAGGAAGAGCCTTGGCCAGAAAGCTTTCTGCTCTGACCCATTCTGGAAAAGCAGAGCATCATTTTTGTGGCTTTGGAGAAACTAGTAGAAGCCAAGTAAAGCATGTCACAGTTTGGCTAAGGACGTCCAAAACAGGAGAGATTTGCTGAGGCACTGCTGAATGTGAAAATCTCTGGGAGTAGAGAGGAGGGAATGGAAAAAACAGCCATCCCCTGTCTTTATGGGTTACACACCAAACAATCAACTTAGTTGCCTGAGATTTTTGCAGGATTTATAAAATTCGAGAGCCCTGGTGATACATAGCTGTTCTCCATTTCAGGCTTTCTTCATATCTGTATTTTTAAGAAACAGTCTGTTAAAAAAAAAAAAAAAAGAAACAGTCTGTTATTTTTAATAATAAAGTGTCATTTGCTGTCTCACTCTAGAAAAATGAATATTCTCTAAGTAGGCCTCAATTTTTTTCATGATAGCATGTAAAATATTCAAGCCCTTAGAATTTATTTATTTATTTATTTACTTACTTACTTACTTACTTACTTACTTACATTCTTACTCTATTTCTTAGAGCACTTTTAGGTTCACTACAAAACCGAGCAGAAAGTACAGAGAGTTCCTGTATACCCCCTGGCCCCACACACTCATGACTGTGCCCATTATTAGGCCAGAGTGGTACATTTGTTACAATCAATGTGAGATTTATTTTTAAATAGAGTGAAATGAGAAGTAAACAGTCAGTATGTTTTTGAGGTGGGTGTGATTCAGAATTCACCTGTTGACAGTCAACAATTCTTTTTTCTTTTCTTTTCTTTTCTTTCTTTCTTTCTTTCTTTCTTTCTTTCTTTCTTTCTTTTCCTTTCTTCTTTCTTTCTTTCTTTCTTTCTTTCTTTCTTTCTTTCTTTCTTTCTTTCTTTCTTTCTTTCTTTCAAAGCTTGATTTCTTTTTCCCTTGCATCTGAAGCTTAGTAGTAATTTTTAAGTAAACATGTGTCTTAAACTAGAAGTTATTTCTGCATAAAATATTATTTTCTAGGCCAGGTATGAGGTCTACTATAATGTTAGCTAATTTACACAGCTGATTGCTTTTAGCGAAGGATTCACATAGCTCCCAGGTAGAAGGGGTTCCACGTTCCCAGTTGTTTAGATGGACTTGCTGGGAGATTCTGCTGGAGCAAAGAATTATTATAGCAATTGGCTAGTCTGAGACTGCTTCAAATGGGCACATGATGAATGAATACACTAAAATCTTATAAATATAAATAAAGCATGGTTGGAGTTCTTATCTAGAATAGTTATTTGAGAGGAAGTATTTGAGTGTGTTTGTGTGTGTAAACTTTCACAATGTATCAAAATTTGATGCTTACTTTAGCCCAATAAACCCAGAAACATTTTCTCTTTCTGTATTCATCTTTGTAATCCATCTGAGCAAAAGGTTTTATTCACATTTTAAGGTCTGATTTCTACAATTATTGAATTTAAAACAAAAATTTTTTTTTTTAATTTTTTTTTTCAACGTTTTTTATTTATTTATTTTTGGGACAGAGAGAGACAGAGCATGAACGGGGGAGGGGCAGAGAGAGAGGGAGACACAGAATCGGAAACAGGCTCCAGGCTCTGAGCCATCAGCCCAGAGCCTGACGCGGGGCTCAAACTCGCGGACCGCGAGATCGTGACCTGGCTGAAGTCGGACGCTCAACCGACTGCGCCACCCAGGCGCCCCAAAACAAAATTTTTTTAATATTTATTTATTTTTGAGAGACAGAGACAGAGCATGAGTCGGGGAGAGGCAGAGAGGAGACACAGAATCTGAAGCAGGCTCCAAGCTGTCAGGGCAGAGCCCGATGCGGCATTCGAACTCACAACTGTGAGATCATGACCCTAGCAGAAGTCGGACGCTTAACTGACTGAGCCACCTAGGCGCCCCATACGATCATTGAATTTTTAACAGGGAAAAAATGAAAGAGGACAGAATGCGGGGTGACAACAGGATCAGTTTACAGCTGTAATGACCGGAGCAAAGTGTAAGATTGTCCATTTTTCATTAATTTAATCATTGTATTTATTTCAAATCCTGTCATTAATCATCTCTATATGTCAGACACTGTGTTTGGGGGTAGAGGCATGAGGGTATCACAATCTCTGTTCTTAAGGAAATGGAATGTTCGAGAATAGATGCCTCAGCTGGAAACATCTCTACCCTTTTTGTCCCTCCTGCCGTCTTTCTTTTCTCTTCCTCTCTTTGGCTCTGGACATAATAATAGGAATCAAACCTTAAACAATTTATATGCAGTGTGGGTTTTTTCTCTCCCAGGCTGATTTAACTGTTACAAGTGATCCCAGTGTAATAAAGATGATTAGTAGGAAGGTTGTGTTGGTATTTTTTTTTTTTTAAAGCTATTTGATATTATTCAGTCTGCTTCTTTTCCCAGGGCTGTAATTTGTCCAATGCTCTCCTATAACATAGAAAAACTATTGACTTTGAAGGTCTTTACTTATTAAATACCTTCCATGAGCCAACTCAGTTTCTTGACCTTGATTCCTTCGATTTGTGTTTTAGGTACTTGTAAATCCTTTCCCTTCAATTAAGTTCTTGAGTTTTACAATCATTCCTGTTTGGCTTGTCTCACCTTTTTCTTTTTCTTTTTTTTTTTTCAACATTTATTTATTTTTGGGACAGAGAGAGACAGAGCATGAACAGGGGAGGGGCAGAGAGAGAGAGGGAGACACAGAATCGGAAACAGGCTCCAGGCTCTGAGCCATCAGCCCAGAGCCCGACGCGGGGCTCGAACTCACAGACCGCGAGATCGTGACCTGGCTGAAGTCGGACGCTTAACCGACTGCGCCACCCAGGCGCCCCTTGTCTCACCTTTTTCAAATGTGTCCACTTCTCCTGGGAACTGGGGCATGCATGTGATGTGCCATATTAGTCTTCTTTCTCTTTTCTCTTTGGTGACATCTTTCCTGCAATTCAAGTCACTCTGATTATTTTGGTTACCGTGTTGCCTTATAAACATTATTATCTTATTCAGCACTCTCATGTACATATTCCCTCTATTGGGTCTTCCCTCCACCAATAGTTTTTCTTTGATGAAATAAATAATTGATTCCAACCACTTTATACAGAAAATATCCTCAGTTGCATTTTGTTGAATAACATTGTATTTTCTACTGGTATTAATGCTGCCCTCAACTCCTTTCGACAATCTTTCTTATATCCTCTGGGTTTAGAACGCAAATAATTATCAGTGGCTAAGTAAATGTTAGCTAATGCTTTTTAACACATTAAGCTGCATATCTTTTGGATTTGGATATTTTTACATTGACTTTAAAATAGGCAGTTATTTTTGGATGCATTAACAAAACCTCCTAGGCATTATCTTTCCCTAATGTTCAGCTGTGTTTGTTTTATTTAAAATATGAGATTTAAGAAGGAGTTTCAGTTTGAGGGAAGGATTAACAATTTTGAACCATCCAACTGAGGAAGATACGAGGCTGCTGCAAAGTCTTATATTTGCATCCTACACATTCATATTAATTTTTTCATCTTTTATTGCAAAATTTATTATCTCTATATTATAATGGTGAGACACCTCAGGTCCAGAGAAGCATGACATCCAGTGAAGAATGCAAAATAAGTCCCAGCAGCAAACAGATGGGGGAGGGCAGGTCAGGCTTAACCTAATCATTGTTACCTGCATGGCCCTGGTAAAACCATGCTGGAAACATTGAGTAATTCATGGAGTAAACATTGAGACCTCTTCTGTAGAACCTGTAGGCTCACTGAGGACTGGTTTGCCTATCTTGTACATCATTATAGTGCAGATATAATGGTAAAGTGACTTGTATATATTAAGACTCACCTACATACCTATTGAATGAATGAGTGAATGATCAGTAGGTGCTAAGTGAAGGAAAGAGAACAGGAGGACTAGCAGGTGTCCTGGTCTCTGAGCATTTTTCATACCCACTCCTCCAGAGAGTGGAATAATAAAATTATTTATCGCCATAAACCTCTTACTCTACCAAGGATAGCAAACTTTCTGTGTAAAAGTCAAAGAGTAAATATTTTAGGATTTGCAGGCCACATAAAAACGCCGTTACTTCTTTTTTTAACAACATTTTTAAAATGTAAAAACTGTTCCTTAGCCTGCAGGCAATACAAAGACAAGCCTGAGCTATATTTGACCTGTGGGCTGTAGTTTTTCTGCTACAGAACAAAATGGTTAGAAAATTATCCAGAGAGTATGTTAATACTATATGTTTCACCTGAGGCTGTATTATAATCAGATCCTTCGAGGCCTTTCTGTAGCAAGAGCCATTTGTGTATGGTTCAAGAATTGTCACAAGGGTACATAGTAATAGGACTCCACTTTTTTTTTTTTAATTTTACAACTTCATTAAGATATAATTTATGATCTTCTTACTCAGATTTTGTCGTGGGATATACTGACCTTTTAAAAAGAGTTGATCAATACCTCTTTGAATCTTCTAATTTCTGAAAAGTTTGTGTAAGATTGGCATTATTTCTTCCCTGAATATTGCTTAAAATTTGTTGGTAAAACCACTTGGGCCTGAAATTTTCTTTGGGGAACAATTTTTGATAAGGAATTCAATGTCTTTAATAGATTCAAGGACATTCAGTTTGTTTCTTATTGTGTCTGTTTTGCTGAAGTGTAACTTTCGAGAAATCTGTCCATTTCATCTGAGTTGTAAAATTGGTTGGCATAAAATTGTTCTTAGTATTCTCTTATCATCTTATAATGTCTGTAAGATCTGTGTTGACATGTCTTTCCCATTGGTGCTTTCTGTTCTTTCTCCTTTTTCTTATTTAGTGTAGCTAGAAATTTGTCAATTTTGTTGATCTTTTCAGAGAACCAACTCTTGGCTTTGTTAATTTTCTCTATTGTTTCCCTATTTTCTGTTCCATGCATTTCTGCTGTTTCCTTTGTTTGAATTTTCTTTACTGTTGTTTTTCTAGCTTCTTAAGGTAGAATCTTAAGTTATTTATTTTGTTTTTTCTTCTTTTCTGATATAAGCATGTAAGTTTTCCTAAAAGCACAACTTTATCTGTATCCCACAAATTTTGATACGTTGTGGTTTTTTGTTGTCATTTAATTAAAATATTCTGTGATCTCAGAGCACCTGGGTGGCTCAGTTGGTTGGGCGTCTGACTTTGGCTCAGGTCATAATCTCGCGGTCCTGAGTTCGAGCCCCACGTCTGGCTCTGTGCTGACAGCTCGGAGCCTAGAGTCTGCTTTGGATTCTGTGTGCACCCCCCCAACCCCCATTCGTACTCTGTCTTGCTGTGTCTTTCAAAAATAAATAGATGTTTAAAAAAATTTAAATAATTAAAAAATATTCTGTGATCACCCTTGTGATGTTTATCCATCATTTAGAAATGTGGTTTAATTTTTAGATATTTGAGGTTTCTGAGGTACCATAATAATATTGATTTCTGTTCAATTCGGTTGTGATCCGAGAACATATTTTGTATGATTTTTATCCTTTCAAATTCCATAAGACTTGTTTTAAGCCCCAATCTATGGTCTATATTGGTAAAGGCATATACACACTTGAAAAAAAAGAGTATACTCTGCTATTGTAGAATGTAGTATTCTATAAACATCACTTAGATCAAGTTGGCTGATAGTGTTGTTTAGATCTTTTGTCTTCACTGATCTTTTTTTGTCTGTTTGTTCTATCAGTTGCTGGGAAAGGAGTGATAAGACCTCTACCTATGATTTTGGAGTGACTTGATTCTCATTTGAATTGTTAATTTTTGTGTCCTGTATTGTGAAGCTCTGTTATCAAATACATACATATTTATAATTGCCGTTTCCTGATGAATTCTACTTACATCATTATGAAACATCTCTCTTTATGTCTGGTAATATATTTTGTCTTGAAGTCTATTTTATCTGGTATTAATATAGCACCTTCAGCCTTCATATAATTAATCTTTAAATATTACATATTTTTCCATCCATTTTCTTTCAACCTTTATGGTTCTGATATTTAAAGTATGTCTCTTTTAGGAGTATATAGTTGAGTCTTGCTTTTTATCCACTCTGTCAATCCCTGCCTTTTAATTGGAGAGTTTAGATCATTAGCACTGAACATAATCTGACATTTTTTGGATATTGCTTTCCCTTTTATTATTTTTCTTTGTGTGTTCCCCTGCATTTTTGTCCCTTTATTCTTCCTTTCCTGCCTTCTTTTGGGTTATTTGAATATGCTTTGGTATTTTATTTTCAATTACTTATTGGCTTTTGGTTGTATGTCTTTGAATTTCATTTTAAGTCTACTTAGAGTTAATATTGTACCACTTCAGGTAAAATAGAGAAATATTTCAGCCATATAGATTCCATCACCATGCCCTTCTGCTACTTTTCCATATTATGGTTGCTATAAGTATTCTATCTACATACATTGAAAGCCTACTGGAAAGTGTTACATATTTTACTTAAAGCAGTTAGACCATTTTAATGAATTTAAATGAGGAAATCCATAGTCTTTTATATGTTCATAGACATTTCCCATTTCTGATATTTATTCTTTATTGTTAAAGAACCAAATTTCCCTCTAATATTATTTCTTTCAGCCTGAATAACTTTCTTTAGCATTTTCTTGTAAAGCAAGATTCAAGACAATTTTTAAAAGTTTTTCCCTTATCTGAAAATGTCTTTATTTTGATCAAGATTATTTGAATCTGTACACCAATTTTGGGACTACTGTGTTTAACATTACTAAGTCTTACAATCAAAGAACATGGGATATCTTTACATTTATTTAGGTCTTCTTTAATTTCTTTCAAAAATGCTTTGTAGTTTTCAGTCTACATATATTTTCTTTTGTTAAATTTGGCCCTAAATATTTTATTCTTTTGAATCTGTTGTAAATGGAATTGTTTTCTTAATTTTAGTTTTGGATTATTCTTTTTAGTGTATGGAAAAAAAAATTGGGGACGTGTAGGTGGCTCAGTCAGTTGAGCATCCGACTTCGTCCTAGGTCATGATCTCACTGTTCCCGAGTTCAAGCCCTGCATTAGGCTGTGTGCTGACAGGTCAGAGTCTGGAGCCTGTTCCGGGTTCTGTATCTCCTTCTCTCTCTCTGCCCCTCCCACACGTGGGCTGTCTCTCAAAAATTAATAAACATTAAAAAAAATTAGAAAAAAATTGTTGTATATTGACACATCCTACAACTTTACTGAACTTATTAGCTGTAAAAGATTTTTTTTAAGATTACTTAGGCTTTTCTAGAAAGTTTTTTTTCTTTTGCCTTTATTCCTGAGTGATACACTTGTTGTATATAGAATTTTGGCCTGACACCTTTTCTATTTCAGCATTTAAAGATGTTGTTCTACTGTCTTCTGACCTCCATAGTTTCTGATGGGAATTCTTATGGGAATATTCCATAAATATTGAAATATTTATTCTCTGTATACAATGTGTCATTTTTCTCTAGAACATTTCAAGATTTTTTCTTTATTTTTAGTTTTCAGCAGCTTGATTATGATGCATTTAAGCATAGTATCCTTTTAATTTATTCTGTTTGTCCAATGAGTTTCATGAATCTGTGTGTAAGTCTATATCTTTTACTTAATTTGAGATGTCTTAGGCCATTTTTTCTGTCTGAATATCACTCTCCTCTATTTTTCCAATTAAAAATATCTTAGATCTTTTATATCGACTCAAATGTCTCTAGACTTTGTTCATGCCTTTTTTTCCATTTCACTTTCTCTCTGTTCTTCAGACTACGTAATTTCCATTGATCTATTTTCAAGTTGTCTGCCTTTTTCCTCTGCTGTTAAGCCTATCAGCAATTTAAAAAAAAATTCAGATATTATATTTTTAAACAAAAAAAATCCAGTTGATTATTTTCATAGTTTTTATTTTTCTGCGAGATTTTTGTTTTCATTGATTTCAAGTGTATTTTCCTTTTCTTCATGTAGCAGAATTATAGTACCTATTTTAGTGTCTTTGATATAGTATATGAGATTGGCTTCTGTTGATTGCCTTTTCTGTTCAGACTGGGTTACATATTCCTCCTTCTTTGTACATCAAGTAATTATTATTATTATTAATATTTTTTTTAACGTTTATTTATTTTTTGGGGACAGAGAGAGACAGAGCATGAACGGGGGAGGGGCAGAGAGAGAGGGAGACACAGAGTCGGAAACAGGCTCCAGGCTCCGAGCCGTCAGCCCAGAGCCCGACGCGGGGCTCGAACTCACGGACCGCGAGATCGTGACCTGGCTGAAGTCGGACGCTTAACCGACTGCGCCACCCAGGCGCCCCGAACATCAAGTAATTATTAATTGTACCATATACATTGTGAATATTACCTTGTAGAGACTGTGGGTTCTGTTACAGTCCTCTGAAGACTGTTTTGGTTTCAGTAGGCAATCAACTTGATTTCTTCTATCTTGTTTTCTGTTAGCAGTTCTTCAAATCTCAATTCAGTTCTCTAAGCCTTCACTATGCTGCTTTGGGTCTGAACCTGTGTGATCTTACACAGGATTAGGGGTTTCCTTCTCTGTCTTTTTTTACCCTCTGGGATTCCTTCCCCATTCTTTCACCACAGGGGATCCTTCCCTTGTATCTCTAACTAGAAGGGTGGCAAAGTTTCTATCAGAGTTTTAGCCTCCTACACTGTGGGGCTGCTCGGTGACTGGGGTCCACCCTCAGGGTAAAGTTGCAAAAGAAAAATATACCTGGGAAGCTAATCTCCATGCTAATTGGTTCTCCAAGTTTTGACTGCTCTTCCTAGTCTTTCTTCTCTTGTTTACTTTTTAGAGTTCTCAGGTTGGGTTGTTGCTGTTACTGCTTTTCCAGAGTTCATAGGCATTATCAATGTGGAGGGATTAATTGTAAAGAAATTACATTGCCATAGTGGATCTGAAAATTATCCATATACTTTTATTAATAAAGAAGAAAGTTACTTTTATAAAGAACAAAACAGTGATAGAGTAGTATGAATACCAAGCATAGTTCTAGAAGCATTGAAATATTTTTTCTCATTATAATAGATAATGTTTTTGTGGTCAAATGCATTGGCAAAGGATAGAATCGTAGAAATTTGCGGCAGAAGAACATTAAAAGTTATCGATCTAAGCTCATCATTTTACATATTTTGCACCAAAGTGAAATGGATGGCCTAAATTAACTCAGTCCATCCTTCAAATAGTCCATCATATATCGGCCTGACAGAAGTCTTTGCCTCTATATCCTGAGTGTGGATGTAGGTGCATTTCCACAAGCCCAAAATCTAAAAATTAGAATTATGTGATAGAAGGAATCTAAACCATTGTGAGTACAAATATTTGTTTTTACTAAATTTAACCAACTAGGTCTATGTTAAATTCCATTTATTTTGGTTCAGGGGCATAAATACAAGTTGGATTAAGTTGTTCTGACTTTTTCTGGTGTTATAAAAACATGGAAAGGCCTTAAATGAGTATGCTCTGTGCTTTTCTTTTAATAAAAATTTTATTTTTTGGAGTAATCTCTGCATCCAATGTGGGGCTTGAACCCACAACCCTGAGATCAAGAATTGCATGGTCCACCGACTGACATAGTCAGGTGCCCCCACTTTGTGCTTTTATAAGAATATTAGAATCATAAGTAAATAAATTTTAAAAACCCACAATGAATGGTACCATTAGTCTAGAATCTGCAAAACTTGATGATGGTTATAGTAGTGGAAGTAACTGAATTAATTTCAACAAAAATCAAGTAAATAAATAAATAAATAAATAAATAAATAAATAAATAAATACAAATTTCTAAGAGTGGTGACCAGTATGAAGTAGTAAAGCAGGTGTTCTGATAAAGAGGATGAGCCTAAAGCCCATCAGAGAGTGGCACAGAAAAAGACCTCTTTCAACAGATTGTATTTTACCTTAACATTGACTGACTGCCCTTCCAGGATCTTGCAAACAAAGCAATCAGCAGTGGAAAAGCCTTCAAGGCAGAAAAGAGCTTGGTGTTTGAGACAGACAGAACTAAGGCGGAGTGGATAAAGTGGAGTCATGCATTGGGAAATCAGGGAGTTAGAGAAGTAGTCACACATGAGTAATTGGTACCTGATCAGCTGTGACAAGGTCTTCAGATTTTATTGATGGTCATTTGCTCCAGCCAAACAGATCTTCCGCCTTTCTTTTTTTTTTTAAATCAGTTTTCCTTAAAGTGTCAGCTCTTGATCACATAGTTATCCCCACATGGAAACTCTCTGCCTCATTTCTTCTTCTTATCCAACTCTTATCTCATTTCTGAAAGTGAAGCTCAAATCCAGTATTGTCCCTGAGGTCTTTCTTGACTGCTCTAATAGGATGTATTTTTTTTTTTTCTTTTCTATCCATCATCCATTCATTCTTTCATTGAGTACTCACTATGTACCAGGCACTGTGCTATGCCCTAGGAATACAAAGATAAGTAAGACATTGTCTTTCTGTCTCTTCAAAGCCCACTATTTGGTGAAGAAGATAGCTGTAAGAACAGATAATTATGATTAAGCATGATGAATACTATACCCAATGAAAAATGAAGCATTTGGGTAGGAACACAGAAGAAATAACTACCTCTACATGAATAGAGTTTCAAAGGATAAATAGGAGTTTGCTGTGTGGGGAAGTTGAGGATGGCTAGTTCACACCTTGTGTCTGAATATGCAAAGACATGAAGACATGGGTAAGCATTGTGAGTCTAAGTAATGGTGGAGGATCCAAGATGATTATCAGATGCCTGGGCATTAAGTTACAGGAGGTTGTACACAGCCTCCCATGCCTTGCCAGAGTTTGGACTTGATGGACAACAAGGAAAAGAAGTGTAGAATATTACTTGGTGACAATATGGAGGATGACCTTAGATGGGGATAGAAAGAAGATGGGAGGTCATATTGTTCTGTTGATGTTATGAATAATAATGAAGACTTGAATTTAGTCAATGACAGAGTGAATGACTAGCAGGGGCTGGATTTAAGGGATAGTTTTGCTTAGAAACTACCGATGTTGGTGACCTATTGAATGGGGAACAAATGGGGAAAGCAGCGCTTTTGAAGAGCTGGCTTGGGTGAAAGGTGCCACCATTAACTAAAATAGTAAACACAAGAGGAGGAGCATGGTTAAAGGGGAGATAATCAGTTCCATTTTCAATAGGTTATACTGAAAGTTACACCCAAGATACCTATTTCCCTTATTGAGTTTACAACTGAATTGGTACTTGGCAGCTGCTGCTGTATTCCTGTGTGGTTAGTATTCTATTCTATTTTATTTATTTATTTTTCAATGTTTATTTGTTCTTGAGGGAGAGAGAGAGACAGAGAGAGAGAGGGCACGAGAGCAGGGGAGAAGCAGAGAGAGAAGGAGACATAGAATGTGAAGCAGACTCCAGGCTCTGAGCTGTCAGCACAGAGCCTGACATGGGCTTGAACCCAACAAACCGTAGATCATGACCTGAGCCACAGTTGGACACTTAACTGACCGAGCCACCCAGGTGCCCCTAGTATTCTGTTTCATAAGGATGACTTCTCTATCTCACTAGGTAGAATGTTGGCCATAAGAGAACAGACACATGCATTTCACTTTTCCAAGTGCTCCTTAACAGTATACACATGATATGTTCCTAACAGATGCTCAATAAATATATATTAAAGTATAAAAAAATAGAATTGTAACACTGACGATTCTTTTTTACCAGTTGCTTAACCATTCTGTTGGGCCTCTGTGCACTAACAGAATGTTAACTAAGTTCACCGGGTAAGTGCCAACCAGGTTTTCTACATGTGTTCACCTTCACCCTTGATTTAGGAAGAGTGGGTGAGTCTTACCAACAACTCTTTCGCAGAGGAGAATTTGGAATAGGCCTTTATATTTTCCTTAAATGGACTCTTTTTGCAGGTCATGTAGCAGAAGCACTTTGTGGCACGTGTGTGGTACCTCTTCAAGATTTCAGGAAGAAAAAGGAGGGAGGGGCCATGCCTTATTTTCAGCTGTTTACCTGGTAGATAGAGCTGTGATTAGTACATAGTAAAACTTCAGTAAATATTTAACAGATGAGTGAATGAATATAGATTTTCCCATGTTTTCATATTTTATTGGCTATTTTTTGATGTTTATTTATTTTGAGAGAGAGAGAGCGTGTGTGTGTGAGTGTGAGCGGGGGAGGGGCAGAGAGAGGGAGAGAGAGAATCCCGAGCAGGCTCTGCGCTATCGGGTCAGAGCCCAACGTGGGGCTTGATCACACAAACGATGAGATCATGACCTGGCCTGAGATCAAGAGTCAGATGCGTAAGCTACTGAGCCACCCATGTACCCCTTTATTGGGTATTTCTATATAAATCTGGAATTGAGGGTATTAGACATATTCTCTCACACTGTCTTATTTCTATTCTAAAAGAACATAAAATATATTGTACACCTACGTATTTTTAGAAAATTTAACTTTCTGACCTTTGTTAACTTTGCCAGGTAGGCAGCATGAAGAAAAATCCTAAAGTCCTTTGCTCAGGTCTACAGGAAGAAAAAAGTTGTTTTTCCCTCCGCCGTTGCTTTCAGAATTGCTTTTACATCAGGCTTTTTAGGGGAATTTGATTTTCTCTATTGTCTGTACAGGATGTGACCTGTTCCCCTTGGTTTTGACAAGTCCGTGGTGATTGCTGATGGAGAAGGGCAAAGAGGACTGTCAGTGGATCTCTTGATTGACCCAAGTGTGGTGAACTGCATTGCACTGACTGATGCCAGGATGCCCCCCGCAGGGTGCAGGCCAGTGCCCGCCTGCCAGCATGTGAAAGAAAAGCACTTGGCAGCCACAAAGCAGGTGCCCCTTCAGTTCAGTCTTGAAGCTTCAGGCACACGTGGCTAATGTGGGTCCTCGCTTTGCCTGTTGTTCGCAGCAATATGGACTGCTTATCTATTTGTTATGAACCTCTTCTGCACTAGAGCCTCTGTCCAGGTCATTCTCTCCTCAACCTTATGCCCTTTCCTACCACCTGATCTTAAGCAATTCTTTTCTCTTTCTTCATTTTGTTCTGTTTCTCTGAACAATTTCCATCCATTATGCTAGTTTGAAATCCTTCTCCAGGGCTTTTTCCTTTGGATGTGGGGAGGTATTCTTTGAGTCACCCAGCAGCTGAGAGGCTCTGTCTGGAGGTCTGGCAGCATTTGCATTTCTCTCCACCCTCATCATGTTTGGATGCACCTGGTTCAGCCTCCCAGGGGCACTGTTGAATAGCCAAACCCATGACCAATTAATAGTCAAAAGAATTCAGAATTATCTAGACCCTTTGAATTGTTTTTTTTTTTAAATTTCTTAATGTTTATTTATTATTGAGAGACAGAGCATGAGCATGGGAGGGGCAGAGAGAGGAGGAGACACAGAATCTGAAACAGGCTTCAGGCTCTGAGTTGTCAGCACAGAGCCCGACGCGAGACTCGAACTCACAAACTGCGAGATCGTGACCTGAGCCAAAGTCAGACACTTAACTGACTGAGCCACCCAGGCGCCCCTTTTTGAATTGTTTTGAAGGTGAAAAATACACAGCCCACAGTTGCATTTATAAAATCCCCTTTCTCCTCCTGTTCTCACATCTTACACTGTTCTCCTCCCTGATCCAGTACACACCTTTTACTCCTCAATCTCTGCATTTTCTTTTTTAGCACTTTATCACGTAGCAGAATTGATCTCTCTCCACAAGATGTAATCCTTCTAGTTTAGGAAGGAGAAGGTATTAGACACTATCAAGGAAAGGAAGTTTATGAACACGCTTCATGTGATAATTTTTGTACAATTATGTCACATAGTAACATAAATCTGTTTTAAACAAATACCTCAAGGCTAGCTCTTGCATATCGGTATATATGAAGAGAATTTTTCAAGGAAATAATTTTAAATTATTTTATTGTGCCATTTTTTTCAAAGGCAAAATATGAACTGTCAGGGAAGACCTCCTTGTTAGACAAATTTACTTTTAAATGATTGACTCTGTGATGTCAGACTTGGTGAAATTTCACATTCTGGGATTGTGTCTTCATTCAAAGGCTCTATTACTTGTAGTGGAGAGATTTTGAAGTAAGACATGCTTTGCTACCGGAAAGGAAAAACAAGAAAGTGTTCCTGGGCTGCTAGCTATGAACATAACAATTTGTCAGTTGTCTCAGTTAAGGAAGTCTAAGATCAAGTTCACTAGATATATGTCATTTGTGGGGAGGGGTGTCTCAAGGGCACAGCACAGAGTCTAGCATATAAGAAGCTCTTGATGGATGTTTCATGAACTGAATTGATATAGAAGCTTTGAAGTCCAGAAATTCACTTTTGGGTATTTACTTCCCACAGCTATTTGTCTTAATTTCAGAAGTTGCCTCTTACATTCCTCCTTCCCTACCCAATAACACACACAGAAAAGCCCTCTCAGTTGACTCTCATGTCTTTGGAATTTACTGGGTATTTCCTGCTTGTGAGTGTGTAAGATTGTGAGCTTCTAGAAGGAGGGTAGAAGGGACTGTGTCTAAGTGCAGCTTAGATACATGCTTTTGGATGATGTGGATGATTTTATTATACTAAGACTTTTACTGGGTGAATGGGAGAAGGATACTAGAGTATTCTTACGTGACTTGGTTAGCTTTTCTCCTTATCTTGATATTGTCATCATTTGTTCCTTTTCCCAGATACTGGATATCTCAGGGGTTGACTCTGAGACCAGTTAACTGATAAAGAAGGTAGGTGTACAGGCAGAGTATCTTTTTCATGGAGTCGTGACTCAACCATGTGGTTATAAATCTGCTATATTATAAAGTACTTCAATCACTTGAAGCTAGATACCTACAGTGCACAGGCATTTAAAAGAATCTGTGAATTCTTTCCTAAAGTAGTGTAGGGATCTACAGACACTTGTCCTTTTGGAAAGTGAATAGGCTTTGTAAGCAAAGTCTGACATCTTTAACACTAGACTGACTTAATACCTTTTCGTATACTGTTCATTACAAAGTAAAATTTGGCTTGTCTCAGATCTGACCCTACTCAAAATTCAGTAATGACCATGGCATGTCACCAATAAAGCTGTGATAATGGCCAAAGGTTCAAGGTACCATGGAGCCAATATCCGCTCTATTAATTAGGCTTCTTTATACATTACTGTCCATCCTGACTTTCTGGAAATAAGATATTAATTAGATGATGCTTCAAATGTGAGGTTCGTAATGTTAGTACTTATTACAAAGTGTCTTTTCAAAGAGTAGCAGAGAGATTTGGGCATGGGCTGTGAAGTTGAACAGCTTGGTTTGGATTTCAGGTATGACACCTCACAGTTGTGTGAATGTAGCTGCATAACTAAGCCCCTCTACCTTCAGGTTTTTTTATCTGAAAATTGGGGGTAATAGCAACCAATCTCAAAGTTGTGAGAATTAAATAAGAAAATATAGGTAAAGATAGATTTTTGAGATAGGAAAGGAATAGTTTTGTTTTCTAATCTCATTGCAAAGAATTTCTGTATGTTTTCCTTCCACTCTTCTCCTCTGGGTTCTGAGAACTTCATTTGCTCTCTCACTGCCTGCCTCAGGGGCTGGCCAGCTGACCCTTCTCTTTTCTTCTGCTTCTAATCAGCAGCAACTCCTCTGGGAATGTAAGTGGTGGAAACATGTCTGTGTGTGCTAAATAGACAACTCCTTCTTGCTTGTGTCTTACTTAGCTAGTTAATACTGTCTCCCAAGCTTGATCCACTTGAAATCCAAGTGAAGAGGAGGACAGTGGAATGGATGAAGATAAGAAAATAGGTGGGGGCATCAGCCTAAGGAAATCTTGCGATAGGTGGCATCTACCTCAGGGGAAATCAGGCATCTTAGAGTCCAAGAGTAGGAGCCTTAAGGTTTGGGCTCTGGCCCAGGTTAAAGTTCTATCTAATTGGCCATGTCATTGCTTCTATTTGTGCTCAGTGGCTTCCTTCGTAAAATTAAGAGGGTTGCTCTTGGATTGTAAATTCAGAAGTCCCACATGTCATTTGAATGGACACAGTGAATCAAGGGAAAGTGCTTGTGCAGATGTGATTTGAGTGGTAGGTTCCATGGGGAGTTGGAGAGATGCATATATTTAGCTCCAGACATTGCTGACCCCAGGGGAGGAGCCAATGATCTGTCCAAAAGCCAATTCTGAGATTAGAATTTGGGTATATAGGCAATTTATTTGGGAGTGGGTCCCAGGAAGCATGCTGAAGGAAAGGGGAAGTGAGACCAAAGGGATGAAAGCCATAGATGAAAGTGAATGGTGTATTAACACAAGATTTTTAGGGCAGTGAAACTTCTCTGTAAGATACTATGATGGTAGATAGATGTTGTTATAAATTTGTCCAAACCCATACATAGAGTGTACAACATTGTGAGTGAACCCTAATGTAAACTGTGGACTTTGGGTGGTGATAATGTGTCAGTGTAGAGTCACCGATGATAACAAATGTACCACTGTGGTGGGGAGTGTCAATAATTGGGGGACTATGCATATGGGGCATGGGGAAGGCATGGGGTTGAGGGAACTGTATGTGCCTTCTGCTCAATTTTGCTCTGAACCTTAAATTGTTCTCTAATAGAGTCTATTTTTTTTTTTTAAGAGAGATTCATTCATGAGTGTGGGCAACTGAGGCCGAATCACCTTTGAGAGCCTCCCAAGGGACTTTTTAGAGCACGCCCCAGATTCACACTTCTACGGGCCTAGGAAGCTGGTGATAGTAGCTAGGAAAGGCAGTTATTTGAGGTAGGGTGTTTTGGGTTCATAAGGTCCCTGTGGAGGGAGGTACAGTGGGGATGTGGGTGGACACCAGCTAACTGTATCCGCTACCTACCCTCTTGCTTTTTCAAGAAGCCAGAAGTCTCACTTTTTATGGTAACCTTCCTAATTTTCAAATTGGCAACTAAATCAATTTCTTATAAATCTGAAAAGATCAAATAAAAGATGTTTGTGGGTCACATTTGGTCCATTGATCACTGGGCCAGATATGATGCTAGGTGTTTTGCTTGCTTTTTATTTCTCAAAGGTACACGAAGGAGATGATTGCCATTATGACCCACATTTTGTATAGGAGGACACTGAAACACACAGAGGCTGTGACTTGTCCACGGCCCAAGAGCCATTACTTGGTGGACTTAAGGATCTAAATCGAGGTGGCTGGCTCTGAGCCATTCTAGCTCATTGCCCTGACTTTCACTGACTGTATCTAAACCTAAAGTGTATGGGGAAAGACAAACCCAAATCCTCCCAAAGCTGGCTTTGTCCCACCTAAAACTAAACTAAAGGTTTGGGTCCCTTATATTTCTGGTTCTTTAATGTAATGGTTTCCAAAATAAAATTTTAGACACTGAACAACACTTTTTCCCTGATACCATTTTTAGTTTCAAGGGATTTCATTCATGTGAGAGCAACTGGGACCTAGGGAAAAGTCATTTATTAAACTAAGTCTAGAGACTTGAGAGTATTTCCCTAAGGCAGCTTTGAAAAAAAAATCCAGGAAAAGATACACTGTCAGAGATTCAATAATTATTACACACATTTTTTTCCCAGCGGAACAGAGGAAGACAAGGAGCTTTGAAAAAAAAATGTTCTATTTTAGTTACTGAAACTCTCTGCTGTCTTGCTATCCAATCAATTCAGACTGAAGGGTAGTTCTATTGTAGACATGTCAAGGTGGGATATGGCAGTTTTTCTTCTATTGTTCTTATCTTTACAAATGTTACGTACAAAGAATTTATAATATCCTCTCCAAATTCAAAGGAGAATTATGTTTGTAGACATAAAATCTAGTGCGTTCATCGCATAAATGTAGTGTTCTCTGTATAGGCTTTGAGCCCTCGGGGGTTACTGCAATTACTAAGTATTTCTAGGTTTTATTTGAAGCACTTGAGCAATTTTTAGTAGATATGAACTTTTTATAGTTGGCTTTATGCTGTATAAAAATTAAAGTTGGCTGAGCCAACTTCATAAAGCATTTCTTCAAAGACTAAGTTGTGCCTCTTTGAAAATAAATGTTTCTTTTTTCCCTAACTTTATTAGCAAATACACATCGTGTTTTCCACGTGTAACATCCATCTTTGCAATGATAGGAGCTTACTTACTTCAATGGCTGTATCTGTGGACAATTCTAATAATCAAAATTTGCAACTGGTACCAGAAGTAATAGCAACAAACAAGATGGTACTTGTCCTCAAGGAATTCATGACCTCGTGGAGGGATTAAGACAAGCAAAACAAAACAAAGCAAAAAGCTAGCAGTTGTATTACAACAGTGCATTAAGTGCAGTGGTCAAAGTCCAGAGACAATGAAGGCCAAAGAGAAGGACAGCTAACTCTGGCTGTGAGCGAGAGGCACAGGACCAGAGAAGAATTCTTGAAATGATAGCTGAAGAAGAATAGGGATTATCCAGGCAGAGGAAGAAAGGGGAGGAAGAGTGTTTTGGACAGGAGGAACAACATATTTAAAGGACTGGAGAGAGGTAAGCAATAAGGCTTGAGGAACTGAAAGAAATTCTCTGTTGAACCCTCTGTTCAACCAACCCCTCTGTTGGAGAGGGGTGAGGGGAACAGAAGCTGAAGAAGAAGATGGAGACAGACCCAGACAGGTTTTGTTAGAGACTCTTTCAGAGCTTAGCTCTCATCCTCAGAAGAGTAGGTAGTGATTAAAGTAGGGATACTGTAGGCAGAGTATGGTGTCTATCATTCCTTGTTGACCTTGACTAGAGAGACACTGAGAGAGAATAAAATGAGTAGGGGACTGCTGGAAGCTGCAGGGTAGAGAAAGCACCTTGAACTGATAAAACCTCTGTGAGATAGGTGTCCCTCAGCATATAACCAGCTGTAAAGATGAGTATATTGACAGCTAGAAGATTTTTCCCTTCTACTACCAAATAAAGTTACGGGAAATTGTACACGTTTCATTAAAGGACTTTTTAACATTAATTTGTGCATTCTAAGGTAAGAAAATTTACCCCTAAATCAGTTTCTTAGTTACCTAGTTTGTCACATTTGTAAAGTATTGCCTATTTAAAAATTGTACCTATTTAATTATCATTCTAAATCAGTTTCTCTTAGTAACATGTAACTTAGTTTTCCAAAAAAGAGGTTTCAAGTGTATTTCCTTTTGTTCCTCTATTTAATATGCATCAATTCTTACCAAGTACCAATTGTGGAGCCAGCCCTGTTGACAGTTTTGTACTTGACTATGTCTCAGTACTTCACTGAATAATTGAGTAAATTTCTAGTTGCACATGTAATGAGTGTGATGCGTGTGTGTGTGTGTGTGTGTGTGTGTGTGTGTGTGTGTGTTTGAAGATAAATAAGAGAAATTTTCAACTGCTACGGTTAGAAGGAAAATAAATTATTAAAAAGTAAAATTTGTCATTCATCCACTGTATAGCCATCACTGTGCATTCCTGGAGGGGGGTGTTATAAAAAATGTAAAATACTTAATACTTTTTCCCTTGCAATTCACAGTATTGGTGACGAACCACATCATAAATGAAAAAAAGGGGGGGGGAATGCAAGGCAAATATTGTTAAGAACGCAGAGTTACGGTTGAAAGGACAAAGTGCAATGGGAGTACAGAGGGAGGATCTCAGTAAGAGCCAGAATAATGAAGTTCAGTGTGCAGGAAGGATGCTAGAGCCTGTTTGGCAAGCTGACTTTGGATGTTGATGGCTTGTCTTGCTGAGGAACGTTTTCTGTGTGAAAATAATCTTGATGATTATCATGGTGCCAGGGAGAATCAGAGTAGTGATGAGCAAGAACTGCATGGCGTCAGTGTCCTTCCTTTTCAGGACCAAGCCCTAACGTTACTGCTTTGCCATGATTTGGTTCAAACCATCTTCCTAGTCCTAATGGGGATCCCATCACTACCAGGCTTGTCTACAGTTGGCCATACTTTATAACTCCGGGAGATACATCCTGCCCTCTGTCATCTCACATCCCCTTGGACTATTTGTCTAGCAGAGAGTGCCTTTTCTACTCTACATATGATGGTCAGAAATTACAACGACAACCTGCAGCCCACTCCCTTCATCCCCACCCCCCTTTACCTAAAGCTATTTGGTAACAAAACATTACCTATAAACAACCCATTACACAAAAAGTAACTTTATCTCCCCAAGATATTGTTCACCCATAATCTCAAGCTACCAAAAGAATTAAAACAATTTAATTTAAAAGACGTGAAACAGAAATCCCTAAATGCTAATAGGAGCCTAAGGAAATTAAGCAAAATCTGAGTCTGAACTTTTACTACTCTTAAGACTCTGTTTCACTACCTGAGGTATATACATCCATGCGGTACATAGTTACCATTGCATAGGGGTGCTCTGAGCCAAAGTAAGTTATACATAGGAAGTCCTTGAAAAAGTCAATTTAAAAGAAGCCTTAAAAACATAAAACATAAAATGGAAACCAGTAGAGAATTTTAATATGTGGTATTACCTAGCATTATCAGATGTTATCACCTTTTAAAATCACTTTCATATCTAACCAGTGAGAAAAGCAAAAATAAAGTTTAAGAAGAAGGTTTGTCATTATCAATCAGATATTATAATTCTTATATGTTATTTTTCTAATTTAGGGAAAAAAGCTATTTAGTTGTGAAGAAAACTAAAAATTGTAGACTTAAATATATAGTTATTTTCATCATGGAATAAGAAATTAAATTTTATGAGAAAATAGTTAATGTTGGATTAACACAGAATATCTGTGAATGTCTTTTCTGGAAAATGCAGAGATTCTTTCCCTATTATGTCATGAGGAGAACATTTAAATAAGGTAGTGTTTTCCATAAACTCTGTTATATTCAAAGACTGTCCTTCTCTCAAAGCACCTTGTGTGAATCAATAGTGTACAAAAATAATTACCATTAACTTTGCTATAGCATTCTAGATTGATCAGGCCACATAAAGGATTTGTGTCAATATTGTGAAGAAACTTCATTTTGCAAAGGAAATTGACTGGGTAAGGAATCTTACCCAAAGAAAATTTCATTTAAAGACTCAAAACAAGTTGAAATATTGCTAATATTAGATTTTTAAAGAACTGGCAATGCAGTTTATGAAATTCCACTGCTCTCTGCCATTCCTAAGAGAGAATGCATTACTTTGCTACTTCTTAGACATGACGAGATTGAAGAGGGGTAAGAAATCTATATTATTGTCTAAAACTGAGGGCATGTAATCATGCTATAGGGAGCTGAGCCATGGCTCAGAATGGCACAGAGATGAATAAAATACAGCCGTGGGCTTTAAGACAGTAACTCAAATATCTAGAGAGGAGAAAAAAAAACCTTTGGTATCTCTAAAAACCTCATTTTAAGTTACAAAAATAGTATTATGGCAGTATTAATACTTAAAGTCATTAAATCCTTCCTAATCCTATTATCCTAACATATACTACATTAAAAAATATTTCTTTTTTTTTGTTCCTATCAACATGTATATTTCATCAATTATAATCCTAATGAGCATATAACTTAATGTTTATTTTCACCCAATACTGTAGAGTAAGATTTTCATGTTTTTAAGTTTGTTTATTTATTTTAAGAGAGAGACAGAGAAGGGGAAGGGGGAGAAAGAGAGAAAATCCTAAGCAGGCTCCACACTATTAGCACAGAGGCCAACATTGGGCTCAGTCTCACGAACCATGAGATCATGACCTGAGCCAAAATCAAGAGTTGGCGCTTAACCAACTGAGCCATACAGGCACCCTTCATATTGTTCTTATACTGTTCATATTTGTAATTTTTAATGACTGCATGATATGCTACTGAACCAAAACATCAGCATTTACTTAAATGTTCCCATATTTTTAGTGTCTTTATTTTTCATATTATAGGCATTTATTTATTAAGCATCTTCATGCACATATTATATTTATACTTGAGAGTTTTTTAGGATAAGTTCTATAATTCCTGGGTTAAAGAGCAAGATCACTTTTATGTTTCTGGATATATATATATATTACTGTATTACATTCCAAAAGAATAGAATCTAGTTAATACATCATTATTAGCAATTTATTTCTGTGTTATTATGTTATAGCCATCAATTGCATCGAGAATTTTCATTACTTATTCTAACTTAATATATTACTGAATAGTACTTTATTATTGTTTTAATGTACATTTCTTTGACAATTAGTACGGATGAAAACTTTTCTATATGTTTGTTGAATATTTGTCCTTTCTTATCTCTGGAGACTTAACTTCCTTTCATTGATTGCTGTTTTGGAGTCTTGATTTCTTTCTTGCAGGAATCATAACTTTTTGCAGTTGGTTAGCAATGAGCAAAGCTTTTTGGGCAGAAGAAGCACTTTATAGACAATGAGGCATTCAGAGAAAGGGAGCCCTGGGAACAGAATTCATTTGGCTAGGGTAAGATGGCATGGTAATAGAGTTTTCTCCTATAAAATGTCTGTCCATTGTATGAATGGAAATAAAAAGGATACTGTTTTAGTCACATATCATACTGCAATTTCAGAATCCTTAAAGAATGTTTTTTGACTGCATGGTTGAAATGTTGTACTTAGAGATAACTTATAAAAGTTCTTTTTTATCTAGGAATATAATTCCCTGTTCTTGGCACAATTACAACATGAGCTTAGAGAAAGGACATCATTTTTTACAGTCTTGCATTCTCTATAATGCTATTTTGGCACTAAACGTGGTATGGATTTGCAGGATATGTTCCCCCGCCTACCTCTGGTATTTCACATTACTTGTCACCTCATTCTCTCTCTGAACTAATTCACCTTATTCTGTTAGAACTGATGGGTGGCAGATTTGACATCCCAGCAAGCTCCATTTTCCCAACTGTGTGAGAGAAGCCCGCTGCTGGGTTGAGTCTATGAGTCAATCTTCCATTCTTTTCAATGGATGAATATATCTGGGTATTGCAAGGATGTTTAGATATTGACATCTAGTTTAGGATAGTAGTAGGTGTTACCTTATCCATGTTTGAAGATTTGTCGTTAGATTCTACTTTAAATTTTGAATGGGTGGAAGCATTCTCGAGGATGTCATATTTAAACAATGAGTCATGAAGCAGCTTAATGTAGTCCTGCTTGGGTTATCAATGGCTTTGTTGATTAAATATTTACAATACAAGCATTGTCTTTCATTCTTGGTAACTTTTTTTTTTTTAATTTAGACAGATTTCGATTTAAGGTACTTGGTTTTGAGAATATAGTGAGTATTTGAAAGAAAAGCCTCTCTGATATTCGATGTCTCCAAAAGTCGTTGTTAATGGCATCCCATGTATACTCAAAGAAAGAGGAATTTTTTATTTTAGGAAGGGACTTATTATTAAAATTATCAATTATTTTGATTTTTTCAAGTTATATGGAAATCACAACATGAATCATAATAATGCTTGGTTGTCTTGTAAAAGTGCTGGGAAATATCTTCAGTGAGTTATTCCTGGAAACATTCCTTTTAGTCTGGATGGTAAAGCATTGGAATATCAGATGGCTGAGCCAGAACTATAGGTTGTGAGGGTGTGGTGGAAATGAGATGCACAAGAAAAATTAGAAGTAAGTTATGGGTGAGGCTTGAGCTAAATAATGCTCGGACAAGAAGGCCTCTAGAGAACGCAGTTCCTTGGTCATTGACTCGCACCCATGACCAAACCAGGTAGGCTGAAGGATGGTCCCAAGCAAGGGTCAAGTTTGCCTTTGCATCCATGACAGACTGAACTCTGGTTCATAGTCAGAAGTCAGGGCCAAAGACATACCCTATTAAGAGCCACTTCTGTGGCTTCCAGAGAAAGAATTGTATGGCTTTTTCTCTGTGGTGGTGCTGCTCTTCCACATCAGCCTAGTCTCTGGGATTATCCTTGACATTAAAGATCTCAAAGTTAGTCCTAATGCCCTGGGTGTGTAGCTGGGTCCTCGGTTATTCAAGGCCTTTTCCTTTATGCCTGAGGTCTCTTTCCAAGTGGAAGGAGCTTAGACAATGCATGAGTGGGAATAAGGAGGGGACATATCTCCCTTATTCCATAAAATCTGCAAAGTGAGGAGACAGGAGATCAGGAAACCAGTCCAGGGCAAAGTCCACCAAGCTGATATAACTGAAGTGCTGATTTGGAGGGTGGAACCTGGGTGGTTCCCTGGGTGGGGAATACACAGATTTTCCATTTACCAAACTAGGACAAGAGTAGCTGGAACATTCAGTGGCAGGTGGAGACTGGAGAAAATTCCTCGGTGTTGACTTAAGGACCCTTTCAAGAGGGCACCTGGGGTTGACTTTTGGTTGGGCAGCAAGATATTAAGCATTTTCTATCAATTCAGACGATGTTAGGTAGTATCAATATTACATCTTTTATCTTTAGCATATACAATTATCTTTAGTTTTTTTTTATTATTAAAATGCCCTTGGCTTAAGATATAATGTAAATATATAATTTTAGTTTTTATGCCATTCTTTAAAAATAATTTTGTTAACTTCATATCCTTCTAACTATAGCATCATTCCCCTATTTTTTCTAAAAATTGATACCATTTCTTCTAAGAAGTAAATCCTGACTCTGTGGACAGATTGATATACATCTCAAAAGCAATGCCAGCCTCATAAACATCTGCTTAATATCTCAGATTAAGGCAACATAAAAGAAGACATTTTGATATTTTAGCTCAATTGATCACAAGTTCCCAGAGGAAGGCAGTCCTCTTTCATATTCTGGATAGCGCTTTGAATCTATGAATATTCAGCCAACACAAAATCAATCTATAAAGGGCTGACAAAGGCTAGTTTTGCAACTCAAATCTGGTTGCACTCTCAGGCAGACAAAACAACCACAGCCAACTCCATCATAATAAATGGTGAAGTTGATACCTTGTATTCTAGCTCAGTGAACCTAAGAAGAGTGTGTGTATTCAAGTGTAGGAGAGCAAAATGGTTTGTATTTACACGGAGACTTTTTATGGGAATTTCCTTGAGCTTGATAATCACTATCTTGATAATTAATGCCCTGGGGTAGTAGAGAATTGGTCTTTATAATGTACCACATTGCATTTGGGAAAACTGAAAACAAAAACAAATGATTTGTCCTTGTTTTGCTTATTAGGGCCATGTGGTTTGACAGCACTGAATATATTCTTTTTACCTTGTCAGTAATAGCTGTTTAAAAAGAACAAGCAAACAAGGATAGTAAGAAATTAAAGGTGAAAAGTGTGCTGGTCCTAATTTAGTTCTCCACATATAGATTTGGTGGTAATGAGATAATTGCATTTGGGAGTGATTACCTCTGCCTCATGTAAATTTAAACTCCAGAGTCTATGAGAAGGCTGCCTTTAAGGTTGCCACATCACATGAGCCATTTAGCAGGGGCAAATGAAATTAAGCACTGAATTAGTTTGATTAGTGTTTACTGCACTGTTGTACCAATGTCATGCTAGAGATGTTTACAACTTCTATTCAAATGCCTTAATATGGGCTTTAATAGTGAAATGATTCATTGGGCCTGAGGGCCTACCTGGACAGATACACAGTTGGTCCAATCTCAGAGGATACTTCTGAGGGCAGCAGCGACCTTGATGGTCTTGAGCAGGAGGGGACAATGCAATGGAATTCTAAGGATAACATTGAACGCTGTGGGGTTTTTACACATGAGTTCTATAGCAGAAAGTTAAAGACATAATGTAGATGAACCATCTAAGAAAGTGTAGTAAAAAGAAAAACAATTTCCCTTCCTAATTTGATATGAGATTAACCTGCCAAAAAGCTATTGCCTTAATCTTTGACTTCTGTATTTTGTCAAATAAGGTTTTGAAATGCTGTGAGAGGTTGCTATGGTGGAAGTAAAATACCGGAAAAATTCTGAGTCCAAAGTTTCTGGGAAAAATCAAGAGTGGGTGAGGTCTGGTTGTTGTGTCCACTAACCTTGTGTTGGTGGTAGAACAAGTTAATGATTCTTCACAGGAAAATCTTTGAGAAATGGAGACAACCAGATACTGAAGTAGGTAGAGACATTTGAGGTTTGGATTTCTTTTGTTTAGAGGCTGGCAACTTGTGGAAGACAAGGTTCTCTGCCAGATGTGTGGAAGCCTTAGAGTCAAAGGCAGGAAGTGATGCTTGGGGAAGGTGAAGGAAGAGATTCTTTATCAGCAGGAAATGCAGGGAGGCATCAGTGTGCTTTCCTGTCACAACGGGTGGGAGTGGAATGGGGAAAATGATTCGCTGGGGACATAGGAACAATATGTTACAACTTTGATTATTTTATGTTATCTTTTTCATGTATTTTTAATGTATATAGTATGTTGGCACAGATTTAGACACGTATAATGCATGAATGCATGAATAGATACATAGATGTACTAGGGGTCCATTTCCAATTTTTTTTTTTTTACTAGTGTGGTAAAGAATCTAAAAAGTTTAGAGGTCTAGGATCAGGTACCTAGACCTGTAATACCTATTTTCAGGACCTATTTTCTGCAATAACTTAGCCTCGTCTCTCCAAAGACACTCCATAAACCATAGACCCAAGGAATTGGTTTATTTTTATTATATAGGGTTTGTGCACATGGGAAATTATTGTTCTAACTTACAGACTTACCTGATCTCTTATTTCCAGACATTTGTATTTCATGGACCCGAGTTCCTCATTTCTTTTTTAAATACCATTGATCTGTACACATTCCTTCAGATCACCTTGAGATTTTTATAGAACGAGGTGGGGAATATATAAATAAAAATGAAAGTACTTAGAGAATTAGTTATTAGACTTTCCAAAGCAACTTCACAGTTGGTAAGTGGATATTCCTATTGTGGGATCCCTAAGTAGCTTGAAATAATCAACTTATTAAAAGTGCTATTTGTCTCAATAATCATATTTTTATTTCCAATAAATCTTTACTTTGCTCTTTTACTATCGGCCTCTGATATTACAATAAGCTGGAATTGGGAGAATCGTTCTTAAAATAGAATGCAATTCTTTTTCTATAATAAGATCAGCTTTAATTTAGTTTCAGTGCAATGAAAATATAATGAAAATCTCAACTTCAGAACATAGAATCTGGAGAAATGTGCTGTCAATACCAAAAGCTATTCATAACCTTCTCAAGGTATAACAGTATTTCATTTCTACTGAAATTGTTTGTGGGGGCTTTAAAAATATTCTTCTTATAATGAAAGAATGTCACAGAATTAACCTCAGTGAGATGATTTTATTGCAATTCATAGTTATAAGAATAATTTAATTAGTTATTCAGAACGTGAGAAGGCATACACCATAATATGAAATCATTGAGCCCAGTGAAAATGCATTCCACACATTTGAATTATCTCTCATATTCACTGTGACAGAACAGAGAATGCACCTTAGCAAGTACTTTTGTCGACCGTGGATTCTCTTATAACAAAAAATAAATACCAAATCTGTTATTTAGTACACTGAGTCCATTTAGGAGAATGACTTCTGTATTATGTCAGCTAGAACTTCCCACCCTTACCCAGTTAGTTCATGCCTTGGTAGCACAGAAGGGAATATGGCTAAAGAATACAGTTTAAGGAAGGTAAAGTCTAATTTTATGGGCTATCTCCTTGCAAATTGTTATAAAATGCTATAAATAGTAAAGTTTCTTCTCTTTATTGTCTTCAAGCTGACCTTTATAATGTTAAATTGGGATCTTAAGGTAAATGCCATATTGATTAGATTTTAAGATGCTCTATCAGTCATACAAACTAGGTTATGTTGTGTTAACAACCAACTCTAAAATCTCAGTGGCTTACAATAACGAAGTTTGTATTTTGCTCACTCAGCATGTCCGTTGCAAAGTCAGCATCATAGTTACTCAGAAACCCAGCTGTGGAGGGACCATCCCTACCCATGATTTCATAATTGGTGAGGCAGGGAAAAAAGAGCATGGAGATTCATGTGCTAGTATTAAAATCATTATTTCCACTTATGGCCTCACTGCTTTTGAGCAAGCATATGATTCCAAAATTCTACCCCGTACCCAGAACAAGAGACCCAGCATTTGTAAACAGCCTTAATAAGCAATCACAGAGACCATTAAGTGAAAAATGTACTACCAACATAATCATATGCTTAGAGAGGTGGGAGAAGAAAACACTGTATTGTGTTCCTATACGGTTTATAAAATGCAATATATAAAATATAAAATAAGGCTTTAGAGCTGCATGTTAAAAAATAAACATTGTTAATACCTGACATTCTGCAAGGGGAAGTAAGGATATAATTATGTAAGACTAGATAATGATATCTGGTTAGAGGGAAATACCTTAAATTGTGAAGATAAGAGCCACACAACAAATAAGAAAGAACAGGTACTGCATCACTAGACTTGAACTTGCACATGATCCTTAGTATCTGTATGATTTAACCTCTCTGTGTCTATAAACAGGGAATAATATCTATACTATTGGGTTATTGTGAGGATTAATAAGATGGCAAATATAAAGTGCCTGCCACATAGTAGACCCTTGATCAGTGATAACTATTATTAGAACACTTCATTGTACAAAGTATTATGCTTTGTCACAGTATACATCTAGATAGGCATTGACTAAAAGAGTTTGATCACATACGATATTTTCATTTTTACTGAATGTATCCAAGTAAAAAAAAACAGAGTCTACTTCTGATGTTATAGTTTTCTTTTGAAAGGTACAATGATAATGTATTTTTGTTTTTATTTATTGAAAGAGAGAGAGGGGCGCCTGGGTGGCGCAGTCGGTTAAGCGTCCGACTTCAGCCAGGTCACGATCTCGTGGTCCGTGAGTTCGAGCCCCGCGTCGGGCTCTGGGCTGATGGCTCGGAGCCTGGAGCCTGTTTCCGATTCTGTGTCTTCCTCTCTCTCTGCCCCTCCCCCGTTCATGCTCTGTCTCTCTCTGTCCCAAAAAAATAAATAAACGTTAAAAAAAAAATTTTAAAAAAAAAAAAAAGAAAGAGAGAGAGAGAGAGCACAAGCCAGGGAGGAGGGGCAAATAAAGAGGAAGAGGGAATCTTAAGCAAGACCCACACCCAGCACAGAGCCCAATGATGGGCTTGATCCCAAAACTGTGAGATCATGACCTGAGCCAAAATCAAGAGTTGGATGCTTAACCAACTGAGCCACCCAGATAGGCTAGATAGGCTCTCTCTCTCTCTCTCTCTCTCTCTCTCTCTCTCTCTCTCTCTATCTCTCTCTCTCTCCATATATACGTATACATATATATACACGTGTATATATATATATATATATACGTATGTAAAGCTTTATATATAAAGCTTATTTTTATTTATTTTGAGAGAGAGAGAGAGAGCAAGCGGGAAAGAGGCAGAGAGAAGGAGACAGAATCCCAGGGAGGCTCCATGCCATCAGCCATGCCATCTGCACAGAGCCTGATGTGGGGCTTCATCCTACGAACTGTGAGATCATAACCTAAGCTGAAATCAAGAGTCAGACACTTAACTGACTGAGCCACCCAGGTGCCCCGGATAATATATTTTTTAAAAGATTTTAAAATTATCCCTTTACCACTGCAGAAACGATGCCCACTCTCCTATTTTGCTTGCTATTTTACGATGGTTAGTGTTAGTTATTGTCTAGATTTACCTTAAAACATTCAGAAGCCTTGAGCATTTGGCTCACTCGAGATTTGGTCACATTCATAAGCAAAAGAAGATCAAAATAAAATCAGACAATATGAAGTGGATGGATGAATGAATGAATGAATGAGACTAACTTTTTTTGAAATAAAATACAATTCTTATCATTTTGCCAGCTTGAATTGAAGATATGTATTAAATCAGAGACAATAGCTAACATGTATTAACACACTTAATCCTCACAGCAAGACAGGTGCTACTCTTTTCTGCATTTTACAGCTATGGACACTAAATTAAGTAGCTTCTCCATGGTTGCACAGAGAATAAGAAGTTGACCCAGGGTTAAAACCGTATAGTGTGGTCCTTAAACCCAAGCTCAGGCACCAGAGGTCTGCTGCTCACTCATTCATTTGTTTGTTCCTTCGGTCATTTGTTCGTTCATTCATTCATTCATTCATTCATTTTCCTTCTCTCTTTTTCTACTAAAATCATTTGTGTCTCACAATTCCAAATTATCCTCTTGATAAACCTATGGACAAATTCAGGCCAACTGACAGTCACAGATTGGACAGTTAGTAATCTCAACTGCCTTCCATACTAAGAACATAAAAAGGAGCAGAATGGACCATCTACTCCCCAGAGAGGCTGGAGGCCACCATCATGGACTTGAAATTGCTTTCTACATGCATCAATTGAAATGGCCTCCGCACAGCAATTAGATTTAATGAAGGGAAGCCGCTGATAACTAAGACAGGCTGCCAGGCCTTCTGTTGGTTATTTTTGGAGGAAATAGATTATACAACCTGTTTGGCCCCAATTCCTATCCCTCTAAAATTGCTTTTTCTTGATGGGTTTTGCTTCTTTTTCTGAATTCAAAATCAAGAATGAGCTAAAGAAAAGTTACTTGATAGCTCCAAATGAATGCTGGTATTAAAAAACTGGATACATAGTGATGGTCATAAGTCCTACTATATATAGATATATATGTTATAGATATCATGTTACTGTCCTAGCAGAATATTAAATTGACTGCATTAAGCTGAGCAAAGTGTACTTTTTAAAAAATAATAGGAGTAGAGCCCTTGAACTCTTAAGGGAGATATTTTTCTCTTTTTTCCTCAAAAAAAATTTTTTTTAATGTTTATTTGTTTTTGAGAGAGAGAGAGAGAGAGAGAGAGAGAGAGCACGCACACATAAGTAGGGGAGGGGGAGGGGCAGAGAGAGAGAAGGAGACACAGAATCTGAAGCAGGCTCCAGGCTCCAAGCTTTCAGCACAGAGCCTGACACGGGGCTCGAACCTGGAACTGTGAGATCATGACCTGAGCCGAAGTAGGATGCTTAACCAACTGAGCCACCTAGGCACCCCTCTTTTCTTTTCTTTCATTATTTTTTCTTTTGAGAGAGAGAGAGAGAGAGAGAGAGAGAGAATGGGAGAAGGGCCGAAGGAGGGGGAGAGAGAGAATCTTAAGCAGACTCGATGCTCATGGTGGAGCCCAATGCAGGGCTGGATCTCACAACAATCAGATCATGACCTGAGCTGGAATCAAGAGTTAGATGCTTAACTGACTGAGCCACCCAGGCACCCCTAGATATTTTTTTACTCTTCTAATAAGAAAATCAGAATGAGATATTTGAAAATAAAAACATATATTTTAAAGGTGAAAATATATGCTTTTAAAACGAATCACAATAGTTGTAAGTGAAAATACCTTATAAGTTACTGAAAGAGAAACATCACCTATAAAATAATCATAGAAAAGATGTTCTGATTTTAATTAAGGACAAAACTGATTGCTCATGATGTTCAAATAATTGGATAACAAGGGAAAAAGAAAAACCACCAACTACTAAAGTTTCACTACATCAGTATTATTTGGTACTTTCATTAATGGAGCATGGAGATTTGTTTTCTAAGACATTTTATTTATTTCCTCATACATAGATTGTGAGGGTATTATATGTTGTATGATTCTTCTGCATCCTTATTTCTATTATAGAAAAAAAAGCAGCTAAATTTTAATGTCATAAGGTCATGTGGTCACTAAGAGATTGGAGAGCTACAGTCTATAATCAGGGAGAAGGAAACAGAATCCCTTTTTGGGTAAAACTTACCATAAATTTCTTCTTTTGTCTTATACTTTCCCTAAATTTTTGCATTTAATTTGTCATCAGATCCATGAAATATTCTAAATTTTTTTCACTATAAATTTTCAGTGAAGTCAGATTTATTGCTCCATTATAGGAAATTTTGAAAATAAAGGAGAGAAAAATCGTAATTAACGAAAAGATTTTATTTCTTTCCTTTCTATATATGCTACTATCCTTACCCCAGTCTGATGTATCTCAGGACTCCTCTCTGGGTCAAGAACCTGACCGACAGGTAAAATGTCTCTAAAGGAAGTTAGGTAATGTGTACATATTTTTTCTGTCTATCTTTATTGATATACTTTTTGATTATTCACTGTAAAAAATAAAAGGCTGATTGTTTCTGAAATTCAGAAACGTGTCAGAAGCCAACCTCCATCACCCCCAAGCCCATCCCATCCCCCAAATCAAAGCTTCGTATACTGCTGATGTAACAGCAAAGCCTTTCTTCTTTCTCCTCAGTAATCACTGAGGATGGGCTGTTGTGAGTAAGCAATCAATGCATGTCACCATATGCTTTTAAAATTTCACCCAAGACAGGAAACTGTAGTTTGGTGCTTCCAGTATTTTTGTCTCTACTCTGAAATCAGATGTTGTTTTAAACAGATGCCTGAAAAGAAAGTTGGGGTGATTTGGGAATAATGTTATTGAAAATTTAGTATCAATTTTTTAAAAAATTGCATTAAAGGCAGGCTAAATATACAGAAGTGGTATGATTAAATCATGTAAAGAAAGCGTCTGCTTAGACTGAAGACAGCAAACTCATCAGCTTCTTTGCAGGTTTCAATCATTTTAATTCAGTAGCTCTTACAGAATTGGAGATTATTTTGGCATCACAGCCTGACACAGGTAGTAAATCCCAAGTTCAAACCATGGCACACAAACCATTGCCATCACACTTTGAAATACTCTCTAGAATTGTCCAGGGTTCTCATGTATTTGGTAGCTGACTGCTGAACAGCCCAGGCCTATGGTGCAGGTGACTGGAAGACATCCGAAAGTCACATGTGAGTGACCAAGCTGGGCTTTGGCCAATGAGCAAGGGCATAGTCAATACTTCTCTTAGCAAGTCTCAGATCTCCTTGGATTCTGACAAACATCCGGGGTGCCTAGAAATTTCGGATCTTACTTCCTTGGAATAATAAACAATAAACTCAAACTGAATTTGTATTCTGAACTTTGTAACAACTCCAAGGAATGTGTCACTTTCTACATTATGCCATGTGCATATTGGTTATCTGTTGTCATGCCTCTTCTCTCTTTCTGACTGATAAGGGCTGCTGTCTTGTATATATTTTCATCCCCCTTAGTGCCTTGTAATTTATTGGCTACTTGATAGAGATGTGCTGAATTGAATTACCCAAAGCACAGGAAACCAATGAAAGGTTATACCACTGATTGATGTATTAGGGAACAATCACACAGCTAATCTAGATAATCTAGGATGGAAGTGGTGAGGAAGGTCACCATATTATATGAATTAATTGGCTTTACTGTGGGGAAAAAAAGCCTCATTTATTGCATGGTCCTCTTTTAGAGGTTGATAATGAGATACAAAGAGATAGGAGTGAAATCCTGCGCCACCAGCTTCTAGGTTAGTGCCGCGCTTCCTAAATGTCATCACTCCTTCCCAGGGAGGCAGAGCAAAAAAAAAAAAAAAAAAAAAAAAAAAAAAAAAAAAATCCTGCTTTTGGGTATTTTTTTAAATGTTTATTTATTTTGAGAGAGAGAGAGAGAGAATGCATTAGTAGGGGAGAGGGCAAAAAGAGAGGGGAAAGAGAGAATCCCAAGCAGGCTCTGCACTGTCAGCACAGATCCCAATGCAAGGCTTGAACTCAACAAACTGTGAGGTAAAGAGTCAGGTACTTAATCGACTGAGCTACTCAGGAGCCCCCTGTTTTTGGATATTGTAGTGCAGTACAGTTAAGAACAAGAATTATGAGTTTATATCCCAATAATCTATAATCTGCCTTTTATAAAAGCTGTGAGATATTCGAAGATAAACAGGGCTAGATTAATTTTTAACATGATTTTAGAGATTTTTTCTCCTTTGCTGATTTTTGATGGATGACAGATTTATATTGCATTGTATTGCCTCACTCAGGCCATGCTCACATCAAAAATGGACTCTAAATAGGAAATAAAAACTGTAAAAATTAAAATACTGGTATTGAGCAAAAAAAGATTGAACTGGTTCCTTATTGGAAGATTTACATAAAACTGGTTGAAATTTTTCAGCTAATTAAATTCAGTGGAATTCTATTGTTACAGCTCAGATTAATTTCATAAATATTAGGGTAATGATTTATCATCATGGAATGTCTTAGATTTGTAAAATTATACTGTTAATTTGAACCATTCATTTTTGCATAATTTTGTAAGTAGATAAATGATCACTAGTATAATTGAAAGTTTTTTTCCCTTTTGCATGTTATTTTATAACTGTTCAGAGTTAGTTTGCAATCTAAAATAAGACACTTAAACCTACATACATTTATTTTTTATTACATCTTTTAGAGTAGTGGTTACCAAATCATGATCTTCAGGTTAGGTGCTTGCTAAAAATGAAGATCTACTGAATAAGAAATCTGAGGGGTAGAGTTCCAGAAAGTGCATTTCTGTTTATTTATTTATACATTATTTATTTATTTATTTATTTATTTATTTATTTATTTACTTATTTAGAGAGGGGGAAGGGGAGAGAGAGGGAGAGAAAGAATCCTAAGCAGGCCCCACTCTCAGCACAGAGCCTGATACGGGGCTTGATCTCATGACCATGAGATCATGACCTGAGCCGAAATCAAGAGTTGGATGCTTAACCAACAGAGCCATTCAGATGCCCCAGAAGGTGCACTTTTAACAAACATCCCTTTGAGTCTCATACAGAGGGTCACAGACTTTGCAAATAATATTTTCATAACATTGGGAGGTTGCTTATTTTCAATACTTAAGTCATTTAACTACTATGAAACTCAATTGAAATATCAGTTCAAAACATCTTCAAAAAGAAAATCTCCATTATTTGATGTCAATAGAACATCCAAAGGAGAAAGAAATTTTCCTCTTTTTATCACTGCTGGAAAAGCAAGTGGCAGAGAATTGCAGGTGACCTCTGGAACCTGAAGGCAAGCTCCAGCCTCCGGTCCCTCTGGTCGGTGAGAAGCCAGTATCCTCAGTCATACATCACAAGGAAATGAATCCTGGCAGCAACCTAAAGGAGCTTGGAAATAGATCCTCCGTCATTGAGCCTTCTACAGGAGAATGCAGCTCAGCCAATACCTTAATTGCATCCTTGAGAGACCCTGAATAGAGAAGCCAGCGACCTGAGGCATGTCTGGGCCCTTGACCCACAGAAATGGTGATATAATATGTGTATATTGTGTTAAGTAACTAAATGGGTAGTAATTTGTTTTTCAGCAAGAGGAAGACTCATATAAAGGCCAACGAATACAGTTCAAATCCACAGTGAAAACTGATCTAAGGCAGTAATCCCTAAAATTTGGTGGCATAAAAAGCAACTAGGTTATTTACTTAAAATGCAGATTCTCAGGCATTAATTGCAAAGGTTGCTCTTTTACCATACTGTAGAGTTTACAAAGGAATGATACACATATCACTAAATAGAAAACCAATTTCATTCTTTTTCTCTTAGGACAAGGCCTCGAGTATTTAAGTTTAAAAGTAAATAAATTAAAAGAAAAATAGTTAACAATAGATATGTAATATATAGCAAAGTTATGAATGTAGGGGCATGACTAAAATTTCTTAACTATTCAAGAAGCAATTTTGACTCCCTGTGTCAAATTGAGAGAGTTAAAGAGGATAAAGGATGATATAAAACAGTTTCCCTCTAACAAGGTTAGCCATGATTTCAAGTCCGTGAACATGAAGCACTTATGTGTGGTCATTTATCATGTATACTAGATGCCATTTAATACTTGTGGGTATTATGCAATATTAATTATACAATTATATATGCATAACGGCATAATGTACAACTCTTCCTTTGATCCCACTTGTTCTGTTTCTGACAATTTCCCTATCATGTCAAGGTATCATTAGGTTCTCATTGCTGGACAGATCAAATCTAAAACTTCCACATCATGTTCAGAACCCATCTTGAAGATGACCAAGGACAATAAGGAAGCTTTTTGTCTCTTTTCATCAGGAGAATGAATATGAGATGGGGGAAGAGAGAAGAATCAGATATCTTATTCAGTAAGGGTTTTTTTGGTTTGTTTTTTGTTTTGTTTTGTTTTTTGTTTTTGTTTTTTGTTTTGTTTTGTTTTTTGGTTTTTGCCAGCCTCCTTCCCCCTGGAATGTATCTAGGCCCAAAGAGAGAAGATGCTTTCCATTAACATTTCCTTTCTACTAAAATCTCCTAGGCTGGTAAGAGTTATTTTCTCAAAGCTCCAGCTTGCCACTCAGCTTTGACAGTATTATGAGACACATATAAAAATAAAGCAGAAGATTGTCATAGCAATGATTAGCAAGCCTCATTGTTGGTTTCTCTAGCTAATATCTAGCTATTAAACTTTTTTTTTTTTGCAGCAGGAATAATTATACTTATTTACCAGTTCTCAACGATTGAGAAAGTATAGTTTATCCAATGTAAAGCACTTAAAAGTGAACTCTGTCTTTTCTCTGAAAGATCAGAGATTCCCAGGACTTAGCTGCTCACAGAAAATGAGACAATTTGTGCATAAATGTTCATTTAATTAAAGATAATGTAATTGATGTGTAATATATTATGCAGTAAAAGTGAAGGAAATCTAAGACCAGGTTAAAAAGGCAAACTGCTTCTCTTTTCTCTCTTCAGATAGGGGTTAGGACTTAGATTTCAGAGAAACAGCAACCTGCACTAAATCTTGTCAACAGAGTTTTATTTCCAATTGGCATTTATGTTTCTTCTGTGGCACAATTGGTATGAGAACATGAATCTTGCATCAAAAAGCTGAAGTCTACTTTAAGCAATGACAGTAAGTTCAACACTCTTGGATAGGAGTTAAACACAGCAACTATACCAGTCTCATCAAAACAAGTATGCACATACACATCCATGCTTAAACACATGCATATATATATTTTTAAAATTGAAGAGTATCAAGATTTTCTAATTCCTCCCTATTGCACCGCATTCCTCCTCCCTCCCCCCGCCCCACACCACCCAGTCCCACTTTCCACGTCATCTGTTTTAAACTGTTGTGGCTGCTGCCTCTGGCAGTTACCTCAATTTCTCTGAATAATATGCCTTTCCTACTATTTCCTTTTTGAAAAAATTTTAGGCATTATCTCCATACTTCTCATTATGATGGATGAGGACTTAGAATTTTTTAACACTCACCCATCTTCCATCTTCCAACCTCACAGTATGGTAATATTACTCTTTTTTTTTTTTTTAATTGATCATTACTGCTTACAAAGTAGCAATCGTGTATTCAAAATAGCAATCTTGTGTAAATAACGATAGGGTAACATTTCCTTTCCTGTACAGCCTTTGACTTTCCTGGAGTTTCTAATTACGCTTCTTTATTTCCTGCTCTATTTTGCCATGATTGTATCCTTATCATTTTTCAAAGGCTTCATCATATTAGATATTTTTCGAGTGCTTTTTCCTTTACTGGACCCCACCATCTTTTAGCCCCAGTCAGGGTTGTTCCTTTCTAGTCTCTGCTGCACAGCATCATCCCAGGAATTTTGGATCTTACACCTTTCTCTTCCCCTTCTATGGTTTACTCTTTTTCTCCTGGGAGCACATTCTCAGGAAGAAGATTAATTTCCAGAACTCCTTCGATGGCTGAAATATCTCTTTATTTCACCTTCAAGTTGATGAGTTTGGCTCTAGATAGTATTACATGATCAGAATAATTTTTCTTAATAATATTTAAGGGATTCTCCATTACCTTTTAAGCATCTGATGTTGTTAAGGAATCTGATGCTACCCAATTCTCATTCCATTTTGGAAACCTCCACCTCCTCTCCCCAAGAAAGTGTCTTGTATTTTCTCTTTTGACTGGGATTCTGGAATTGCGTAGGGATGTCACTTGCTTTGGACCCTTACTTCACTCATGGGGCATTTCACCTTGGAGGCTCATACTGTTTTGCCCGGGGATATTTTTCAATATTGTTTCTTTGTTAATTTCTTCCTCTCCATTTTCTCTTATACCTATTTCTGGCATTCTGTTTTTTCAGATGCTTGACCTGATTCTTTATGACTCGTATACTATCTCTTGCATTTTACATATCTTTATCTTTTTATTTTAAGAGATTTTGTTGACTGTCTCCTTAATTTTTTTTTAATTGGGAATACATAGATATTTATGTTTAATTTCCAAGCCCACTTTCTTGTTATTTGTTCCCTTTATGGTCCTAGTATTTTCTCAAAACTCTCTCGAGTGTACAGATTAGAGAATTTCTTTTTCTTACTTATTGCTATTTAATTCTCTTATTGTCTTTCCTCCAAAATAGTTTTTCCTTTACTGTGTTCTAACATTGGAGTCCTCCTTTGATTGTCCATATATATTTAGGAAAAGGCATTAGAAAGCTAATTGTGAGCTTTGTTTACGTAGACTGAGTGTGTTGGTTGCAAGGTTTTTATCTGAAGTGTTTGAGTTAAGAGTTGACTATTTCATTAAAAACCCAGAATCTTAGATTATAGTCGCCTTCCCTGCTCTCTGGCTATTCACTGTTTCTTCAGAAGAAATATTGCTTGGGACGGGTAAATGCATAGCTATTAGACATTCTTTATATGGAGGAGGGGCAAAACGGAGGTTCCATATCTTCTGCATGCTAAACATTTCCTCTAACCTGTTGTAATAGCAACTACTCCCCCATGCATTTTCTCTCTTCCAGAAATTTGCTCATATTCCTTGTCCACTGATGGTCCCTCTCCTGCTTGCTCAGTTATGACTTTATACATTTTAAATTCCTTTACTGTCATTTAAGTGAGGCCTCTGGAAGGAGGAAAGATGGATGCTTCTCCATCAAGCCTTCATATTTAATGCAAAGTCTTGGACTCTGATTTAAATAAGGTTCTCAGGAGGAATTTTGCAACTAGCATTTGTGAACCACTGACCTGAGGTGTGAAAAGCACATTGATAAACAGTGGCTCAGGGAGGAGGGAGACACAAAATAGAGACACTTAATTGCACCTCTGTGTTTTATCCTCTATGGAAAAGACTAAAATACAACCCAGAGTTTAAGAGATCTGGCTTTGGAGTTGGATAGCTTAAATGTGCGTTTTTGTTCTGCTGGTCTTAAATAAATGACCTTTGGAAAGTGTTGAAATTCACCGAAGTTCCGTTGCTCATCTTTAAATCAGGTGTACTTAAAATAACCACTTCTTAGGATGGTAATGACGATTAAATATGATAATGCTTGCAAAGTGCGTAGTATTGTGCTTGGCATATAGTGAGCACTTAATTATTATTCACTGTTATGTGTTATTATTAAAGTAGCCATCCCCCTTACCTTGGAATTGCAAAGCACAACAAAAAAATGCTATCCATATATTTAGAAATAACAGTATAAGTTCCAACATATTTAGTTATATAACCTAGAATCAAAATGAGGTTCATATGTGAAACTCACATGCTTGAACAATGAGTTGTCAGTGTTATTTTCAGTGTCAATATTTGAAAAGAATTTCCTGCCATTATTATTTAAAACATGAGTAATACATATTTTTACTTGTAGCTTCATGTTGTATTTTTAAAATGCCATTTACTACCTACTGATTTATCTAACATAAGGCAAATTAGTCTTTTGTTTGTTAAATTGATCCACACATTTTAAATTGATTTATAATATAAATGACACAAAAATAATGTATCATATTAAAATTTAAGGAAAGAAATATGGACTATTTTTTTTTATTGTTCTGATGTCAGCAAATCCAGGAAAAAAAAGCTTGTCAAAATTCAAAACTATTTCCTGCTGACTATATAAATCCAATTACTTAGCTTTTCTACGTAGAGTATGTTTTTTTTTTCATTTATTGTAGCATGTTTTTATAATTATGCCCTGCAGTGTAGAAGGAGCATTGTTCCCTAAGTTGGGAAACTTGAGTTGTAGTCCTGCCACTATTGCAGCCTGCAAGTATATCCTTTCTGTTCCTGAAATGTGTACAGCCTTATGTAAATGCAAGGCAGGAATGCTTCTTTCAAAAATTTTTTTATTACTACGTTCCTTTATTTTTGAGAGGCAGAGAGAGACAAAGCATGAGTGGGGGAGGGGCAGAGAGAGAGGGAGACACAGAATCCGAAGCAGGCTCCGGGCTCTGTGCTGTCAGCCCAGAGCCCAACGCAGGGCTCGAACCCATGAACTGTGAGATCGTGACCTGAGCTGAAATCAGGTTTAACCGACTGAGCCACCCAGGCGCCCCAGGAATGCTTCTTTCAAATTCACAACAATTATCTTAAGCTTGCACAGGATCCCTTACAACCTGTAGGAAAGAAGTGGGGTAATTTGGGTTGTGCAGTGCATTGCTGTTGTGTTCCCAGCACAGAGCATTGACTGAATTTCTCTTGTGTAGCCTGACTGTTAGGGCCTTTCTGTAAAAGTCTCTTCTTGTGTGTGACCTCTTCAGAAGCACATCATAAGCTAGACTTAACCTGGTATTATTCATCTTCATTGATGGTAAGGATCATCCAGCATTCTGTTATTCTCAGTCCAGTATCTTCAGGATTGAATTGTGAGTCTGAGGTTCTGGTGATTCGGCATCGTACAGAGTAGGGATTTGGTAACTATCCAGTTACTCTGAGACATATAGATTTAAGAAGTAGATATTTGTTTGGGGGGCTGTAGGCTTCAACTTTGCTAAGTATGAAAGCTTTCCTTTCCAACACATGGTTCACACAGCCCTTTCTCCTTGTGTGCCGTCTTAATGAATGACAATGAGGCCATGCTCTGTTTTAGAACATGGTGCTTGTTTAGTGAGAATTTTGCATCTTCAAAAGTTTGGTTTAATTAGTCAATTGAATTCCTGAACCTGCATCAGGATCCTGTTTATGTTGGTCAGAATATAAATGGTCAGAAAATGAAAACCTTGGGACTCAGAACATTTCTCACTTCTAATTATACTTTAGAAGATTTTTAGTTTCTTCAGTGGTTTTGCATTAATTGTCACAGTATATTAATAGCAATGCAGTAAGAACTTAAATCTGCATGATAAATGGAAACTAGTGTTATTTCTAAAAGAAAACCTGTTATTAATTTCATATTGGCATCTTTTTAGCATTACTAAGTAGTTTATCAGATTTCGTGATCACACATCCAGTTTTTTTTCTTCTAGAAACATTTTATAACTGCAAACCAAGATGCACTGGAAGCCTAATGCAAAGATTAAGATGACAAATATTGTAATTAGATGCACAAACAGCAGTAAAACTCTGATATAATATTTAAAACGGCATTTGTATTTGTGCTTGCATATTGGTCTTTGAGTTACACAAATGCAATATTTTTGATCTGTTATCACTTGATTTTTGGAAACAACCTGGTTGGTATTTGGAACTGATTGTGGTTCTTAATGCATATAGACTTAAAAATACACATTTAGGGGCGCCTGGGTGGCGCAGTCGGTTAAGCGTCCGACTTCAGCCAGGTCACGATCTCGCGGTCCGTGAGTTCGAGCCCCACGTCGGGCTCTGGGCTGATGGCTCAGAGCCCGGAGCCTGTTTCCGATTCTGTGCCTCCCTCTCTCTCTGCCCCTCCCCCGTTCATGCTCTGTCTCTCTCTGTCCCAAAAATAAATAAACGTTGAAAAAAAATAATTAAAAAAAATACACATTTATACCTACGTGCTTACGACTTTATGTGCAAGAGAATATAATGTTTATATTGTCAAATATATCAATATTTTATTTCATAGCAAACCAGTGACTCATGAGTCAAATAAGATGTTTTTCTTTGTCTCACACAATATTTTTTTAAAGCAAACAATTAAAATTTGGTTTTTCTTAAAAATGCGGAAGACATGGTAACCCTGAGCCTCTGTTCCACACACTGCTGCCTCTGTGGATGGAGAATATGCCCACCAGCTCCACACAGTGCCCACCCCTTCCTATGATTTCTTCAGCACTAAGGCTAGGTGTCACCTTCACTACCAAAAGCTTACTATGATTCTTTGGGAACCAGAAAAACAGAATTCGTTGATCTAGTTTGATAATTGCTCATTTATGTTATCTGTTATGGCCCCTGTACTTCCTTGAGTTTATGATTTCTTCTCCACAGGATTGACTTTTTGTGTTATGCTTAGAAAACTGTTCCCACTCCCAAATTATATAAGTAGTTTTCTGTATTTTCTTACAGTATTTTTGTGCTTAATTTTTACGCTGAAATATTTAGTGCATTAAGAACTTACCTTTAATGGAAGGCGTGAGGTGGGAGCTTTATTTAGCCCATTGTTGCTCAATGATTCATATTCTCACCATTAATTTAAAATAATGTCTTTATTATGTGGTAAGGTATTACATACACTCATACAAACTCTTCCTACAGGTAGTGTTGATTCTTTCACCCCCATTATACTGTCTTAGTTATAATAGGCTGACAAGCTTTACCATATTCATTATATATGGGACCAACTCTTCTTTTCTCTTTCTTGAAAGCTGTTTGCCTATTTTTGTGTAATTATTTTTTAAGTTTGATTTAGAATGATTTTTCAAGCCTCCTTTCCTTCTCCCACCTATACTACTTTTCCAGAATTCTATAAATATATATATATATATATATATTTTAATCAAAATTGAAATTTTTTTGAACTGATGGATTAATCTTTGGAGAACTAACATCTTCTAGTTTTGACTGTTTGCAAATCAAGTATTGACTTGTTCTTCATTATAAGCAGATAGCAATATCAACAAGAAAAACACCCAAAAGCATCCAGTGCAATGTATGCAGGGCCAGGAGAGAGCCCAGCCCAGTCAAATGCACTCAGGGAAAGCTATATAGAGACACTGTGGATAGGCTGAGGCTTATGGTAGACAGTAACATACACAAGCAGTAGAAGATCTGTGTGCAATTCTTGAATTCTGTTGTCATGTCAAAGTTTTGCAGTATATCACCTCACCAAGTAGGAAAAAAAAAGATGTAAGTGTTTAACTAGTCTTACAAGAGGGACAGGGAGGGGTGCCCGGCTGGATCAGTCAGTTAAGCATCCGAGTCTTGATTTCGGCTCAGGTCATGATCTCATGGTTCCTGGGATCAAGCCTCATGTCAGGCTCTGCACTGACAGCACGGAGCCTGCTTGGGATTCTCTCTCTCCCTCTCTCTCTGCCCATCTCCTGCTCTCTCTCTCTCTCAAGTAAATAAATAAACATTTGAAAAAAGAGGGACAGGGAAATGCCTTTGAGACTCTAAATTGAAACCTTTAGGGTCACTACTAGAAATGGAGCAGATAAAATTCCATCAAATGTGTTTTTGTTTTTTTGTTTAAAGATACACTTTTGTCTAATTGACCTGATAAGACTTTTGGGAACTTTAGTTTACTCATAATAAACATGGGAAGTGATAATCTGTATTCAACTTCAAGACGGAAATATATAATCAAAATGCTGGGTAGCAGATTGAGGATTTAAGATCATTTTAATTCAAAGCTTTGTCAGCATATGGAATGCAACACAGAGTGCACAGCCACTCCTGGAGGTTCCTATGACAGGCAGAATCATCAGACTGAGAAGTAAATTAACTACATTTAGTGGCAGGGGGAGAGAATTCCCAGAAAACTCTGAAACAGCAAGAAATCACAGTCTAAAGACCTTCACATCCAACCATAAATGTATTACGTAGGCCATTTTTCACCTAGTCTGACTGTGTTTTAATTTTCTAGCTCACTAAGTTTTCTCAGTAGAGGGTTAAGCTTGCCGTTGGTAGTCAATTTAAGTTCTGCCTCTTGGGAATATAAAAAATGTGAAAATGTCTCTCTTTAATTGATGTCTTGCACAGACTAAAGCAACGGAACCTGTTTTGTTTGTTTTTGCTTTTAATGGCTTCTCATTTCACTAATGTCATCTCAAAGGCATGACACAGTTGGTGGAGTATTTTTAAAATTACTTTTTAAACTTGTGGATGAGAGAAATACTCTAAGTTCATTCTTTCTTTATTTCTATCCAAAGTGTATAGAATAAATGTAAGGCAAAAACTATGTCCCCATGGTAGAGATGGCTCAAGTTGAGGTAGTGAAAGAAAAAAGAGCTGGGAAATGTCGTAAGCCATTAATAAAAAGAAGAAAGGTACAGTTTTGGTGCAGCAGTTCAGAAGCAAGAACAAATTCACCCATTTTGTTCATAGTGTGTAGTATTGTAAAAATCTTTATTTATTTTTTTTTAAATTTTTTTTTCAACGTTTATTTATTTTTGGGACAGAGAGAGACAGAGCATGAACGGGGGAGGGGCAGGGAGAGAGGGAGACACAGAATCGGAAACAGGCTCCAGGCTCCGAGCCATCAGCCCAGAGCCTGACGCGGGGCTCGAACTCACGGACTGCGAGATCGTGACCTGGCTGAAGTCGGACGCTTAACCGACTGCGCCACCCAGGCGCCCCTGTAAAAATCTTTAAAAGAATATGTGCACTGGAAACTATAAGAGAGAGAATTAGGAATACGTACCATATCACTATGTCAGACTGAGGACCAAAGTCATCACACACCAGTTTCATAGGAGGCTGGAGCTTGCAGAAAAATAAAAAAAAAAAATAAATAAAAAGCAAATAAAGTAAAAACTTTATACAACTGATCTCATCCTGCCCCCTTGATTCTTTGTTCCCAGGGTGGTGGATTACAGTAATATAATCCCAGTTAAAACTTTATCACTTGGGGGTAATTAATCAAGTCTGAGTGCAATCTCCTATTAGGAGGTTTTTTTCCTTCTCAGAGGTTCTGTACCATTGTTCACCCCAAGATAGTGTCACAGTGCAAAAGGAAGCTTTTCTGTCCTTTCAGTGTTGGTGCATCTTGCTGGGGACACATCTGATGCCCCTCTGGCCCTTATGCTGTCTTTTGAGACTTCCCTGGCCTCTGTGGAAGTGTCCCTCAGCCAGCCTGAACCCTGGGCATCCTGAGCCACAGCTGCTCAGGGCTGGGTTTTTGGCATGCGTTGTGGGCACCCACTGCTGAAGTCCATTGTCCTAACCACATGTCCCTTTGAACACTATGTAGTCTCCTTGTCCCAAAGGTTCACTTAAAATTTTGTACTGTGGTGAGATATACATAACACACA
>NW_024412394.1:75374449-75457797 GCF_014898765.1 Herpailurus yagouaroundi
TATTAAATATAATTTATTGTCAAATTGGTTTCCATACAACACCCAGTGCTCATCCCAACAGGTGGCCTCCTCAATGCCCATCACCCACTTTCCCCTCTCCCCCACTCCCCATCAACCCTCAGTTTGTTCTCAGTATTTAAGAGTCTCTTATGGTTTGCCTCCCTCTCTGTAACTTTTTTTTTCCCCTTTCCCCTTCCCCTGGTCTTCTGTTAAGTTTCTCAAGATTCACGTATGAGTGAAAACATACGGTATCTGTCTTTCTATGCCTGACTTATTTCACTTAGCATAATACCCTCACGTTCCATCCACGTTGCTGCAAATGGCAGGATTTCATTCTTTCTCATTGCCAAGTAGTGTTCCATTATATATATAAACCACATCTTCTTTATCCACTTTTCAGTTGATGGGCATTTAGGCTCTTTCCATAATTTGGCTATTGTTGAAAGCGCTGCTATAAACGTTGGGGTACATGTGCCCCTATGCATCAGCACTCCTGTTTCCCTTGGGTAAATTCCTGGCAGTGCTATTCCTGGGTCATAGGGTAGATCTATTTTTAGTTTTTTGAGGAACCTCCACACTTTTTTCCAGAGCGGCTGCACCAGTTTGCATTCCCACCAACAGTGCGAGAGGGTTCCCGTTTCTCCACTTCCTCTTCAGCATCTATAGTCTGCTGGATTTGTTCATTTTAGTCACTCTAACCAGCATGAGGTGGTATCTCAGTCACAGAATTTATATTTTAATCATTTGAGTGTATAGTGGCATTAAATACATTCACAAAGTGTGCAAGCATCACCACTATTCATTACCAGAATTTTATCGTCATCCCAAACATCAATTCTGTACCTATTAAATGATACCTCCCCATTCTCCCCCCTTCTACCGGCTCCTGATAACCTCTATCCTGCTTTCCGTCTATATGTATTTGCTTATACTAGGTAACTCATATAAGTGAGATCATATAATATTTGTCCCTTCATGACTGACTTATTTCACTTAGCATAATGTCTTTAAGGTTCATCCATGTTGTAGTATGTGTCAGAATTTCACTGCTTTTTAGGTGGCTCCGTCAGTTAAGCATTGGACTCTTGATTTCAGCTCAGGTTGTTTTTTTTTTTAATGTTTATTTATTTTTTGAGATACAGAGAGACAGAGAGACAGAGGATGAGTGGGGGAGGGGGAGAGAGAGAGGGAGGCACAGAATCTGAAGCAGGCTCCAGGCTCTGAGCTGACAGTACAGATCCTGATGCGGGGCTCGAACTCATGAACTATGAGATCATGGCCTGAGCCGAAGTCACATGCTTAACCAACTGAGCCACCCAGGTGGCCCTAGCTCAGGTCTTGATCTCACAAATTGTGAGATCTCATGAATCGTTGAGCTCTGTGCTGACAGCATGGAGCCTGCTTGGGGTTTTGTCTCCCTCTCTTTCTGCCCCTCCCCCACTTGCACACGCTCACAGACACACACCCTCTTTCTCCCTCTCAAAATAGATAAGTGAACATTAAAAAAAAAGAATTTCACTGCTTTGTATGACTGAATGGTATTCCACTGTATGCATATGTATGCTGCATTTTATTTATCACCTCATCTGTTGATGAACACTTGGGTGGCTTTTATCTTTTAGCTATTACGAATAATGCTGCCATGAACATGGGTGTCAAAGTTACGAGTCCTTGCTTTCAGTTCTTCAGGGCGTTTACCTCAGAGTGGAATTGCTGGAGAGGGATCCACTTTTCATCTTAGAGATTTTTTGTATCCACTGGAGATCTGAGACCTTTCGGCCTCTTATTCCATACTGAGGTGTGTGAGTCTATCCTCAAGTCTGTTTGCCTAGACATTTTCCTCCTTCTTTTTTTCTTGTCCTGCCCTGGTGCTGGCTGAATGTGGGGCCATAAATGTTGCTGGACCATTCCCTCGACAAAGGAACATCTTCCCCTGCCCACTGATTCCCTCTCACCCCTGGGGTTTGGGGTTTCAGCCCTGAGTGAGGGTGAGCGAGCATGTGTACATCAGATCCCTTGACCTCCACATTCTTTCCATTGTCTTGTGCTCCAGCCACAGGACTTTCTGCTTCCCCTTCATGTGGTCAAGAACTTTCCCCATGCCATATCCTCTTGCCTTCTATGTTTTTTTTTTTTTAATTTTTTTTCCAACGTTTATTTATTTTTGGGACAGAGAGAGACAGAGCATGAACGGGGGAGGGGCAGAGAGAGAGGGAGGCACAGAATCGGAAACAGGCTCCAGGCTCTGAGCCATCAGCCCAGAGCCCGACGCGGGGCTCGAACTCACGGACCGCGAGATCGTGACCTGGCTGAAGTCGGACGCTTAACTGACTGCGCCACCCAGGCGCCCCTCTTGCCTTCTATGTTAAAGCTAATAGTAAAGCAGGCTCATCTCCTAAATTTGCTTTTTAATATGTAAAACAACTCTTTGGGACTTTAGAAAGCCTCTTATTTTCAACAAAGCCAGGCTTTCAAAACTATTGTCTTGCTCTGCACATGAAAAGATTTGGCTTGAAACTCAAAATTGAGGTCTGGTTTCCTTCTTCCTAGATGGTATCCATCAAATCTTGAAGTAGCAAGTGCCATCAGTTAAAGAAATGGGGGAATGCCAGGATAGGAAAAAATATGTCAGTGAGATGTTTCAAAACTATCACCATTACGTTAGCAACACCATTTATTCTTCCAGTTTCTAGTCAGCTTCTCTTCTTTGCTCTGCTCATGTCCTACAACCTCAGCTCTTGGTTTTGATGAAGTCACACTGCTATGTAAGGCGAGTGGGATCACATTTGGCTTGTAGAGTTCTGGAAGGAGCTTTAAATGCCTTCTTCTTTACATATGCACGTAGGGTCTGTTTCCAGATATGGTGAGAATTGTCAGATCATAACACACCCTAGGGAAAGCTTTAATATACATGTTTTAAAATAATATGAAAAGGTGAAGAATGACAAATTGGCACTGTGGTAAAAAGAACTGCAGAAGTTCAGACTGCTATTTTATATGATTATTGATTTCTAATGGCTTTGCTGTGACCTTAATTGAGCTATTAGAGGCTAAGCCAGGTTTGATATGAAATGAAGTGCTTATAGCATATGCAGGGGCTCTTCTAGATTGATTGAAATAGTGACTGGGAAGACAGTGGGAGTCCTTACTGATGTGCTTGGGTTCCCAGTGGCTATGGAGCTAAAATGCATCATTGCCTTATAGGGAAACAGTGAACTGTCCTGTGCAGTATGTCTACCACCTTCAGCCTAAGAGTACGGCAGAAAAAGCTGGTAACAGTCAATGAGAGAAAATGCAAATGAAGAAATCAGCAGTGTTCCTAATAGCACGTCGGTACTATTCTACTTATTTTGCCAGTGTCTGCCTGGGAATAGTAACTCCCAGCCCATTTGACCTTTTTTTGGTGCCTGTTGGTTTCCTTTCAAAGAAGATCCCTTCCCCAAACCTGAGGATCTGGTGAGCCAAGGTCCTCTGCTCCACCTCTACTTTGTGGCTGATTTTAGAATCTCAGAGCTTCAGATGAAAGCTTCCCTTCAATCCTCTCTTTTACCCTCGTTTACTTCCATTTGGTCTAGGGGGTACTCACTGAACTTTTGAGTAATAGATGGACAAATTCCTCCTGGAAATAACACTTTATATTTAGGACATACTTTGTAGAGACGCTGGAGCAGTACTTGCACACACATACAAATACAAATGCACACGAGAAAAGACCAGAATGATGATACCTATACTTGTAAACTTTTACTGGCTGTCAGTTTATGTTTCCTTTAAAATGACCTGGTCTGTTTTTGTTTTGTGGATGGTATGACTTGGCCCATTCTGTCCATCTGATGTGTCCATGCTGAACTTGTATATGTCATCGTGCAGATAAATTCTGGTCAGTACCAAGCCTTCCAGATCTCATGAATCCTCAGCCTGTGTTTATCCCTCCAAAGGCTCTTTGCTGTGTGTCTGCAAAATGGCTATGAACATAGATTCACTGAGGGTGACTTGGCCCCTCATTAAATCCAGTAGTTCTTAAACCTGAATGGCCATTAGCATCACCTGAGGAGCCATTAAAATTTCTAAAAGACCCATTAAATCAAAATCCCCAAGAATTTGTCTTCAAGTATCTTTGTTTTTAAAGACCTTTCCATGATATTGCTCATTAGGCAGATTTAGGACCTAGTTGACCTAATCCATTCCTCTTCTTTAAAGAAGGTACCTGCCTAGAATAGTTATAGGTGATTCCTAAACCAGGGATACATATATGAAACACAAATCTTTTTAAAAATACATTTTTGGGTCCCAACCTCTGAAATTTAGTGACAGCTTATTGAGATTTGGATCTTAGGCAATTGTAATTTTCTTAAAAATGGAAGGGGTGCCTGGGTGGCTCAGTCAGTTGAGTCTATCACTTTGGCCCAGGTCATGAGCCCATGGCTCGTGAGTTCAGGCTCCACACTGGGCTCTGTGCTGACAATTCAGATCCTGGAGCCTCCTTCGGATTCTGCGTCTCCCCTTCTCCCTGCTCCTCCCCTGCTTGCGCTCTTTCTTTCTTAAAAATAAACAGACATTTAAAAAAAAATGGAATAGGTAATTCTAATTCACATACAGATACCAGGTACCACTGATCTAAACCATTCTGTACAGATAAGAACAAAGCCTAGTTTTAAAGATGCCAAAAGGAGATGTACTGATTTAAACTGTGTGTCTGTCTTTGTTATAAGATGCTGGCAGGGGCCCCTGGGTGGCTCAGTCAGTTAAGCATTCGACTTCGGCTCAGGTCATGATCTCAGGGTTTATGAGTTCGAGCCCTGCGTCAGGCTCTGTGCTGACAGCTGGGAGCCTGGAGCCTGCTTCAGATTCTGTATTTCTGTCTCTCTCTGCTCCTCCCCGGCTCTCTCTCTCTCTCACAAATAAATAAACATTTAAAAACAAAAAAGATGCTGGTGGCTAGTGATAGAAGTAATTGACATTGTAAGGGCTTGGGGAAGAATTTTAAAAAAAGAATAGAAACAAATGACCTGGTGTTTATCCCTGACAGAAGATGAGAAATTAGGAAATTAAAGTAACACTGATTATAAGATAAAACCGTCAGTCTATCCTTTTCTTAAACAATTGTATCCTTTCCTTAAACAATTGTTCCTTAAACAATTTTAGTTATACTTAACAGAAACTCAACTCTAAAGAGCAAAGAAGAATTTTTTGTTTCCACATAAAGGAGAGATGAAAAATTGGGCTTCAGGTACAGCTGGATCCAGAAACTCAAAAAAAAAAAAAAAAAAAGGAAGAGCTGTCTCTTTGTCTTTCAGCTCTGTTTTAATCTTTGTGTCAGCTTCATTCTTAAGCAAGCACTTTTCAAATGGCAAGAAAAAAAATGGCTACTGATAGTCCCAAAATTATTCCCTTAAGTAATCCAAAAGGAAGGAGTCCCTCTCTCTTACAGTATCCATAGACCAAATCTCAAGGAAGGCTCTGATTGGCCTTTGCCTGAATCACCTGCCTATCCCTGTATTTGTTAAATGGTCTGGGGGGAAAAGGACTCTGAATGATCAGCCTATGTGACACACATCCCCCTTTGACGTTGGGGATACCAGCATATCTCCTAGGACCACTGATGGTAGAGTAGAGTAATTCCCCAAAGAGGGGAAAGGAAAGAACTGCTAGACAGCAAAAAGCAACAATTGTCCTCCAAAACACAAATTGAATGATTTTGCTTTGTCTGTCCAAAACTCTGGTATTCATTAAGCTTTATAATCTGTGGGGAGCCACACATCAGACACTTCTAGGGCAAGGAAAATAAGTTTCTTCACTGGCTATGTTCAAACTGAATTGATGAAGTAAACAAATGTGTGGGCAGATATTCAAACAGGCATTTTATGAACCTTTCCAAGATAAGTGGGCCGACCTAAGTGGTAAAGTAATAAGGACTTTGCTTTCCCAATATATTTGTATTCAGATGTGTTCCTGTATTGAAAATATGACCTTGAGCTTGAGCTGCCTATAGCTTTCTAAAACCTGTGTAGTGATGCTTGTTAGAAAAAAATCATGAGGAAATGTTAAGGTAAAAAATAACGTAATTCAAACAGCATTACAATAATTTCTAAGGTACTTTCCTGTCAGATATCAAAAGCAAATAAGGGAATTCCTTTTGCTAAATCCAGTGATGCTCTTATGTCACTATTATGAAGTCAAGGTCAAAAAATAATTTAGTACCTGGTTCTCTGCTGTATGGTGTGTCCTTAAAAAACGTTCTGTGGTTGATCTTGATTGGTACTTGGCAGTATATTTGGCTTCTGGATATATACAAACAATAATTTGCAATTTAGTTATGTTATTTAATTAGTTAATTAGAATCTTTAAAGGAATTTGTGGGGCGCCTGGGTGTCTTAGTTAAGCATCTGACTTCGGCTCAGGTCATGATCTCACGGCTTATGGGTTCGAGCCCCACATCGGGCTTTGTGCTGACAGCTTGGAGCCTAGAACCTGTTTTGGATTCTGTGTCTCCCTGTCTCTCTGTCCCTCCCCCCTCACACTCTGTCTCTCCCTCCTTCAAAAATAAACACTAAAAAAAAAGGCCTTCATTTTTGCCACTTTACATTATGAAAGACATCTTTCTCAGCTTCATAAATGCAAACCCTCTCTGCTGTTCTCAAGATTTCACCATTTACACTGAGGCCATTTGAGTGGAATTTTGAGCTGTGGACATTGGCTCTCTCTCCACACATGAACACATAATGATAACATTTTTTGGGGACTAGCTATGTGATAATACTATTCTAAACCCTTTTTATGTGTATTTTGCTTAATTCTCATAACAGCCAGATGTGATAACTGCTTTGATTTCCCCATTTTGTAGATGAAGAAGCTGAGTCTTAGAAGGTTTGGCTAACTTGTCCAAGGTCACACAGCTAGTATGTCCTGGAATGAGGATTCCAACCAAGTTTTGTCTGGCCTCAAAGCCCAAATTCTTAATTTCAGACCCTTTCTTCTCCTCCTGTTTCTCCAATCCATGACTTAATAAGGAAAAGAAGAATAAGGGGAGGAGGAGGAGGAGGAGGAAATGGGAGAGGAAGAAGGAAGAGGAAGAAGAAATTTAAAATTCATAAATTAAGTGAAAGAGTCCAGTCATATAAATGACATACACTCCCCTAATCTGTTTTCCATATTGACCTGGAATAGATACTTTAAAATATGTAATAGATTCTGATTGTTATTTAGCTCTAGTTTTACACGTAAACATTCACAAACGTTTCGAAAAGATTCTCAACAGTACAAGGCTATTCTCTGAATTTCCCTCATCCCCACTTTGCTTGTGTGTCAAAAGCGAAACAGAATAATTTAAACACAATATTTGATTGTGAATGCTTTACTTTCTGTATTAGTCAGTTTGGGCTGCTATAACAAAGTACCATAAACTGGCTGACTTAGACAACAGAAATTTACTTTATCATAATTCTAAAGGCTAGAAAGTCCAAGATCAGGATACCCATCTGGTTGGGTTCTGGTGAGAGCTCTGTTTCCAGTTCATGGACAATGGCCTTCTTGCTGTGTCCTCATCTGTTGGAGAAAGAAAGCTCTGGTAAGGCCATTAATATCATCTTGGGAGGCCCGTCCTCAGGACCTCATCTAAGTCTACCTTCCAAAGGCCCCACTTCCTAATACCATTACATCGGGGGTTAAAGCTTCAATATATAAATTTGTGGGAGGACACATTCAGTCCGTAACAACTTCTAGTGGGGGATATGAGGCAGGTATAAAAACAACTGCTAAGAAGTGCAGTATGTGATGCGTTTCAAGTGACATTCAGACACTAATACTCATGCAAATATATGGGCTTTTAAGATAGGTGATCCTGCTCCTGGATCAGGTAATGAGGACAACCAAATGCAGAAGTCAGTTAAAGGATTGGCAGATTATTAAAAGATTTAGGGCAGGAGTTGGAGTTGAGTAGGGTGCTGGGGGATGGGAAATGGGACAACTTATCCTTCCTCCGGCAGTCACTGTTTACACTGAATGACCCCATAGACCCTTGAAGACCCTGTCTTCAAGAGGCTTCAATGTCTCATTACCTCTATCCCTAATTTTATGGGTGTCTGCCTAATGTTTCCATCTTATGTGTTATTTTTCATAACATTCCATGGAACAGCAGCCTATCCTAACCTGGTGGTGTGTAAGAGGAGATGGTAAGAATAATCATAAAAAGAAAATATAAGTTGAAATTACAGTTCTAGGAAAACAAACAGACTAACAAACAGCCTTGGGAATTTATGCTTTTCCTCGCTCTCAGCCAGTATTACATTAACCAGGAGCCGCTGATTAAACATCTTTATTTGGCCTCCCTCCCAATTGTAGGCAGCCCAAGAGATGGGGTCCACGAATGGAGCAGAGACTGGGCAAGTCAGAACCCAGATAACGAGATCCTTACTGCCATTGCTCCCTGCATATTCCAGCCTTTCTACCAGGACTATCCTAGAGTTTGGGCCCATATCCAAGAGGTCCCAAGGAATTGGTTCCCTATTGTAAGAGGCCTCCTCTGGTCTAGGAGATTCCTCTACAAGGCTGTTGCTAAAGTGGCCTACTTTCAAGGCCGCCAGCTGGTTCTGACAGATTTAGGGCCAGCCTGTTCCAGTTTGGACCAAATTCCTTGGGACCTTCCTGATCAAATTAAAAAACTCTCACGAAACGATGAGTTCTTTGTGTGAAGGCTGTTTCAACTAGTTACAAATTTAAGTGTGCAATCATTCAACCTATAGTCCTCTATCTTATCTTCAAGATATACCATGCTGAATACTAATACACTGATCTTACAACTTGCCCTAGATGGATTACTGTGATTATGACCAATATGATTACATGAATGAGCTGCCTTAAAAAGTAATGAGTTTGTAACCACTGGAGGTGTTCAAATGTAAGTTGGATCACAAACTTGTGGAAATTTAAACACTTGATGGATTTTTGGGCTGAATTACCTGACAGGCCCTTCCAATCCTGAAATTCTGCAGTTCCTTATTTTTCCCATATTTTGTCTATGCTGACTTCTAATAGTCAAATTTCCCCTTCTTTTTAAATGCTCATAATTCACCCATTTGAGAATTTTTTCCTGAGATTACTTCCAAACCATTTTACAGTGTGTAGATATTTCTTTCTTCCTTTTGGTAAAAATCAGGCCAGCATATGCCCATCTCCTGAATGTCTACTTCTTCCATTTTCTGTGCTTCCTCAGAGATTGGCGTCAGCAGTTCTGCCACTCATTTGCAAGTTCTGCAGTTACCTTGAGATGTGATTTATTGAGGTCAGGATACTTGAACTCACTTAGAGCAGCCATGTGCTCTTTTGTCATCCTTGACTTCCCTTGCATGTCAGTTCCTTCTTACCAAGCCTCATTCCTGTCTCTTCATTCAGAATCTCCTTCTCACTGGCAAAGACTAAAGCAGAAGAGGAATAGAAAGTTCTGCTTGCAACTATTGTTTGGAAACATTAGAGCATCTGCCCAGCCCAGGTCCTGGCCTCCCCTGGTCTTTGGGCATCAGCTCTAATTTAGGAAGCTCTCATTATTTTCTCACTTAATTTTTAGAAGCCTGAGTCCATCATGCTTTTTAATCTTCCTGAGGTTTCTGACTTGTTTGCGTCTGTTAGATACTTTCCCTTGGTGGTGTCTCTTTCTCTCCATATTTTGTGCATGTCTTTTAAAAGACAGGCTCATCAGGAAGCCTGCCCATGCAGCTCCTGTGGCCTCCTCTTCCGTACCAATCTCACTCAGAATTATATTGTCTTGGAACATGTATCATGTTCTATTCTGAGCTTTCTGCTATGTATGAAAGCCTATTCGTAAAGTCTTGTCTACATGTTCAACTACATTCCCCCTTTTTCCTCCTCCCTTCCCCTCCCCCTGCCCCCAGAGAACTCTGAGATGCTAGGGCCCTGTATTAATTTGCTTAGGCTGACATAACAATACTCTACAGACTGGTGGAGGGGGCGGGGCTTAAACAACAGGATTTTAGTTTCTCATGGTTCTGGAGTATAGAAGTCTGAGATCAAGGTGTCAGCAGGGTTGATTTCTTCTGAGGCTAATCTTCTTGGCTTGTAGACGGTCATCTTCCTGTGTGTTCACATGGTCTTTCCTCTGTCTCTATATGTATGCAAATTTCCTCTTCTTATGAGAACACCAGATAGATTGGAGTTGCTGCTACCCAAATGACTTCATTTTAACTTAATTTCCTCTTTAAAGACACTATCCCCAAATACATATTCTGAGTTACTGGGGGTTAGGACTTTAACATGTTAACTCTTGGGGGACGAAATTGACCCATAGTAGGCCCCTTTACACTTCAGCAGCTGCTACCAACAGTTGAATTAGGTCCACATTAAGTTTGTGGGTTGTTGTTGTTGCCTGTCTTTTAGAGATGCAATGTCAGCGAACAGTCAGGATCATCTTTGCTGATCTGCTCTTAGCTAGGCTTAGCCCAGTGATCCAGGACGGAATTCATTTGACTCTCCTCTTCCTAACTTCCTACAAAGCAGACTGAATACACGTCTTCTATGCCTTTGCCCTAATTCCTTCTTTCAAAATCCTACCCATCCATGAAGCACAACCCAAATACCACCCTGTCTTCCTGGTTTGTGCTGCCATAGTCCTCTGCCTATATGATAATATTTATAGTTATTTATTATTTCCATTGTGTTAATGTTATTTGTATGTAGCCCTTCTTGCTCATATATGATAGCAAAGACCTTGTGGAAACTTTCGGTTATCATGTTCATCTTTATTCACCCTAAAGCCCCAAGCATTTGGTTTGTACCCAGCAACCAGTCAACAAATACTAAATTGGTTTGAAACTTAGCAGAGATTTGGAATGGTATTCAAAGCAATAAATACTTAAATTACAATTTATAGTTACATATATTCTTAAAGGTAGTATGTGACAAATTATTGATATGGTGAGTATAATCATTGGATTATCTTAATAGTTACTTTTAATGGTTACTTGAAGTATTTAGTCTAATTAAAGGGTGTATCTTTTCATAAATTTTTCATGGTGATCTCGCCTTCTGAACTCCCAAAGCACTGTTTGTTCCTAGCACAAGTTTCACATTTATTATTTATGATGGAGTATCCTTTATACATTATTCTAGTCTCTTATATTAAAATGTAGTCCCTTGGTGAACAAGGGCAATGGCTTGTAAATGTTTCCATCCCTGACACCCGTGCAGTAAACAGATAATTCAAGATTACCCACAGGGTTACTCCCATCAGCTGCATAGGGTTGCCATTAGCCTATGGCCACAGAAGTAGTTTCTTGGGAATGAATCCAAAATGCTGAGTCCAACAACCAGGTAGCTTTCCTCTTAGTTTATCTCTCTCTCTCTCAACTTTTTTTTTTCCCCCACTGTGCCTCTCATCCACAGAGTGGATGTTAAATACTCATTCATGCATTTTTTTCATATTGGAATATTTCATATTGGGATATTTAATAAACATTATCTACAATAAAGCTTATCTTGGAAATAAAAAGAATGTCTTGAAAGAGAATAATGTTGGTCGGTGGGCAAAACTACTACGTTTGCTAGTGCAGAATGTACTTTGAACAAGGGCATCCAGCCAAAGGGGTGATGGGGCTAAACCCAGTCTGATCATGCCATGCCATGCACGCTGGCATACTGATGTGTGTATTTTTTATTTATGTATGTATTTTTTCTAATTAGCATAAAGTTATTGTGCACTTACTATACTTGGTATCTGTAGGATTGCATCTACCCAGAAAGGGTACCTTTTTTTGTGATTTATATAAGATACCCTATGGACTAGCAGCAGCCCTGAGGATGAGAGAGAGATGAACCTACTACATACCACACAGTTGGGGGACTAGAATGGAAGCAGAGAAATCATGTAACAAGCTTTTGTATAAAGGCAAGAAAGAAACGACGATGTCTAGGACAAGGTCAAGGCAAGAACTGACTGACTTGTTGATGGATTTGTTACATAGGTATGAAAAGAGGGGGCACTCAGAGGAGACCCCAGAACTGTGGCCTGAGCATTCAGTGATTATTGCTGCCATTTCCTAAGATGGGGAAGACTGAAGGTGAAGACCAGAATGACAGAAAGAAATGTAATAACCTCTCTTTTTAGAAGTCTCATTATAGGTGCTTCTTAAAGATTTTCTACTTTATACATTTTTGGAGTCCCATAAAATAGCCATGAGGAGTCTGATACTTCTGTGTGCCCAAAGCCTAGAAGAAACAAAAGAGCCTGGGCTGAGAGTTTAGACAAGTCATTCAACATCTATCAGTCCATTTGCCAAAGGAAGTAGGTATTCATCACTTCCAAAGTCCTTTCCTGCCATAAAACACTATTATTAATTTCTGTTTCCTTCTGCTCATTTTTGTGATATTCTCTGTGCAAGATGCACAACTCAAGAAGAGAGGGTGGCAGGCGCCTGGGTGGCTCAGTTGGTTAAGCTTCGGACTTTGGCTCAGGTCATGATCTCACGGCCCATGAGTTCCGTCCATGAGTTCGAGCCCCACGTCCGGCTCTGCAGACAGCTCAGAGCCTGGAGCCTGCTCAGATTCTGTGTCTCCTTATCTCTCTGCCCCTCCCCTATTCATGCTCTGTCTCTCTCTGTGTCTCTCAAAAATGAGTAAGTGTTAAAAATAAAAATAAAAAAAAAGAAGAGAGGGTGACAGTGAAAGCTAATAGTAAACTAATGCAGATTCTCCAAGCTAAAAAAAACAAAACCAACAACACACATAAGAGGCCACAAGCTGCACCCTAACATATTTTTGCAGTAGAGCTGGCTCAAAGATAGACACTTGGAAGACTTGTGGATCTGTTTTCATGCCGTTATTGCTAATAAAAGACCTCTCTTCTACCATGGATTTAGATCCTGGGGGCATATGTGGATTACAGAGTGTTCTGTTAACAGCTCTCCCCAAAATAACCATTAGCCTGCAATTTGACTTTGCAAAATTGGAAGGAAAGTCCTTTTCCTGTAAGCCAATTTCACAAAACAAAAAACAATGCTTTAATTCTTGACTTGAAGCCGAAAAACTGTAATGGTCCCATAAATGATTAAAACAGCAGCTGGTAATGTCTTGAAAACAGATTGATCAGTTGGAATGCCTTAAAATCTGTCTAGATTCTGCATGCCTTTGAGCAGTATGAACTAACTCTGATGTGAGAGGAAGAGTGGGTGTTTAAAACTTAAAGATATTAAGATAATCATTAAAGCTCTGTCAGGGAATGCATCTCTCTAGGGCAACTGCTAGCATATTTTAACCCCAAAGTGGGGTATAAATAAATTATGGAAGCATTTGGCATTAATGGAAACTCATGGTGACCCTGGCCAGGATACTCCAAGTCAGATCTCCTGGTATCATCGTCTACTTATATGAAATGGATTTTGGGGGCACGTGGGTGGCTCAGTTGGTTGAGCATCCAACTTTGACTCAGGTCATGATCTCGCAATTTGTGGGTTCAGCCCCACATCGGGCTCTGTGCTGACAGCTCAGATCCTGGAGACTATTTCAGATTCTGTGTCTCCCTCTTTCTCTGCCCCTCCCCCACTTGCACTCTGTCTCTCTCTGTCTCAAAAATAAACAAACATTAAAGAAAATTTTTAAAAATGGATTTTGAGTGCCTACATTGTATCCATCATGGGGATGCAGTGGTGGATGGGACAGAGTTCCTCCCCTCCTTGAGCTTATATCACAATGAAAGGAAATAGATAAGAACTTAGTAGATAAAGAACATACATAAATTCACATAACAGTAAGAGCTATGCTGAAAATAAAGCAGAAGTAGGGAGATGCTACTTTCAATTGAAGTATCAGGAGGGTGGCTCTTGGGTGGCTCAGTTGGTTGAGCATCTAACTCTTGATTTCTGTTTAGGTCATGAATCCAGGGTTGTGGGATTGAGCACTTCGTTGGGCTTTGTGCTGAATGTGGAGCTTGCTTAAGATTCTCTCAGTCTCCTTCTGCTCCTCTCCCCAGCTTGTGCCCTCTCTCTCTCTAAAATTAAAAGAAAAATAGAAAAATTGAAATGTTAGGAAAGCCCTCTCCAAAGAGATGACTTTTGAGCAGATACTACAACAATATAGGAGCCATTGTTGTAAAAGAAGAATCCAACAATGTAAATTCCTTAGGGGAAACTTCTGCATGGACAGAAGAAACAGCACATTATAAAGCCTTGAGGTGAGAATGGGTTTGGCATAGTTGAACAGTGAGAAGAAGGCAGACAGGGCTGGAGTCTGGTGAGTGAGGAGGAGAATAGTAGGAAATAAAGTAAGAAAGACTTGCAAAATCCAGATCAACTGTTGAAAAGGAATTGGGTTTAATTCTGCGGAAAGTCAGAGTTTTAGACAAGAATAGGATTGATTGAATTAATATTTCTATAAACATCCCTCTAACTATTGTGGGGAGTGTAAACAGAAGGAGGAAGTGTAAACAGGAGGCTATTGTGGTTGTCCAGACAAAAGATGGTGGGCTTGGATTAGATGGAAGTGAAAATGTTGGTCAGAAGTGGTTAGAAGTGGGATAGAGTTTGAAGGAGGATCTGATAGGACTAGGGATTGGATTTGGGGATGAGGAAAAGAGAAAGAAAGAAAGAAAGAAATGATAGAATGACAGTTAATTTCTTGTTCTAAGCAGTTGGGTGAATTAATTCTACCTGGATGAAGGTAGTGGGTCTTACGATAAATGAAGATAGGTTTAATGGAGATGGAAGAGGGATCTAGACTTTATTTAGACTTGGACTTTTTTTTAATGTTTTATTATTTATTTTTGAGAAAGAGAGAGAGAGAGAGAGAGAGAGTATGAGCAGAGGAGGGGCAGAGGAAGAGGGAGACACAGAATCCGAAGCAGACTGCAGGCTCTGGGCTATCAGCACAGAGCCCAACACAGGGCTTGACCTCATGAACTATGATATCATGACCTGAGCCAAAGTCAGATGCTTAGCCAACTGAGCCACCCAGGCACCCCTTGACCATCCTATTGGACTAGACAAAGGTCATAGCTTAACAACAGCACTTTCAGTGGAGAGCATTGAAAAGAGCCACAAAGGTCTGAAGTAGATGCAGGGAAGATAGACAAGTCTTTGAAGTTTTCCTGTAGAGGACTTGAGGGCAACAGGTCATAGGCGGGAAGGGATGAACTTCTGTCCCACTTTTGTTTTCAGGGTGACAGTTGTAGCATGATTTTATGCTGTTGATAATGATCAAGAGGGAAAATCCTTTAGTAGGTAAAACCCATGGAAGGCTGGCCATCGATCAGAGAATGTAATGGTGTTCACTGGCACATTAAGGGAAGATGGAGTATATGGGACCAGATAAAGTGAGTATGAGTATGCAATAAGTAGAAGATGTAGATCTCACAAAAGTGCCTTCATTTTATTCAGTGAAATAGGAAGCAAAGGTCATTAGCTCAGAGTGAGGAAGGCAACAGAAATCGTGTTGAAAGTTCAAGGAAAGAGAGAAAGCGGATTTTCCAGGGCAATAAGGTCAGATTACTGGGTAGTACTTAATGCTCTCAAAAGGTCTGTAGTCATTAATCTGAGTTTATGCTCTTCTGCAGAACCAGCGCCGGCATTGAATATCTCGGTGGAAAGAGCATGGTGCTAGGCAAAGGATGGAGTCGGCAGGGAGGTAGAGGGTAGCTGTATAACCTTGAGCACATTATTAAATTTCCAGAGTCTCATGTTCTTTATGTGCAAAATGGAGATGGTGGTTCCTACCCAAAGGGAGAATTGTGTCAAATTAGACAACATATTCAATGGTTTTTTGTTTGTTTGTTTGTTTGTTTGTTTTTTGCTTTAAAAAACTTTCCTGTAGTCTCCTTTAGCCTGTTTGTCATTGGGTGAAGAGCTTTGGTGATTTGTGGCTAATACATTCTGCGTGGGTTATGGATATGGCCTTCAGTGAGCCCTGAAACGTTCACATATGTGGGAAAGGAGCATTATGGGGGTCTCTGACAAAATTGGACATAACTCTGAGGGTATTCTGTGGCTCAAGAAGAAGTAGAAGGGGGTGCCGGGGGGGGGCTCAGTTGGTTAAGTGTCTGATTCTTGATTTTTGTTCAGGTCATGATCTTATGGTTCATGTGATTGAGCCCTGCATCAGGCTCTGCGCTGACAGTATGGAGCCTGTTTGGGATTCTCTCTGTCCTCTCTCTCTCTCTCTCTCTCTCTCTCTCTCTCTCTCTCTCTGAAATAAATAAATAAAAATTAAAAAAAAAAAAAAGATAGAAGGAACCATCTTGGTTCTTAGAAAAGTAGAGAGGGAGTAGAAAAACCTGCAGTGGTGGGATGAGGTTGTAGACCAGAAGATCATTACACATAGTTAAGTGTTTCTTGTTAGGATTGAGATGGCTCTTTTGTCTTAGCTTCATTATTACTAACTGAGTACCAGACCCTAGACCTATATTTCCAATTTACAATTTACTTACAGAAGTAATGTGAGAATGTGCACTATAGGAGATGCATGGTCTTGAGTGGCTCCGGACTCTTCTCAGAAGTAGGGAAAAGGAAGGAATTGAATTAACAAAATATTGGAATATTGCTGCTAAATCCTGTTTCTCCGAACTTTCTCTGTCACAGTTTCAAACTTTTTTCCCCTTTAATCAAGCAAGTTGCAGATTCAGGACTGAATTTGCATTTGGCAAATGTTGAATTAATGAAAATAATGAAATACTGATATATGTGAGAAATACGGTCACAGATATTTTTAGGTAAGCCTTGGTACAACTTGGCCTAAAATTTTGCACCCTATGGCTGAATCCACATGGTTCCTTTAGTTAAGGCATAGCAGAATGCAGTGAATGTGAGTTGTAAAGAATGAAACCTCTAGTGAAACAAATCTTTGTAGACATACTGCCTCTTTTAACTACCTCAGATCTTTTTTGGAAAAGGCTAGGCTATAAATAAATAATCAGTTCTCTTGGCTGACTTTCCAAAGTGATTGGGCATTCAGTTTTGACCAGCTACATACTGAGCAGCCCCTGGTCACTCAGGCATTGTTGTAAAATCTCCTTTAAATGCACAATGGATATGCCTTCATTATTTTTCAAAATCCTAAGGTTTGACTGTTGGGGATCACACTTCGTCTCTTGTTCTCTTCATTCTAGGACTTTGCTATTGAGAAATTTTCAATGAGCTAAGGAAGATACACCACTCTCCTTCCTCTTCACACATTTATTCATTCAATGTCTAACTGTAGACATGAGGTAACATTACTGGAAAATGCAGAACCATGAAGGGAAGCATATTCTATTATTCATGGTATCACTCTCTCCTATACTACGTACAAATCTGCTCTTTTTTCACAATGCCTTGGCTCAAATGGAATACTCCTTTCACTTTTATTCCACATGCAGTATTGCTAATGAAATGCTATCAGTTTTGCCTCTTTGGCATTTGTAGGATCTATCCCCTCTTCTTCATCTTTTCTACCTCAATTCAGGATATCAGAAATCTTTCATTCTTTGTTCTTACTGGCTTCTTTTCCCTTCTTTAATCTTTCAATGTTTTCTCACTGCAGCCCAGAGGATCTTTCTAAAAGTCAAAATTATCACTCCCCTCTCAAAAATGCACACAGCTGCTTCCAGTTGCCCCAGAAGAAGGCCACACTCTGAAGCTAACTTACACCATCCTCCCTCAATGGACCCCCATATCCCTTTTTGGCTTCATACCTTTCTACTTTTCTTTTTATGCTATGCCCAGGCCACACTGTGCTACCTTCAGTATAGCTTCACAAGTGTTGTTGAAGGAAGGAAAGAAGGCTTGCTTCTAAGGGGAGAAAGGGGGCCTAGGCAAGGAGAGTTTGCCTTTTCCCTTTAAACATTTCAGCCCCATTTCCAGTTTCCTGAGCCAGAGTATTAAAGGCCTTGTTTTTCTTCTCTTTCAGGAGGTTTCCAGTTACTTATGTCTTGGGGGTGTGCATTTATCTCTGTCTCCTTTCTTGTTGGACCCGGAGGGCAATGGAAGCCATTTTGGTCTAAATGTCAGCTATCACAATGGGACGTTTGAGTGCACAGCCAGAGCTGACTCTGACAGAGTGATATTTTTCTGTGAAGATTGCTTTATACAGGAGAGTGTATTCAAATCACAGATCTCATTTAGAGAATTATTTTGCTGCCAACACCAGCCGCCACAGCTGATAATGCCACAGCGCTCATTCTTCGTACCAATAAAACAAAGTACACTAATCTATTAAAAACAGCATAGAGTCTAAATCGGTAATAATATCCAAGACAATTACCAGTTACCTAGTAATTATTCTAGAATGAAGTTTTCAGTCTTGCTAAGTGAGTAGGTGTGGTTTAGGTATTCCTTAATCGTTTTGCATCTATTTATAAATGGGTTTATTTCCAAGTATCACGTATCCCCTTTCTAAAAATAAGACAACTATAGCTATATATCTTCTGTGTGCTGTGCTTTAACATAGCATGAATGGAAAATCCACACTGACACCAATCCTTTTAAATAATAACAAGAATACTTTGATTCTTCAATAAATGTTTGAGTGTCTATTATGTGCCAGCACAGTTCTGGGTGCTGGTGATACAACACACAAATCAGTCAGAGATCTCCATGTTCATGCGCTTTAGGTTATTACTTCACAATGATGTTATTACTAACTTCACAATTGTATGGGAGACTGACTGTAAAACATTTTAATATGCATGCTTACTTTTGATCTTCATAATAACCTTGTAAGGCTATTACCCTCCTCCTGAATTAAGAAAACCTAAATGCAGAATGTCTTGATGACTTCAACAAGAACATGTAAACCAGTAAGTAGTGGAGAGATCTAGGATCAGAATCAAGGTCACTTGAAGCTAGTGCCAGTGTGATTGATATTCACTGTCCCATATTTCCCATGGCAGCCCGGTTCCTCAAGCCAGTAAGCCTCGTGCATTGTGCCCTGGGAATGATGATAGTTACAGTACCCCACTGCAAGCCCCACTGTTCTCCTATTGGCTTCCCTTTCTTTATACCTCTGATGAGTTCTTGCTTCTTTGACTCCTGCCTTGTTTCTTTCTCTACACTCCTCTCTTTGTAGCCAGACAGCATTCTTCACTGGTTTTCAGCTCCACGTTGGATGTCACCATTGCCTGTATCCTCTCTAATATATTCCTTATTTGATGACTAATGTACTAATAAAATGCCCTTGGATAAAATGATTAGAGGTGAATTTTTATTTGTACTAATCAAGACAAAGAGTATTGTTGATGTGGGAGAAATAAGACTTAATGTATTTATTTTTATATTTTATTAATAACACATGTGAAGAGTAGAAGAAGGGGAAAGTTCCTTGTCCCTGTTCAGTGTGTCCCTCCCTGGTTCCCTGCATTTTCTCACCACTGGGTTTGGCTTTTTCTATAGGGTTCCTGCTTTGTGCAGCCTTTAAGACTGTCTTTGAATGTTGAATGATAGCTTGAGATGGACCATGAATCAAAGGGAGAAAACAGCATCAGGAAATGTACCTCTGTTAGGAAAGTTGGATGAAAGAAAGTTCAGAAGGAAGTATGGTCATGGCACAGAACTGTATCCCCAAAGGTTAGAGAGAGGATTTTAGCAGGTTGGTGGTGAGAGTGGTAGTGCCACAAGGACAGATAAAGACTTTCTGATCTGAGGGCAACCCCACATATTATGGCAAAATCATTGAGAAAGGTGGTTCTCAAACTTGAGCAACAGAATCACTGGGAAGTCTTGTTAAAATAGTTTTTTGGACTCTGCCCCTAGAGTTTCTGACTCCGGAGGTCTGATACTGCTAGTTGGGGAACTTTGCTTTGAGAATTCCTGATTTAGATGCTACACATGTCAAATAGGGAAGGCATATAACCAAGGAGAGGAGGACATGTGCTTTTCTCTCTCTCTCTTTCCCCTCACTCCCTAACAGAACCCCTTTACTTAGCGGTTACAACTGACCCTTGGAGACTGAAATGCTCTGCCACCCAGTCTCTCATGTAAATAGAATTGACTACCAAGGGAGCTGAAGGGAGAGACCCCTAGGCTGAAAATAGCCCAGTGTCCAAGGACACACCTGAGGTCAGCCATGAATTAAGACTGCCAGTGCCATCTGCACCTGCAGATTCCCACCTTGTATATCCTGCATTAGGAGAAGATGCTCTATGAGTGGCTGTGGCTCATAGTCACACATCAGTGGATTGGAGTTGAATTCGTACTTAGTCCTCTAGCAAGCAATAAGACAGCCTTTGGTTAAATGGCTAGAACCTGTGATTTGATACTATAGTAAATAAACGATAAAATGTATTGGTATTTCTGCTTCTTGGTTAATTTCAATAGAAAAAAACAATGCATTAGTTTGCATATGTTAAGTAACATTTGTGAGCACTTAAGAGCATTTTGCATGTCTAACATATTTATCCTCACAACAACCCAGTGTGATAGATATTGCTGTTATTATACTCCTTTTACAAATGCAGAATCTGAAGCACTGAGAGTTTAAACAACTTGCCCAAGGTCATGCAAGCTGCAAGTAACAGAGGCTGGATTTGGATCAAGGCTGTCAGGTGCCAAAACCTGGACCTGTTTTTAACTTATATTAGACTGTTCTGTCTAATAAAACAGGGAGGGGCCTTTCATGCTCCTTAACAGCATGGTTCCTAAGTTTTAAACCAAAGAGACCACTGAGACAGCTGCTCAGAGCTGGCCAAACTCAAGGTCAGGGGCACAGCCCTCCACAAGACTGCTCTCACTTCACATATCAGCCTGGGTGACAGAAGGGGTCTCCAGGGCTCACTTCACTTCAGACTAGTGGACTATAAATTTGGGAGTCCTTATGGAATCCCTTAGTTTCAATAATTCACTAGAATAATTCACAGAACTCAGGAAAATGCCCCACTTAACAATTACAGTTTTATTATAACAAAAGCATACAGATTAGAGCGAGCTGAAAGAAAAGGCACTGAGGGAGAGGTCTAGGAGGGTTTCAGATGTGAAGCTTCCATCATCCTCAGGGATGTGTTATCCTCTCCATAGCAAAGTAGAGAAATTACCCAGAGTATTGCCAGCCAGGGCAGCTCACCCTTTCTTTATATAGGTACTATGGATCAAATCAATCGTTTGCCTCATGATTGAACTCAATCTCCAGTCTCCCTCCCTTCTCTGGAGGTAGGGCTGATATCAAGTGGCTCAAAGCCTCAACCCTCTCTAATCACATGCTAGGTCTTTCTGGTGTGGCCACCCCCCTGTCTGAGTCACCTCATTAGCATAATGTATCAGGTGTGGTCCAGGGACCCACCATGAATAACAAAAATACTCCATTCATTCAGGAAATTCCAAGGGTTTAGGGGCTACCTCCCAGGAACTGGGGACAAAGGCCAGCTAAGTTCTTTATTACACAAAACACAGCCAGAGGAGGGTGTTAGAATCGGGATGCCTGCTTGAGCATGAATTTTATGACATCTTTTAGGTCAGCAGCACTATTTCTGTACGAGGCAGTAGTCGCACTGTTACAGAAAGGGGAAGAATTTTCTCCTAGAATTTCTTCAAATCATCAGGCACTAAATCAGGAAAGATGACACTATAGAGAGTGTCTAAATTAGGAAGAAGCTAGAGAGCTCTAAGTGGTGGAGGCTGCTGGTGCGCACAACACAGCAATTTGCAATGAACTCACTGGCAGAGAAACCAAACACAAGCTCCATAGCAAGGGAGTGAGTATCTGCTGTGTGAATTGAAGGCCACAGGACTCTGCAGTTGTGAAGCTTTTATGCACTCAACATGTAAATTACAGTGCTGGTGAATTGGGGTTGGTTCACATGTAAATGAGAAAATGCTTGAGTTAACCAAGTCTGCCTTTGAAAAGAATGGATATCTAGGAACTAAAGACTGTACTGAAGAACTTGCAAATAATAGAGAGATCGCGGTTCTAATTCCAAGGGACTTCTAGAATGAAAAATAATGAGGGGCCGATGGGGGAGGGGAGAGTAAAACATCAGAAGAAGCAATCTTCCATAAAATCTGCTTGTATGCCATTAATGTATGTCTCTCCAAATAAGAGCAAGCAAATGAGAAAATAGCAAGGAGGTATAAAGGCTAGGGTGAGCTTTGAAGGAAGCGTGTTATGCATGGATGGAGACTTTTATTTTAAAGGGCTGGCGGTTATAAAAAAAAAAAAAAGGAACATTGCAGACTTGTGTTTATAACTCACTCAAAACATGGGATTTCCTAGTGTATCCAAGCCCTCTTTTCTCTGAAACTGAAGTCCCTCAAATCTGAGTAAAACCGGGATTTGCAGCAGGAGGGAGAGGAAGGTGAAGGACTGCTTAATTTCACTTGACCGTATGCATCTGAGTATCTTTGATGTTTGCCAGATTGATTGGTTTTTGCCTTCTCACTGGCATGCCCACTTTACTCTTGGTTCACTACCTGGAAGTCTGAGAGGGACTGAGGTTTTATGACCGCTATGGCAGCTTTTAAACTGCTGTGCTCTTCTCTTTAGGTCCGGTGCTACTGTTGGGAAGGAAGAATTTCCCCTGCCCTTCAAGATCCTCCTAGCTGGGCTAAGAATCAAATTGACATGAGACAGATTAACAGGAGAAAGTTAAATTTAATTTTGTAGGTACAGGGAATTCACACAGATGTGGAAATTCCGAAGACAGTCAGGCAAAATGAAGTGTATATGTCATTCTGAACCAAGGAGAAGGGGTTAGGGGCCTGGGACTTCAAAAGAAAGGAATGAAATTCACAGGCTATGAAAAAGTAAATGTTTGGTAAACAACTGCTGGGCCACTCAGAAACAATGGGAGGTAGAGGACTTCTATCAAACAGGCCTTGCTAGATTCCTCCCTGTCTACCATACTTAGTTCATATCATAATGTAGATATCTATGGTGATAGCTCTCTTCCTGGAATAGGCTCTTTATCTAAATTCTGTCAGGCAGTTGAGCGGGAGGTAAAGAGCTTTTCCTGAATCTGCTGGGTTTTGATTGCTTTTTAAAAAATGTTTATTTTTGAGAGAGAGAGAGAGAGAACGCGTGCGGGAGAGCAAGCAGGGGAGCAGCAGAGAGGAAGAAAAGGATCTGGAGCAGGGTCTGCACTGTCAATGGAGAGCCCAATATGGGGCTCAAACTCACAAACCATGAGATCATGACCTGAGCTAAAGTCAAACACTTAACTGACTGAGCCACCTAGGTGCCCCGATTGACTGCTTTTTAACTCGAAATAGTCTTTAGGCCAAAGTGGCCTATTTGGGGGCAGCCTGCCCTTGGCCCTTCACTGCTTGTTTAAACAACATAAACTGATGCACAATAACAATTTAAAGCAAGCGCTTTTCCTCTTTCTTTCTTCCTTCCTTTCTCCCTTCCTTCTATCCTTCTTTCCTTCCTTCCTTCCTTCCTTCCTTCCTTCCTTCCTTCCTTCCTTCCTTCCTAAAGAAAAAAAGAATGGGTTAATATTCAGATGCAACAACAGCTTTGTGTATAATGTGACAGTCTGGGTGATGAGGAATTAAAAATGTCCATGGATGCTGAATGACACTTTGATCATGGTACAGCAGTCTTTGCCCTGAAGTCAGCTGCTTCCGATGTAAAGAAAGCAGCCACTGCTGTACCTCAAGAGCTCATCCATGGGCTTTGAGGCTTAATTCCTCCTGTTCTCTCTGAATTCTCCTTTTGGAGGTCTGTCCCCATCAGCCAGAGGAAAATCCACTGTTTGGTAGGAAGGAGGATGTTTCCCTAGGAGGCATGGGTCTCAATCCAGAAGGAAAGCTATAAAAGAAGCTCCCATTTAACACAGCCAGATAGGATGCCAGGTAGCCGCAGGAATGGAAAGGAAGTGGACTTCTGTATCTGCCCAGACCTAGATTTGTACTCAATACTTTTCCTTTGTAGTTAATAGTCTGGGGCAAGTGTTTTTGTTGTTTTACCTTTCTGAAACTCCATTTACCCATTTGTAAAACTGGTGTGATTATAGATCTATTAAGGTTGTTTTGAAGATTAAATAAGTGAACATATCTGTAGTTCCCCCAAACCCAGTACAGGCCCCTCCCAAGAAGAATGTATTGACTATCAAGTAAATATATTTCTAATGCAAAATTGAAGCATGAAAATAATTATCATTGACTTTAAAAGTTGTTGCCTATCTTGACGTCAAAAAAAAGAAAAGCCTGGGTGGCTCAGTGGGTTGAGTGTCCAACTTCGGCTCAGGTCGTGATCTCACGGTTTGTGAGTTCAAGCCCTGCATCGGGCTCTGTTCTGACAGCTAAGAGCCTGGAACCTGCTTCAGATTCTGTGTCTCCCCCTCTCTCTGTCCCTCTCATACTCATGCTCTGTCTCCCTATCTTTTGATGATAAATAAATGTTAAAAAAAATGTATGAAGTTGTTGCCTATCTTGGAAAAACCCTATATTTTCCTTTATTCACTTCTACCTCACTTCTGATATCCGATGGAAAGGTTTTCCACATATCAAGCAATTCTGTAATGCCAGCTGGGTGTCCTACAATTCAACTCAGTTGTGACACTGTCTGCCTGGAGTTGGCATCAGGTGCCATAAGTGAAGGGCTCCATCCCATAACAGTCTCCACGTCAGATGCTAGATTGTCACCTATACATCTTGCTTACTGGCTATACATCAGGATTCCCACAACCCCCTTCTTGTGTTGAATTATTTGCTAGAATGGCTCTCAGAACTCAAGGAAACACTAGTGTTTACCAGTTTATTATGAAAAGACCTAATAAAGGCTACAGATGACACCCAGATGGAAGAGAAGTAGAGCAAGGTATAGGGGAAGGAGCTCAGAACTTCCATGCCTCTCTGGGTACACCATTCCACCCAGCTCCCTGGCATGTTCAGCAGCCCTGAAGCTCTCCAAACCCTGTTCTTTTGGGTTTTATGGAGGCTTCATTACACAGGCATAATTGATTAACTCATTGACCGCTGGTGATTGATTCAGCTTCCAATCCCTCTCCTCTCCCCAGATTTTAAGGACGTAGGGAGAGGGTGAGACTGAAAATTCCAGCCCTCTAATCAGCTGGTTGGCTCCTCTGGCAACCAGCCTTCATCTGTATAGGCCTTCAGTAGACATTCATGAACACAAACTCAGGTTTGGTTGAAAGGGGCTAGTCTTGCATAACAAAAAATATTCATTTCACCTTTATGGCTCTGAAGCGATTTCAGGAGCTGGGAACAAAAGCAGACGCTATAGCTCTTGTCCCTTAGGAAATTATAAAGGTTTTAGGAGCTATGTACTGGGAGCCATGGATGAAGACCAAATATATTTCTTATTATAAATCACACTATCCTAATGCTTAATTTATCTCATGAGCTGTCAAATTAGTGACCTCCTGCTTTGGGGATCATAAGGTCCAGCTGAGTACATTCATTTATTAGTGTTCATTTATTATTACTAGTGCCATTTGGCTGTTCTGCCCTGACACCTGCCTCAGTAAAAGGCCGATTCTGTCGGTATGTGGAGTGGGTGGTTGTGCCCACCCAAGCCACTGCTCTCTGTGCTCAGCCCCGGAAGCCTGAGGGGGTGCATTCCATCTACTTGTGGAACATGCTGTCCCAGAAATGGCAGTGGGGCCACCACGTGGTGCTGAATGAACCCAAATGTGTGTTTGCTCATCCATGAAAATGCCAGCCGTCTCTGCAAGGGGAAGCAGCTTGTCTGGAGCTGTGAGTGACCACCTCTGTACCCTCTCCTGTGTTTGTAGGAGAAAGTGGACCTTTGAAGGTGCAGGTCATAGCCCAGTGGGTGTGAGCTTGCTTTGTCTATGAGTGCCGCTTGTCCAGACCCAGACGATTGTTTCGACAGCCTTGAAATGGTTTTTGATTTAACATTTCCGTTTGCCACGGTTCAGTTCTGCCAGCAGTTATTTTTGACAGTAATATGCTACCTAAAAAAAGTCTCAGATTACTATGTTTTATCAGCAGATGCCTCCTAGTGAACTTACACTGAAAACGTAAACCTACCGAAATACCGCGTGTTCTGTCAGAGAGCTGGCCACGGAGCATTTAAATAGCATGCGTACCGTTCAGAATCACTTCAGGTTTTTCCCCTTCCTTCCTTCCTTCCTTCCTTCCTTCCTTCCTTCCTTCTTTCCTTCCTTATGTGGGAACTGGTTGAGCTAACATGGTAAAAGTCTCTTCTTTTACAAATTCAGAATAATAGAAGAAAGGCTTCACATTTATTTAAGTTCTACACGACACAGGAGCCTTCAAAGGAAATGAAGTAACAGTTAAATCTGAGTGTTTTATGTTGAGTCTGCTGAAGCCTGGACTATCATGGAGGAATAGGATAGGGCACAGAGTCTGCAGTAAGCCTAGTAAACTGGGGGAAATTTGGTGAGACCGGTTGGTTTGGATTCTGCCCAGAGTCCCTTTGTCTTCAGAGCTATGGCTGCTCCTTTTCTCTGGGCGTAGGGAGGGCACCTCTCACATAATGTTTTTTGTTGTTTTTGTTTTTGTTTTTACTGTTCCAGCGGAGAAGGGCAGGGGAGATCAGAGTGACCTTCCTGCTTTTGCTGTTTTCTCAAATTCCTTGAGCTTAAAATATTCTATATGCCAAGGTGTTCTATTCTGCGGTGTCCTGAAACTCATCACTTCCTTCCTTTTTTCTCCCTACACTTTTAAAGTATTTAAATACTACAGTGGTTTGTTTAGAAATTGGATTGTGTGTCTAGCCTGGTCCAGAGACCATATAGCATTGCACTCTAGAATAAGACTGACCAGGGCCAAATTTATCATTTATTGACTGTAAGGTCCTGAGCAAACTATTGAACCTCCTTAATTCTTAGTTACAGCATCCATGAAATGTAAATAATAATGTTGCGCTTACAGGGTTCTTTTGAGCTTTAGATAATGCACGAAGCACAGTGCCTGACACATAGTAAATGCTAAATAAATGTTAGCTACTTTTCTTTATTTACTTGTGGAGAATTTTGTAAGCTTGAGTAATATTATTTGTGATGGTTGTGATTGATTCTTCCGGTTCAGCCACTATAGAAGTTGTGTCATGACTTCTATAAAGTATAAAGGGAGAGATCATGTAAACCCTTATAGTATTTTTTAAATAAATAAATAAATAAATAAATAAATAAATAAATAAATAAACAAATAAATAGAATATATTATTCTAAAAACTCTCAGTGTAGATACTGAACTGAAGGCAGGAGCTTCAAAGCTTTGGACCCATGTCACCCAGCTCCTAATGATTTTAGTCATTTAGCCTAGTGCCCTTCCAAGTTAAAAAGATCCTTAAGGCTGAATCTACCTGTTCTCTCCTCCCTATCTAAAGCCTACAGAATACTCCAGCCCTGCTAGTCTCTACCATAGCCATGATGTTCTAAGCATTTTTGTCCTAGACATCGACCTCCTTGCTTCTCCTCTTCTTGACTCCTTCTGTTGTGCCCTCCAGAACTGTTCCTTCATAGCCTTCTTTCCATAGCTTGCTCTCAAAGCCTTCCTATATTCCACTTGGCGTTCTCCTCAGGACACCGCTTTTCTTATGGTCTTCTCAAAGAGTAGTTGAATATAATTTCACGTCTGTTATTCCTCAGGATGACACAGTAGACCTGTTACTCTGTTTGTTTTATTGCAGCCAGTTATGACCCAATCCTTCTCTTTTGGACGTGCCATTAACTAATGCTGCCCCTCTCCTTCCATTGACCTCTTTACTCATCCCCCGAGCATCTTTTAATAACACCCTTAGATTCCAAGGACTGTTTCCTAATGGGATTCTTGCCAATAGCCCTAACTAACTTCCTTCCTTCTCTGCATTTTCATCACACCCATCAGATAAAATATGAACCCTAGAAGAACACACCTTTATGCTTAATTTATGCCTATTTCTGACCAGTGGTGTACTGATAAAGAAAAGTCACACTGACCTTGAAGGTATCCTTAACACTAGCCGACAACCCTCTTACTTTTTTCTATTCAGCTCATTCTCCCAAACCCCAGCCTCAAATCCCAATCACCCCTCTGTCTCTGCCTCCTTGTACTTCATAGACAAAATAGTAGCCATCGGAATATTAGGCCTGCAACTAAGTGTTAACAAATACTAATATTATTAAGCCTGAAAACCTATAATTTAATACCCATTCTCCCTCCCCCATCCCCCTGTACAATAGAAGAACAAATTCTCCTTAAGACTAAGAATGACCCTTCTACATAAGACTTGTATACTGTCTCTGTACTTTCTTTAGAACTGAAATGTCACCTCCTCAGAAAGGTGTTTTCTAACTACTCTACATAAATAACACCACTTTTATCATTTTCTTCATAGCATTTATCACCGACTAATATTAATCTTATTTGCTTATTGTTTATTTCCGTTTTCCCTAAGTAGATGGCAAACTCAGAAAGGATGGAATCTAGCCTGTCTTGTTTGCTGCTGTTCTGTAGTGCTTCGAACAATGTCTGACACATAGTAGATGTTCAAGAAGTGTTTATTAAATGAAAGTACGGATGTAACAAAAAACCAGATCTTTCCTATAAATATTTAAAGCTGTTTAAATTTGTGCCTTCTGAAAGGAAAAACAAAACAAAAATAAACAAGCACAAAACCCCACTGCCTGCTTTCCAGCAACTCCCCCCCATTCCTGCTCTGTTTTCTGTTCCTCATCCTCATCCTCCACCCTGTGCTCTCAACTTCCAAACCCTTCCCTTCCATTGTCATTTGGGTTGCATGGGTGCTCAGCACCACCTGAGGAGAAAATTGGAAAACACATGGCAATATTGTTTTGCCTTAACAAAAACAATGTCTTCCCCTCAGATGAAGTGCTGACAGATTTTACGATAACCCATTTATCGGGAAAGATTTTCTTCATTGCCCAAGAAAGCCCGAAAAATGAACGCATGGCCTATCAAGTGTTGGAGTCTGTCTTTTTCCTTGGGGCAATATTTTAGATGGATCCTAGATTGAAGAAGAATGGAATGGAGACTAGACAAATTTTTCCACATAGGAAAGTTTTCAAAATAATCTTGGTCATTTTGGGACTCATGTGTAAGTTAGACATACACACCTATATGCAGGGGCAAAGTGTGTGTGTGTGTGTGTGTGATCAGAATTGTCAGTATTCATCAATGGATACAGTAATATGGATGGGGATCAGGGGATCAAAGATCAGGGAAAAGCTTATAGATACTTTCGGAGTCCAGCAAATCTCTAAGCATTCCCTTAAAATACAGCAAATTCTACCCTGCCTGGAGTTTTATCAGCGGAAGGGCCCCAGTTCCCACACTGTTTTGGCATAATGAGAGCTTCAGATCCTACCCTGAGGTGCTGTGATGGGTTAAAATGCTTTCTGAATGATGCAGAAAGAATGAGAGTATAAAATTTTAGTGCACAATCCACATAATTATTTGGAGATTGATAGCCCATGCTTGGTGTACATTGTAATTCTATGCAACTCAAATATTTGATTCATTAAAAAGTCTGCTGCTGCCAAATAACAAAGAATTCATTGTTTTGCCAGGCCAGTCCAATATCCCTCTGGAGCCTGATATCAGTTTACTGGTTCCATAGTTTTTTGTAATTAAAGTATGAAGCGAGCTTTCATCATGATCAAGACTTGATTGTCAGTCATCATATTGATGCCAGTGACTAAGCTGCTTCGGGGTAAATTCCTTTAAGAATCTGAAAGAGTCACTGTGGACTTTTTAAATGGTGATTTATCACTATCTTAGGCCCTGGGACAGTCTGCCTGTATATACATAATACCCTGTGGTGGGAGAAAGTCAGAAAAGTCTTTAAGAAGTGGAAGACCCTCAAAAATGCTAAAAGTGCTAGGAGGTCTTTGCTTGCAGATACTTTTTAATGTACATGTATAGAAATACCTTGGATGTATGATTGAAGGAAATGAAATTACTTGAAAATCTTTTCTCAAGAGCAGTCTTTCCCTAAAATACCTTTGCTGTTGCTGCACTGTGTTATTACTAGAGCATGGGTTGGGGAATTGTTTTGGGGCCCATTTATACTGTGTTTTTCCCATGCTGAAAATGATTAATCAGCTACTATCTATTAAGGTTTTTTTTCTTTTCCCTTTTTTTATCAAGCAGTAGATGGAGAAATGAATTTAGCTTCTTATGTTGCAGTGACATTTTATGGGTATATTATTTTCTCACACTGGAAAAATTAAACTTCTCGTAAGATTAAATTGCAATACTTATTGCTTTTCTTTGTTTTGAATCATTCTAAAGTCCTCTATGACTATGGTTCTTTGAAGGCATTCCTACTGGATAAATTATAACAGCTTCAAGTCAGAGAAACTTAGAAAACATGCTGAAAGTTAATGAAGAAGACTATCAAAGGAACAGATTAATTTAAAATGGAACTTCGCATGTAAGAACAACTTCCTCATTACAGGGAATCATAGTAGAGGAAAGATGAGATTCAGAGAAGAAACAGTAAGGCAAAGCCTTATGATAAAATCTGAATATTTGAAGTAATTGGATTTAAGGGATTCACCTACTCATAATAGAAATGAGTGATATAAACAGATATGGAACATATAAAGAAATGTGAATGTCCAAAGTTTGTGACTATGTCAGGTTATTGACCACAGTCATGGTGGCTGGACGTGGAAAGACTGCAGAATACTAGGTCTCAAATCCCAAAGGAATTGACTGTTACTTCTATGGGGTTTTCCTTGTATTTATTCTTTCCAATGCTAGAGGTACAATAGTCTTCTGTTTAAGGCTGATACATCAACTTTCCCTGCTCACTACCTAAAAAAGAAAGCACTAAATTCTGAGTAAACAATGTTTACAATCAAACCCACAGTTGGATATGAAACTTTTATCAGAGTTTTCAACATCTAGCAGTTAGAATGTTAGAACTTTGGAGAACATATGAATCTTTACTGCTTGGAGGCAGGTGTTAAAATTGACCTAAATATTCTTGGAGGAGTGTGTTGTAGAAAGAGTTTTTCTGAGTTAACTTGTCTTACAGTAAGAATAAATCATGTAAGGTAGAAAGACGTGTAGTATATTGGCAAACAGAACACCAGCAACCCACACAGAGGTGATATTCAGCAAATATTTGTTGAATGAATGAAGACAATAATTCAGAGGCATAAAAAACTAAATTTCTGTTGAGATGTAACAATGTAAACCTTTCTTAGTCCATATGAGGAAGTATACTGATGGGCAAGATATCCTAGGGGGAAATGAACAAAAGTCAGGAAAAGAATCTGTGAGGAACATTGAGAAACTGGTAGATCCATCTTTCACCTTCTGACAGGACAACTCAGAAACCATACTACACATACTAAAACCATGGTTGCTTTAAAGGCATATGGGAAGGGAGATTTCACAACCTGGATTAGTCACCCAGTCCAGGCCATTAATAGCTTTCAGAAATCCCTTCTTTATGGGGCACCTGGGTGGCTAAGTTGGTTAAGTGTCTGACTCTTGATTTTGTCTCATGATCTCATGTTCATGAGGTTGAGCCTGGAGTCAGGCTTCCCACTGGGCATGGGGCCTGTTTAATATTCTTTCTCTCCCCCTCCCTCTTTCCCCCCACTCATGCATGCTCTCTCTCAAAAAAGAAAAAGAAAAGAAAACCCTTCTTTATATCTAGCATTTACCTTTATTTTTAGTCTTTCATTCAGCACATCATTATTAAGGGCCTCTTCTCTGTGAGAAACTAGGTTAGTTACTGGGGATATACTGGAAAGCAAACCAGTAGGGCTACTGTATAACAGGGGATTAAAGCCAGAACTGCAAGTCTTAAACCCTCTTTATGGAATCTATAGAGACACCCAAGCACAACAGAGGAGATAAAAACAAGAACATAGGAAATTTTAGCCTCTGACACTATAGCAAGGACAAATGGTAAACACAGTCTAACTCCTAGCCAGGTATACATAAAACTTCACACTGAAGTCCTCTCTACTTCAGGTGCTTTTTTTAATCTGTTGCCTTACGTCTAGCTTTCAACAAAAAAATTCAGGATATGCAAAAATGCAAAACAAAAACAACCTACAAACCACCGTATGAATCAACAAAGCAAGCATCATCACTAGATTTAGACAAAGGAGAGATTTTGAAATTATCAGACTGGGAATTTAAAATAACTAGGATTAATACTCTAAGGAATCCAATGGAGGAACTGGACAATATGTAAGAATAAGTAGGTAATGTAAGCAGAGAAAAGGAAACTCTAAGAAGGGATCAAAAGGAAGTATTAGAAAGCAAGAGCCCTATGATATACATGAAGAATGCCTTCGATGGGCTTATTAGTGGTCTGGAAATGACCATGAAGAAAGTAAGTGAGCTTGAAGATATGTCAGGAAAAACTTCCAAAACTGAAATGCAAAGAGGAAGAAAAAAAAGAATGAAAAAGAGAGAACAGAATATCCAAGGACTGCAGGACAGTTACAAAAGGTGTAACATAAACTTAATATGAATACTAGAAGGAGAAGAAAGAAAAGGCAACAGAATAAATATTTGAAATAATAATGGCTGAGAATTTTCCAAAATTAATGACAGACACTAAACTACAGATCAAGGAAGTATGAAGAACACCAAGCAGAATGAATATGAAAAAAAAAAAATCTACACCTAGGCATATCATATTCAAAATGCAGAAAATCAAAGACAGAGAAAATCTTGAGAGAAGCCACAGGAGAAAGGAGAGACACTTTACCTAGTGGGCAACGATAAGGGGCAAAGATAAGAATTATATCACAGTTCTTTTTAGAAACTATGACTGTAAGAAAAGAATGGAGTGAAATATTTAAAAGTGTTGAAAGAAAAAGTAAATGCCACCAAACTAGAGTTTATATCCAGTGAAATTATCCTTTAATAGTGAAGAAGAAAGGAAGACTTTATCAAGCAAAAACTGAGGGAGTTTGTTTCCACTAGATCTTCCTTACATGAAACGTTAAAGGAAGTTCTACAAGATACAGAAAATTAAATATAGGTCAGAAACATAGATCCACATAAAGTAAGAGCATTAGAGAAGGACTACGTGAAAGTAAAAATAACATTTTATTTTTCTCATTCTTAACTGATTTAACACATAACAGTTTGTTCAGAATAATAATAGCAAAAATATATTAGGTGATTAGAGCTTTATGAATAAGTGAAATGAATAACAACAATGTTATAAGGTAGAGGAGATAGGAATTGGGAATACTCTCTTATAAGGTACCTGTAAAGCCCATGAAGCAGTATAGTGGTATTTGGCAGTGAACTTGGATTAGTGATAAGTGTATATTGCAAACTGTAAAGAAACCACTAAAAAATGTTTTAAAGAAATATAACTGATATAAATATATAAATATAACTTGCAAGGCAAGAGAAAAAAATAGAATCCATAAAATGTTCAGTTAAGAGTCAGAGAAAGCAAAAGAAAAAAAAAACAGGCAAAAAAGGAGGAAAAGAACAAAGGCAACAGATAGAAAACAGTTATGAATATTATTGATACTAATCCAGCTATATCAATTTTCACTTTATTTTTTAATGTTTATTTTTGAGAGACGGCACAGAGGGAGGGGCAGAGAGAGCAGGAGACAGAGAATCTGAAACAGGCTTTGCACTGTCAGCACAGAGCTTGATATGGGGCTCAAGAACATGAACTGAGCCAAAGTCAGATGCTTAAGACTGAGCCACCCAGGTGCCCTATCAATTTTTACCTTAAATGTGAGTGTTTTAGATGCACCAATTAAAAGAGGAGACTTTCAGAATGAACAGAAAAATAAGACCCAACTGTATAGTCAGTAAAAAACTTCTTTAAAAAAAAAAAAAAGACATAGATATATTAAAAGTAAAGGAATGGAGAAAGATATACCATGGTGACACTAATCAAAAGAAAGTTGGCATCGAGGCACGTGGGTGGCTCAGTCGGTTAAGTATCTGACTCTTGATTTTAGCGCATGCAGGTCATGATCTCATGGTTCATGATGCTGAGCCCTGTGTCAGTCTCCATGCTGACAGCACAGAACCTGCTTGGGATTCTCTATCTCCCTCTCTCTCTGCTTCTCCCTCTCTCTCTCTCAAAATAAATAATAAATAAACTTAGAAAGAAAGCTGGCATAGGCATGTTAATGTTGGAGAGAGCAGAGTTCACTGCAAAGAAAGTTATAGTAACCTCTCAGTATTATCTTTTCTAGCTATCATTTCATTTCTTTAACTTTTTTCCTAGGTTCTATTTTCAAGTCTATTAGTGTAGAGAAGAATACCTGGCACCAAGGGAGTAGAGTATTGTGTACTAGTTAGTAATCCCAGGAGAGGACTCTAGATACTTCTGCTCATTTAGTCTTTGTATTGTAATCACTATGGAAAACATAAGTCAAGTACTGGATGGAATAGTACTTTATAGAGAAGGGACAGAGCAAGGTCAGCTTCAGTAGTGGGCATCAGCCCCCCATGGCCAGTGGGTCTTCCCCTGTGGCCAACACAGGGCAGTTGGCCTACATACTCCCCTTTAGTTCCACAGTGGAAGAAACCCTATCTTCTCCTTGTGGAGGACAGGTATAACAGTAGGGTGCTATGTGACGCACATGCTTTAAGCAGTGAAAAGAAGAGTAGCCATTGAGCTGGAAATAAGTAAAGATATTCCCACACAAGGTGATAAGCTGGGTACAGGCTGTGTGGACTCTTCATTGCTTGGTAAGGAAGTACTCCAGGCCAAAGGCCCATTCTTATATGGGCCAGTAGATGTTAAAAGACTGAACCCAGGATACCGCCTTTCCCATGAGATAATTAATGCTTCTGGCTTTCCTTCTCAAGTTCTTCATATTTTAGAGCCCAGAATTAAGAATTAGTTATCCAATACCATTTAATAATGCTGTACAATTTCACTTATTTAAAAAGTATGTTGTCTCTCTTCTATGCTATAGCTGTTCATATATTTTAGTGCCAGTGTCATCTTTTAAATGATACATCAACATTGGTCAATGACTTGTCTACTTGTCTCTACTCAGCATAGTGTAATACATAACACTACAAACAATGAAGCAAAAATACTAGTATTAGCTAACTTAAATCAAGCCCTTCTGTCTGCAGTATACCATTTAGTTTTCATAAGAGATAGATACTAGTCTTACCTCCATTATACCCATGGGGAAACCATTTCTCAGAGAGTCAGCTGCAGAACTTAACCAAGCCTCTTAAGTGGAAAAGGTGGGGCTGGACCTTGGCAGTGTTGAATTCCAGAGCCCAAATCCTTAACTACTACACCTTACTTTCTTTCTTTATAAACATTATATTATCACGATTATGTTTCTGTTTGCTTCATGCATTTAGTCCATGTTCTTGGAATATTTTAGGCCTAAGTGAATTATTGTTATTTTCTCCCTAGTTTCTTATATTTTGCATTGATTCTACTTGTGTTCTTCGGCTTCACTCCAAACATGTTTGGTCTCTTCAATTTTCTTCCTGTATTTCAAGATCTCATTCCCTCCACTACAACAACCAGTTGAAGTCTTCCCCTTTTGTCTTCCAATTTTGGCATGATTTGAGTTTGGAAAGGGCAGTCCTGTTATTTTGAATTGGAATCCTGGACAGTGGTGGTGGGGACAGTTTATTTAACATATCTAGTATCTTCATTAAATGCAAACAAATCATTCCATTTTTGAAAAGGAGAGTAGATTAAGAGACAACATAATCTGCTGCACTTAATCACCATGCAAATCTAATATAGGGTATATGTAGAAGCCACTTGGCACAGAAGGGGTTTGTTTGAGATATTTCTAATTTGATATCCAGACTGTTCTTCCCAAACAGATGCATTGAGTTATTAGTTGACTTTTAAGTAACTGTCTGTTTTAGGAACTCTCTCAGCTTTTGCCTCAGATAATACTGAACATCAATCAGCTGATTTTATTGCCAGCACAGTTCTGCATTGATAGAAGACAAGAACGAATGGTATTTACAATGTGCTACTTTTTCTGGAAGGTGGTTTGCTGATGTCTTCTAATCAAGCGATGGATTATAACTGGAAGTGCATTTCTGTATAATTGCAGCACACTGTGGGTGCCATTATAAGAAATTACATTTTTTTAAATTTTTTTTCAACGTTTATTTATTTTTGGGACAGAGAGAGACAGAGCATGAACGGGGGAGGGGCAGAGAGAGAGGGAGACACAGAATCGGAAGCAGGCTCCAGGCTCTGAGCCATCAGCCCAGAGCCGGACTCGGGGCTCGAACTCACAGACCGCGAGATCGTGACCTGGCTGAAGTCGGACGCTTAACCGACTGCGCCACCCAGGTGCCCCAAGAAATTACATTTTTAACCACGAAAGAGTAAAATGACTGATCAGAGAAGCAGTGTCTAAGATATCATTGCTTCTGTGAAATGGAATTACAGTGTATGTGCAATTAAAGAAGCTAGCCTTGACCTTCAGCATTTCCATCAAGATCATTATCTGTTGTGTTCGGAGACACAGCTTTATTTCAAACCTTGTAGCACTTCCAGCTGAGTCTGTCAGGTGCAACTTTATCCATAATTCCACACTGATGCGCTTGTCACAGTGCCCCAGGAAGAATGATTCATGCTTGGCGTGTCAAAGCTAGCCATCACCTATCAGCAGAGACAGGAGATAAAAAGAAGATTTGTAAAGGTAGAGAGGGTCCTAAAGCTGCTAGAAAGAAGGAAGGTGCACTGACCAGATAGCAGGTGTGTCCTAAGCCCTTGTTGGTTGACAAATGGAAGTAGAACGAAAACAATAGTACCAACCAGGAGAAAAGATAAGGTGATAAGAGGAATCAAGATGAAATGGAGGCTTTAATGATTATACTGTATTCTCTATTTATCTCGAATAAAACTACTTGTATTCATAGTGTTTTACAGTTCACACAGCATTTAACATCAGTGGTTTCTTTGAGGCTTCCCTACCAGAATTTTAAAGTGGATGGTGCGTTTTACAGACATTGAAACTTGCCAGCAGGGTGCGCTCTTTGCACCACACCAGGTGTTGCTTTGAACCTGACCCCAGTCAAGTAATTTGATTTTATCTCCGAAATTTTCTTCTCACACATTTCCCTATCACAGTATTACTCTGCTGGCTTCATGTAAGTCTTATAAATGAACAAAAAAATTGACAAAATGACAGCAAGCCAACTTCTACCCGGGTAGAAAGTGAATATGGATTTCTTGTATCCGCTAAATATCTGGCCAAGGTTAATAAAACTGTTAATATTAAAAATGTTAAGGGGCGCCTGGGTGGCGCAGTCGGTTAAGCGTCCGACTTCAGCCAGGTCACGATCTCGCGGTCCGTGAGTTCGAGCCCCGCGTCGGGCTCTGGGCTGATGGCTCGGAGCCTGGAGCCTGTTTCCGATTCTGTGTCTCCCTCTCTCTCTGCCCCTCCCCCGTTCATGCTCTGTCTCCCTCTGTCCCAAAAATAAATAAACGTTGAAAAAAAAATTTTTTTTTAAATAAAAAATAAAAAAATAAAAAAAAATGTTAAAAGGTAAAGTGTTTCTTATTCAGGTCTGAGTGAAAAGAAAATATAAAACATCAACTTACCTCCACTTTTTTTTTTTTAATTTGAAGATCTAATGTTGAATGGTTGGAAGGAAGCGTGGAAATGTTCACTTCCTCCCAGCGATAATTCAAATATGCAACTGAGAGACAGACTTGGTACTTTGATAAAGGAACACATGGAACACAGTAGTTCAAACCGTCCCTTTGTGTAGTGTCCTCAAGTACTCTTTATAACCCAAGACTCTCTCTACCACCATACTGAAATGCAGAATGGGTGAGAGGCATGCTTTTCTTCTGTAAAGTGGGAGAAAGGAGATTGCAAGAGAGAGGGGAAAGGAGCAACGGCATGACTGTCCGCTATCGATTCACAGGCAGATCCAGTTAGGAAAAGAAAGCGTACCTAGGGGAAAGCTGGTGATCTGCAACTGATGTCTTCAAACTGACCACACTTGCAAACTTTTGTAAAGTTTCCGTGGGTACGCATAACCCAGTTTGATGACCACTGGATTATAAAATGAATACAAGAGTGGTCAACATTTTACAACTTTGCAGCAAGTGAAAATCTTGAAGGTATTTCTAGAAATAAAATCTTTCTTCTGGGGGCATTAAAGATGTATTGCTTAAATATAATGCCTATAACTGTAATTTAATTCAAACCATATTTACCACTATCTAAGATCCATAGAATAAGCCCCTTTCCAAATGAAAGGGGCTTGACAATTTATATTATTTAAATAGTGCTTTAGTATCTATCTCATGCTAAGTGAAAAAGATAAATATATTATTATATTAATTCTTTCTATCTTGTTACTTTATTATAAAGTTATAGCTCTGAAGACTACTTTTTTAATTTTTTAATTTTATTTTTTTATTAAAAATTTTTAATGTTTATTTATTTTGGAGAGAGAGAGAGAGACAGTGTGAGCAGGGGCAGGGCAGAGAGAGGGAGACATAGAATCTGAAGCAGGCTCCACGCTCTGAGCTGTCAGCACAGAGTTTGATGCTGGGCTCTAACTCACGAACTGTGAGATCATGACCTGAGCCAAAGTCAAACACTTAACTGACTGAGCCACCCAGGTGCCCCTGAAGACTATTTTAAAAATAAAAAGAGAAAAGAGAAATTTCAAGGTGTGTCAAACAGTGTGATAAAAAAAAATGCAATAAAAAGATTGAAGAACGTGGAGGTCAAAAACATGAGTGTGATGGTTTATATATTAAATTTTTTTTTCAACGTTTATTTATTTTTGGGACAGAGAGAGACAGCATGAACGGGGGAGGGGCAGAGAGAGAGGGAGACACAGAATCGGAAACAGGCTCCAGGCTCTGAGCCATCAGCCCAGAGCCTGACGCGGGGCTCGAACTCACGGACCGCGAGATCATGACCTGGCTGAAGTCGGACGCTTAACCGACTGCGCCACCCAGGCGCCCCGATGGTTTATATATTATAAAAGAACAGTGACTTAAGATGGTTAATTCATTTATTTTCCTGTGATTTTCAAGGTGTTTCACAGAATGGTTTTCCTTATTGGGCTTGTGGTAGTTCTCAGTTCACTTCTAATTGTATTTACTGAGTCCCTGCTATATGCTTGTTAATACTGCTGGGTGCTGACGACATGGTGGGGAGCATGACCATTTTGTCGTGGAAGCTTGCTGCTTCCTTGTCCCACTCTGTCCCTTACATTGGGCTCTGCACACAGAGTTCAAAAGAAAAGAAGGATTGTTTGCTGTTAGAAGACCTGGTTTACATCCCAGCCTCACAATATGAGCCTTGTGACGCCGTGAATATCTATCAGTTTCCTAATCATAAAATTAGGAGATGATGATGCTTCACGAAGTTGTTACAGCAATGAAATAAAATCATGTCTGTAAAAAGCTTTGGTAAAATGCCATCAGATGTTGGTTATTGTTGAGATGATTCCCATTCTCCTTTTTTACCAAGACTTCTAAGCATCCTCTCCTCTATCCACATCATTAAACCTTTTAGCTTCACTGGGTTCAGAGTTTACTACATTAATGCTGTTCTTTTCTATCCGCTGGAATTCTCTCTTCCTTGATCTTTAGCTGAGAATGTACTAAACATTACTCTCAACCCTAGAGCACCTGCTGTCTGCTTTTCTTTTTATCTGAGCTGCCAGGGGAGATGTAAAACATGTGAGTAACCCATCTAAGCTCTTTAATTATATTGACACTTGGATCTGCTCAAACATCCTGTCATTCGTCCATTCTCCATTGTGTGTTTCTTTTTTTTTAAATATTTATTTATTTATTTATTTATTTATTTATTTAGAGAGAGGGAGGGAGGGGGAGAGAGAGAGAGAGAGAGAGAGAAAGAGATAATCCCAAGCAGGCTTCCCGCTGTCAGCATGGAACCCCCACACAGGGCTCAAACTCACGAACCATGAGATCGTGACCTGAACCAAAATCAAGAGGCAGACTCTCAACCAACTAAGCCACCCAGGGGCCTCACTGTATGTTTCTTTAAACCATCAGTGTTGTCTTCTCTTCCTTCTTTTCAAAAGCCTTTGCCTCCCACTTTACAGAAAAGGTAGAAACCATCCAGTGACTTTACTTCATGTACGGGGACCTACACTTATATCCTCTCATTTCCTCTCTCTATCATTTCAGTGTTCACTTTTCAGTTTGCTTCCTTCCCGTTGCCGTTGAATATCATGTTCTTAAAAGGGGAGGGGGTGTTCATTAGACCCCTTTGAGACCTTATGGTATATACTGCTGTTTTCTTATTTTCTTCCTGTTCTTCATAGCCAGCATCTCAAACTTGCTCAAGTAAGCGGTCTGTGACCATTAGCTCATTCCCTGTGCAATCTAGATTTTTAACCCATGACTTTGGTAAAACTGCAGAGGAGAAGGTCATTAATGGTTTAATTGAATCATAGAATCTCAGCATCAAGTGAGACCTCAGAGATCACACTGTCTCACCTCGTGGCTGATGCTGAGATAACATCTATGACATTTGCACAAATGTTTATTCAACCTCTGCTTTATTATCTGTAGTGAAGGGAGGCTCACTATTTCACAAGGCAGCTCATTTTAATTCCAAGAGGTTGTAGATTTCAGGTTTATTTCTGCATGTATACAAACTGTAACTTCCAAAAATGACCCTGGTTCTGGTATCTGAGGCCTCTTGTAGGTTTCACTCTTCCTTTTTACTGAAATAAGATGGTCATTCTCAGACCTGCAGCAGATAAGTGAGAGGCTAGTAATTTTCACCTGCTGTACCAACAACCCTATTTGCATACATTTGATTCTAAATATTATTACCTTTATCAATGCAAACATTTTCAAAACAGAGTCTTGTCAGGAATTTTTACTATGTTTTCCTAAGTGAAGGAATATACATTTTTGTGTTTCCTTTTCTGGTGGTACCGTGCTTCTCGCTTATGACCTATGACAAAGAGAGGAAAAAACAGCATGTGGACATTTGCAGCAACTGAATTCTGAAAACAGAAGTAGAAAGAAAGGGGATGTCTTGTTTTATGAGAGCAGTTGTGGAATGAGAGGGCTTTTGAGATTATCAGAGTTGATTTTCTGGGTAACAAGGGTCAATAATTTGGAGTAAGTTTTATCACTTTATAATAAGTAGAATGAATCAAAAAAGCAGTCCAGAATAAAAATTTTCATTGAAGTTTTATTCACAGACAATGAACTCATCGATGTTAAGTGTACAGTCTGATAAATTTTGGTAATTGTATATAATCGTGCAACCATCATCAAAATAAAGATACAGAATATTTCCATTGTCCTAAAGATTCCTCATGCCCTTTGCAGAAAATCCTCTCCCACATTCTCCAAACTGAAGCAACCATTGATCTGCCTTCTGTCAGAATAGTTTTGTCTTTTCCTAGAGTTTTATATAAATTGAATCGCACAGTGCATTCTCTTTTGTGTTTGGCTTCCTTCATATATAGCATGTTTTTGACATCCATCCATGTTGTTGCATGTATTAATATCTCATATATTTTTATTGCTGAGCATTGTTCTATGGTATGGATATAGCACAATTTGCTTATTTATTCACCAGTTGAGAGAGATTAAAGTTACTCCCAGTTTCTTGCTATTATGAATAATGCTGCAATGAACCTACACATATACGTATTTGTGCAACAGGTGTTTTCATTTCCTATTGGATAAATATTTAGAAATGCGAGTTGCTGGTTCACTCAGGAAATGTATGTTTATGACATTTTCCAATGTGGCTGTATCATTTTGAATTTCCACCAGCAACATACTAGAATTCCAGTTGCTCTGAATCCTCATCAGCACTTGGTGTCATCAGTCATTTGAACTTTCGCCATTCTAGTGAGGGCGTGGTGGCATTTCCTTGTGGTTTTAATTCGCATTTCTCTTGTGAGTAGCAGTGTACAGCATCTTTTCACATGCTTCTTAGCCACTCATATATCCTGGGAGGTGTCTGTTCAAATTTTTTGCTCATTTTTAAATGGTGTCTTCAAAACAGATTTTTGAAAGAATCCAGGAGGCTTTGAGTTCTCATGAATGCCTTCTTATGTGGAGGAAGTAACGAATCTGGTAGGTAAACAGAGCAGAATTCATTTCAGGAAGGGACAGAGCTGGGAGCTAATGAGCCTCTTTTCCCAGTACGGCTGAATGCTGTGCTGCTGTGTACTTCACACCAGTGATTTATTGATCTCATGGCAAGATGCAAATGAAGGACGCTGTGATGAAAATGGCAGCTTCTAGGGATAGATACGCTTTGCATTTTTGCTACAGTGTTCAGACATGGATTCTTCTTGAGCTAAGAGACAATAAACTCTTCTTTTTTTTGACGGAAGTTCCTCTAAGATAGCATAAGGTAACTTTGAGACTCTATTGGATTGCGGTTTATTAACAAAGCTACGTGGCGATAGATCTCAAAAGTGCAGAGGGTTTAAAATAAGGTAACTATTTCTCAGTGGTCATTAAATCTTATGTTAGAATAAAAGAAATGCAGCACAAGTATTCTGCCTTTTTAAAGATTTAAAAGACGATGCTTATATATGAGACGATGTAAAATAATTCAGCAATAACAATATTTTCTTATTTTAGAGAGCAAAAAGATTTATACATTATTGGCTAACCTACAATAATGCTGTCTAATACATAATTTTAGTCATTACCACTACACAATGATACTTATCCAGCATCATTGTGTATATATTAGGTACCCTTAAGAATTACTCAATGTAAGCTCAATAATCCTGGCAGCTTACCTAAAGTGTCTGGGAAATATCCAATATTATGCTCCTTTTTACAAGATGAATTAATAGGGCCGCATTTTTTGAGGGACATTCAGACCACCGTGGCTTACCTTTTGTAGGTATCCAGTTCAAATTAAATAAATAACTTACATTTTACACTACTGAGATTCATAAATTGAGTATACAGCAGATGGAAAGACAAGAGATAAAATGAATTAGGAAGTCAAACATGGTGAAAGTCTTTGGGAAAATAATAAGGTTACATACTGAAAAGGATAGTCTTTGAAATGGAAACCAGAAAGACAAATAGCATAAAAATATCGCAGCTTCTAGTCACAGTACAAACAAAAGACTACTCTAGTCTCTCGGTTTAAGTTGGGTCAGATGAACCCCCAGTTCAAGGGTATCTTCTCATTTCTTCTGGGCTAATTTGACACTTACAATAAACATACAGATGGTTTCCCACAGGGCACAGTGCTTGGCATGGAATCGGCAATTGGTACAGTTTGATGAGCTACTTAGAAATTCTCAAGAATCCAAGGAACTATACACAGAGAAAAACTTTCTTTTAAATCTTTTATGTCTGGTTTCAAGCAATGTTGGTACAAAATAGCGTTAGCTGAGACCAGGCTAATGCAGCCTGAGGTATCAGAGTAATTCATGATAATCTGCTTGGCTTCTGTAGATTTTGCAAAATACCACCTCTTTAAGAATCATTTTGGCTAACCACCAGCTCATCACTCAGAATCACATTTAACTAATTCAAAGAGTAATCAAGAACTTATTTTGTATTGAAGATAGCTCCCTCATTCCCATACAGATGGCATGTTGATGCTTAAAATACCCTGAAAGTAGGGAATTCCCTGTATATCTATGGAGGTAAACTTAGGAGGGAAAAATTTGGCCATATTGTTCTTATAGCTTACCAACCCTTTTCTTTACATAGTTCTTGTGAACATGAGTTCATTGGGTTGCGTTTTCTGCTTACAAATAATTTCCATATTTTCTCAAGATAATTCAAAAATAATGATAACTAAAGGCCCAAACCCTTAATTTGTTGTACATTAAGAATACATTAAAATTGTACATTAAAATTAATTTAGAGGGTGATGGGTGAGTTGAAGCCCCGTGAAAGCAATAACCTCTTGCAAGTTACCACACTGAAGTGGCTCTGACAGAATTCATTCCATTAAGGTTCTAAGAATTAAATGATAAAAAGGAGTTCTTTGCCTTGGCTGCCCGGACGCTCAATATTAAACTTAATCCTCAATCATAGTAAACTCAGCGGCTATTACTAATTCCTGGCATACTAATGTTTTCTTTCTTTTCTTTCTAACTGCTACCCTTCAAACTCTTTGAATTTAAATGTTTAACAGTTCTATCAGAAATATGCAATAGATATATTTTTTTGCCTAATTTTTATTTTAAGTGATCTCAAAGGTTTTTGAAAGTAGACAAAGGACCAATTAAAAATAGTTTAAATTAATAACAATCAAAAGAAGTTTAATACTGTGAGCTGTCAAAATCAAGAATTAGGAAAAAATTTTGATTTGCTTCAGCAGCTGTTTCTTGTGTCTATTTTCTGGCTTATCATCATAAGCATTAGTGTGGAGATGCTCACTGCTTTATTTTATTAGGCATTCAAGAGTTGCTCTTCAGAGGTATAAATTAGAATCTGTGGCACTACTCTATTTTCAGAAAGTTGATAGGGACTTTAATAAAAAGAACTATTACCTCTGAAAACATATTATGATATAGTTACCTTGGTAAGGATTTGTTTATATTGACCCAGTTTAACCTTCACAAAATAGTTGTACGTTTTCATGATCCTCATTTTACTTTTTCTTAAGTATTTCAAATTTTTTTATTTTTTATTTTTTAATGTTTTATTTTTTAATTTTATTTAAATTCAGGTTAGTTAACATATAGTGTAATAATGGTTTCAGAAATGGAATTTAGTGATTCGTCACTTACTTATAACACCCAGTGCTCATCCCAACGAGTACTTTCCTTCATGCCCATCACCCATTTAGCCCATCCCCCCCACCTCCCCTCCAGCAATCCTGTTTGTTCTATGTATTTAAGAGTCTCTTATGGTTTGCTTCTCATTTTAAAGTTGAGAAAATTGAAACCTGTGAATGTTCTGTGTATTGCTCAAGGTGACAGCACTAGTCAGTTGCAGAACAAAGATTTGAATCCAGTGATACCTGGCTATAGTTTTCTGCAATGTACAAATAAACCACTTCCTTAAGGATCATTTCAACCAACCACCCTCTCATCTCATAGAATCACATTTAAGTTATCCGTGTAAATGAGAAATTATTTTGTCTTCAAAGACAGCCCTACCATTCCCTTAGAGATGCATTCTGATGCTTAACATTCCCCTCAAAGTTATGAATTTCTTCTTCTTCTCTAAATTTATCTTTTATATGATCTCTCATGTTTTTTCTCTTTTGTCTTTCTCAGTTGGGGAGAAGACCCCCAGACACATTGTGACACTGTAGTATATGTAAAAGAAAATATAATTCCCAAATATTTAAGAAACCAATAAAATAAAAATTACTAGATGATTTAATAACAGTGCAATTGGGGATTTCATAGTAAGTTCTCCATATACTATTTGAATAGCTGTCCCAGCCTTTCAGAATCAAATGTTACCATCAAAGCCTGTAAGAAATTTCCCCATTTCAAAGTTACATTTTCTCAAAAAACTGAAATTACCCTCAAAATGGGAAGCTGATGAAATGACTCTAGTCTATTTTTACAATGCAGTTCAAGACCCAGTGATATTTTATTTTTGTATCTCAACTGATATGAAATAATGATGTAATAATTTATTGTAGTTGGAGGCTTCAGCATGGCATTTTTGTATGTGCAATACAAGAGTGTCTTTACCTCAATTCCTTCATTTCTCTTCTTTCACTTTATTAAGAAAAAAATTGAAATGCAACAAAAACATAAACGCCATTGTTAGCTAAAACCATTGCAGCTTGGCTGTCCTGAGCTTTTGACAGTGTGGTAGCTTGAATTTCCAATGGCTGATTGCCCTGTGCTTGCTGATCTGAAAGGATTCTGTACCAAGCAAAGCTGCTCATTAAACAAGCTTTTGCCAAGTCAGAAACTTAAATTTTTTCCTGCCATAATATAAGGTACCAAGTACAATTCTGGCAGCTTCCAGTTTAACACCAGCAATGGGAATCGGGGAGAGCTTGAATAAATGAGATATACATGATAAAGAAAGTTTACTATTATTGTGTGCTTTTAATACACTGCCTTGCCAAACTTTTAACCAGAGCTGCCAACAAATAACAAAATGAACTTATTTGAGTCTCCAGGCTTTTATCCCTACCCTACTCCTGCACCTCATTCCCTCATGAAGGAACTAACAAGCTGTGCTGTGGCCAAAAGGCAGGGAGCAGAAAAGGAACAGAGAGCAGAGTCAAGTTAATTCCAGACCCTGGCTAATTGGCATCCAAATAATTAAGAGCTGGCTTTAAAATAAAATACCCAACACTTAACAGAGGCTCAGAAATGAATAGGGCATGGGGGGAAGAGCATTGAAAATTTTGGAACATTTATCAACTAGTAGGAGTCCAGGCTATGGGCTAAAAGCAGGAAGTTAGAAAAAGACCTCAACAGAAGAGAGGAAATTAGACAGCGAGCTGGCAGCAGCAAACTCATCTAATGGCTAGAAAAAAGATCATCTTTCACTTTCAGTGATGAGATGATGGGTAATTGGTAGTTTGATTAGGATTTATTCTCAAAAGGCCCTTTTTTAAAAGCTTGCTTTATGTCCCATTTATGTTGGGTAATAAATACCTATCTACAAACTGAAGATAAAATCCTGAGAGAAACACTTCTCTGGCCGTGTCTCCAGGTTCAATTAAAATGGAGAGTTGAAGCAATTACCCAGAAGATATAAAGTAAAACAATTTCACTTTTGCCTGAATTAATAGGCAAATCTAACCCAAAGTTTACACTTTGCTTTTACTCCCAACACTTGACTATTTTTAGGTAGAACTGATAATCAAAGGTAAAATATTTGGTTGGTGTTATAAGGCCATGCTTAGAAATTCAGTACCAAATAACAGATTTTTTTTCTACAGTTTACTATGGAGATGGGTTCTAAACAAACAGATGAGGTATTTAATAAATGACAAGGAAAGAAATTGCCTATGTGCACTTTAAGAGGTGATGCCCTTCTGTTCTTCCCCGTTCTCCTTGTTAATGCTTTGAAAGTGCCAATTTTGGACTCAGTGGATCTCTGAAACCCCTGGTCTTCCCTGAAAAGAGTAAGACTCCCAGGCTTAAAATAGAAACATTTCTGAATTGACATATTGTAGACTGCAGTGAGTGCCTATCATTGTCAAGACATCCCACCATTCTAAGGGGCGCCTGGGTGGCTCAGTCGGTTAAGCGGCCGACTTCAGCTCAGGTCATGATCTCGTGGTTTGTGAGTTCGAGCCCCGCGTCGGGCCCAGTGCTGACAGCTCAGAGCCTGGAGCCTGTTTCAGAATCTGTGTCTCCCTCTCTCTGACCCTCCCCCGTTCATGCTCTGTCTCTCTCTGTCTCAAAAATAAATAAACGTTTAAAAAAAAAATTAAAAAAAAAAAAAAAAAAGACATCCCACCATTCTCTGCAACAATTTGCTTGAACCAAAGTCCACTTTTACTCTTGTAGTGAGAGTTTTTGGAAACCCTGGGTCAAAATGGCAGTTCTGGAAGCCTTTACTTTTAAATGGGGTAATCATTCTCTTTTTCTGAACTGCACTCTCCAAGCTGAGGGTCCTAGAGTCCCCGCTGGTATTGGACCTACCATCCCAATCTCTCCCTAGAGAGGAGAGAAGTAAAATGTTAACAACCTGTACTCACACTGGAAGGAAGGACAAAACCCTCCACTGGCTTCCTCCTGGCTGAGGTCTCAGGTCTTTATGTTGTTACTGAGCCTTGGCCCAGGCTGACTTGTCCTTCTTTGGGTGGCATGTGTCCTGACCTGTCACCTGTCATGACCACTTGAAAGTTCTAAACCTAATGAAAGCCTCATGTATTTACACCCTTTGCTCCCCTCCTCTTGGGTAGGACCCAAGTAAGTGCATGTAATCAAATCTAGTCTCAGGAACTCATCAAGAAATTCCATATATTCTCAAGGTATCACTAAAAACCTAAACTGTAAAAATGACTGACAGTTACAATTAATAAATACTACTCTTTAAGGCATCTGACCTAATTTTTCTACAACTCATTATTGCTCATAATGTGCAAAATAGATGACAGCAGGATGAATGAAGCAAAACTTGATCAACCAGGAACCGTGGACAAAAGAAATGCTGGAACAGGATACCATGCAGCTCAGCTTCTCATATTTATTCCCATATCCCAGAATCTTGACTGAATAAGCAATAATTTGCACAAATATATGTCTTTGGATATACAGATGGATATGTAGGTGCTTGCAGGTATGCATGTGTGTGTGCTGAGACAGTAATTCAGAACACATTTATTTACAGAAAAAGAAGAAAATGGTGTTCTCAGAATTCAGCACTCAGGTTTTATTTCTGGTTCCTAATTTAAAACTACTAGCTAAAATCTATTGTTATAGGGAGTAACGTGTCACTCTCCCTCTGTGCTGTCTTAACTTTAAACTGCTATTTGGGAAAAATTGACATATATATGTATATATATATATACGTATATATGTGTGTGTGTGTGTGTGTGTGTGTGTGTGTGTGTGTGTATGTGTGTGTGTGTGTATGTGTGCATATATGTGTATAATTGAAACACTTTAAAAAATGAATTTCTGCTTTTGTCACATACTTACTCTAGATGTAGTATATTTACATAAGATTTATAGTTATTCACTGTCATTTTTCTGAAAGGTAAAAATGAGCAAATTTTGACCTTGAGCTTTGGGGTGGAGCAAGAAGTAGACTCTGATTGATTTTGTTTATTTGTGTGCATATCCTGAGTTCTGGTGAACTTAACTTGAGCAGTACAAGTTAAGCCTCATAACCTGTTCCTCCAGAGTTCCTCCCTTTTAAATACATTTTCAAGTTTATTTATTTATTTTTTGAGAGAGAGAAAGCATGCACATGAGTAGAGGGGGGAAGGGCAGAGAGGGAGAGAGAAAGAGAGAGAGAGAGAGAGAGAGAGAGAGAATCCCAAGCAGGCTCTGTGATGTCAGCGTGGAACCTGATGTGGGGCTCCATCCCACGAATGATGAGATCATGACCTGAGCAGAAATCAAGAGTCAGACGCTCAACCTACTGGGCCACCCAGTGCCCCCAGAGTTACTCCCTTTTATTAGCATTCGTAAAATATGAGAACTTTTCCAGATACCCGGTGGGTGGACAGCCTCATAACTAGAACCTCAAACTGGTTCTGCTGTTTTTAATGTTTTTAAGATGAGGGGTTTGTCAATGCACCAGAGATGGAGCAAGCCAAGCCACAGGACATCTGTGATTTTGGTGAGATTTTGGAAAAAAGGCATATTTAATATGTGACCTCATTAATAGCATTACATCTGCTTTCAGCCAGCCACACCAGGGGTGGAGGAGGATTGGTAGGTCCATGGCCTGGAGCGGCTTTTGGGCTACTGCCCATGGATAATCTCTATTCTTTTTGCCCACTTGTTTGGCTTAATTCCTAGGGCATTCGACATTTCTGCTAGCATTTGGCTGTGGAAAGACTGACTTAGAAATTATACTGGATCAGAAAATTTAGGAAAATAAATTCAGACTACATACAATTGGAGTTTTACCACAAAGGGCAGAATAGTTAGTGGTTAAGGCTTCAAAGATGACAGCCCCGAAGCTCCCCTCACTAAAAGCGACTACTGACTTTTCTGGACTTGATGTCTCACCTGTAGAAGAAGGATACAAATAGCCTCTCCCAAGAGTCTTGTTAGGATTAGATGAATTAATCCATGTAAAACATTTAGAAAAGAGCTGCTGCATAATAAGTGCTTCATTAGACTACTTTTTTTTTTCCTGGAATGTCAGTGGTTAGCTTGGGGTGTTTCATGGAAATAAATAATGAAGCAGTGCTACTCAACACATTCATTGCTCCCTTTCTTATATTTCACAAAATTGTTAATGATCCATTCATCTACTATTTATTAAGAGTCCCCCATGTGAGAAGCAAGGTGCTGGGCAGGCAAACTCCAACAGTACACAGGAGATGCCCAGCCCTTCCTTCATGGAGCTGACAGTCTAACTGGAAAGACACATGTTAAATTAGCAAATGAATGAATCAAATAATTGTGGATTGTGATTCGTGCTTTAGAGGAAGTCCGTGGGAGCGGTGAAGAGAATAGCAGTGTCTTAAATTAGGTGGAGAGATAAGAGGTGGCTTCCCTAAGGAGGTGCTGGTCAGGCTGGTATGCATAGAGTGAGGGGAGAGCAACTGAGCAGTGGAAATAAGAGGAAGGCAAGAAGGTGCAGGTGCAGAAGGAGTTGTTTAGGAGCAGAGAGTGGAGTGGAGTGAGAAAGAAGGAGGCGGCCGAGCATCAAAGGCTTTTTAAACCCAAGTTGTTAAGTGCTGTGATTTGCATTTCCAAAGGTTCTCTTAGCTGATGTATCAAGGGTAGACTGAAGAGGGTTGGCAATTATGGGAGCAGGGAGCACAGGGGCAGCATGGAAGTCTAGAGGACAGGGGATGGTGGCTTGGACTACGAGGTAGGCAGTAGTGGTAGGAAGAAGGGATGGATTTTATAGCTGTGTTGGAAATCATATCAACAGGACTTGTTGCAAATGCATTTGGCCTGGAATGTGAGAGATGGCAAAGAATCAGGGATATGAAATAAAAGTCCCTACCTTAATTTAGATGGTAAATGTGATGAATACTAAGTCAGTGATGCCAAAGGACATCACATATTTAAGAGATAATTTACATATGATGTAAACATAGGATCCTATACTCTGTGTGTTTTTTTTAATTTTTTAACGTTTATTTATTATTGAGAGACAGAGAGACACAGAGCATGAATAGGGGAGGGGCCAAGAGAAGGAGAGACACAGAATCTGAAGCAAGCTCCAGGCTCTGAGCTGTCAGCACAGAGCCCGACGCAGGGCTCGAACTCACAAACCATGAGATCATGACCTGAGCCGAAGTCAGGCGCTCAACCGGCTGAGCCACCCAGGCACCCCTATACTCTGTATTTTGGGACAGAATTTAATAGATGGAAAAGCCTTTTGATGTTTTAGGAATTTCTTCACTGAATGTAAGCACATTGGTAAGTTTCAAACATTTTTCTTTTTGCTAGGTTGCCTGTTGCCTCAGATGTATCGCCATTAACCTTACAAATTCTCCATCCCCCTACGTGTACTATAGTTTATTTACAAAGCACTTTGTAATTCTAAAACGTTTGAAGCATTGTGTTACAAGAAATTTGAGATATTTTTTTCTTAGTTTGAAGCCTGGGGCAGAGTAGTAACCTTTCTTTGACAGTTTCCTCATCTGTAACCTGGAATTGGACAGCAGCCTGTTTCTCAGTGGGAGGTTGTGAAGATTAAATCACTTAGTACCGGTAAAGTGCTATGAGATGTCTGTTACCTAGTATGATTGCAATAAATTTTGGTTCCTGTTATTACTCTAGACAGACTTCTTAGGGTATGTGTGCTTCAGTTTCTTCATCTGCAAAATAAAGATGGTTTCCTTCTCAGAAACCAGGAGAGTTTGGTTTACTATAGAAATGCTCTGTCTTTCTAAAGGAGCTGTGATTTAACAAGGTGTGAGTGTTTTGGGTAGGTTACCCGAAATACACAGCACTTGGCCAATCATATTACACGATGCCAAATGTTCAGAAATGTGGAAAAACATACACTAAGCTTAAGGCAGCAACTTTTCCCCCCCAATTTTATCTGCATTTTTGTGTGCAGAGAATGGCCACTACTTGTTATGCATGAAGCACTATGATTGTCTCTTACCTGTTTATACTGCACTACAGTCAGAAGGGATTTGAGATAGATTACAATAAAGGGCTTAGATATCATAAATCATTTAAGGAGAAGTAACAGAACCAAAGCCAATAAAGGAAAGGGAAAAGTATGTTAAGATTTTATAAATATTTTATGTCTTCTATAGCTAGGAATTTTTTCAGGCAGTTACTTCAGATAACTTTACAACCTTCTGATTAATCTTCATAAAATATTTGGCATGGAAAAGTAGCAAACATTGTCCTCACACCACGAATGGGAAATGTCACTGTCTTGCTTAAGTCCAAGGTTCGGAAGAGTCAGTATATATACTGGTTGTTCCAATACTACACCTTCCCCAAAGACACACAATTTTTTTTTAATCAAGAATATTATTTCCTGTGGGGCACCAGGGTAGCTCAGTCGGTTAAGTGCCCGACTCTTGATTTCAGCTGGGGTCATGATGTCATGGTTCGTGAGTTGGAGCCCCACGCCGGGCTCTGTGCTGACAGCTCAGAGCCTGCAGCCTGCTTGGGATTCTCTGTCTCCCTCTCTCTCTGCCCCTCCCCCACTCACACTGCCTCTCTCTCTAAATAAATAAACTTAAAAAAAATATTTCCTGCAATTTCAAGTTACTCAGTGATTAACCTAATAGAGGAGAATTGATTCAAAATAATTTTTTTATGGATCTATCCAAGTTGTAACATACACTGAAAGAAAACAAAAGGAAAAAACCCGTCAATATGCATAAAGTAATTTTATGCAATTATGGTCAAAGCACAGAAGCAATTTTTATTATAGTGTTTTTCACTTGGCATTATATTTTAAGCATTTCATATCTCTATCTTTTGGCAATGATAGGAAATTGCTGCCTACTATTCACTCAAGTTGATGCACTGTAACTTAATGAACCATTAAGTTATAATAACATTTAGGTCATTTCCAAGTTTTTGTCATTATGAATAATAATCATGATGCAAGTCTAGTTTTTCCATCTTTTGGATGACTTCCTTATAATAAATTCTCAGATAGGAGATTACTGGAAGTGTCAAAGAGTATGAATATTTTTGTATCTTTATAGATACTGCTGTCAGTAATAATGCAGGAGATGTGCCCCATCTTTTAAACATGGGTGTTCTCACCTTTTCTACTTTAATAAGTTGAAGGAAGTTTTGCATACTGATTTAGTAACTCTAAACTTTACATCTGGCATTCAAAGACAGGTAAATTTACCCTATATTATATTTATTATATTATTTTCTATTACATTATATTGTTATACTATTATATGCTATATTATAATATTTACACAATACACATAAGTAAATGTATAAATATATACTGATTTAAGTAATGTTTGTCACCCTACTCATGAATTATTTCCTCTTCTTGCTAAAAGATCAATGTTTGGTTTTTTTCTTGAACTTTTCTAGAAATAAGGAACACCACATAAATATGATTAAGTCTTTTGTTAAGAGAACTCTGTAAACTCCCTGAGGGTCAGATATATAATCCATGCTTTATACTACTGTTTCATAAGGACCTCAAGAAATGGATATATAGATTTAGTAAATAACTCAAAGGATGAACCTTACTTTTCACAAGTTGTCTTCTTTTTTTTTTTATCTTTGTAAATGTGTTTTTAAGAGAGAGAGCGAGAGAGAGAGAGAGAAAGACAGAATGCAAGTAGGGGAGGGGCAGAGAGAGAGACACATACAGAATCGGACACAGGCTCCAGGCTCTGAGCTGTCAGCACAGAGCCCGACGCAGGTCTTGAACTCACAAACTGTGAGATCATGACCTTAGCCAAAGTCAGATGCGTAACTGACTGAGCCACCCAGGCACCCCCAGGAATTGTTATTTCAAGAAACTCAAGCAGATAGATCCAGGTCTTTAAGAAAGGATCACACCTCGTTTCTTCTTCCCCAGCCTGCCCAGGCCATATCACATCATTTCATAGCCTTTGGATTGGAGTGATGTAAAAATTATAACAGTGAAGACTTAGTGGGGGGAAAAGATACGAAAAAGAAAATGAAGAAGAATGAAAGTAGTGATGAAAATAAAGCAGTTTAACATGTGTTTGTGTACATGTGTGTGGTGTATAACACAGATAGTGGTTGTCTGGCAACGGCCATATAATTTGTGGTTGAGAATTCAGACAGTGGAATTAGGGTGAGCATGAATTACATTTCTATCACTTGCTAGCTGTGCGATCATGGGCAAGTTACTTAACCATGTTGCGCCTCTGTTTTGTCATCTGTCAAATGGAGATAATGAAAAGACTTAGGTCATGGGGTTGTTGTAGGATTAATCCATATAAAGCCTTAGAGTGTCTGGCATACAGGAAGTGCTTAATAAATGTTAATTATAATGATGAGTTTTATTATTGTCACTACATGATAAGAACTGAAATTCCAAAATGACGTATTTTTCTCAGTGAGGAATGATTGAGTAGAAACCATTTATTCTTTTATTTGTGACACGTCTTCTTAGTCTCCCCAAGATATTTGCCCATAGGGTGTGATTTGGGCAGTAACTAGAAGGTTCTGTCCTCAAATATATCTTCCACTAAATTATCTAGTCCCACTATTATCGCCATTTTTTTTAACCGAGTTTTGCCCCACTACCTTTACCATCTTCTGAAATGCAGAGGAGGTGAGATATTACCTCACCATCTCCTTGCACTATCCGTAAAGCTATCAGGATTTTTTTAAGTGGTGAAGATAACACAGGAGCCCACACTCCTTCCAGAGGAGGGCATGGAGATAGAAAAAAAGGGCCAAGAAGGGGCTATGGCGTTCTTCCAGTGGAGGTTCTTGAATGTGGTTCTTCCAGTGGAGGGAAGCAAGAGGTTGACATATAACTCCATATCCTTCCCTGGCTGTTGCATCTGGGTAAGAAATATAACTGGAACGGATCTGAATCTCTGGAAAAGGCAGATCCAGGGGTTATGTGATTTATCTGAATAAGAGATCTTTGCATTACACTTGAAATGATGCTCTCCTAGAATTAATAATCTGTGATTTGCCCCTGGTTTCAAGAGAAGGATCTGGTCCATAGAGTTTTCAGGTGGGACCTTGCTGGTGGCAAGAAAAAAGAGATGAATGAAAAGGAAGAATAAAGAATGAAACCTAGCTGCAAAAGCACACATTTCTAGTGCTGTGAATGAGCAGAACACTGTTGCCTTGATTTAGGTTTTTTTCTTTTCTTTTCTTTTTTTTTTTTTCAGAATTTTTAGCAGAACTATTTTTAGGTTCTAAAAAATATGTCATTTATTTCCACTAAAACTAGTTTTTAGATGCATAAATGGCAACATTTCTGGCTAGAAAAAAAAAGAATTTCCACCTAGAACTAGTTTATAGAAAGGTTAATCATATTAATAGAATAAAATAGGCCAATTTTCACTGCAAAGAAATTTTTCAATGTGCAGAATTACCAGAGGGAAGAACATTTTCTCTTGATTTCCATTTTGGAGTTAAATTTATAGAAAACAGACTCTAGTTCTCAAGGAAAAATAGTTGTGATTTTTTTTCTCTTTTCCTTCTTGTGATGCAGAGATCCAGGACACTATTTTATTATTATTCTTGCTGCTTATAGACTTTTTAATTATGAAAATTAACGGATTTTTCAATTTCATAATGGACTGCTTAACTTTTTTTTTAAATTTTTTTAATTAAAAATTTTTTTTAATTTAATTTTTTTTAATTTATTTTTGGGACAGAGAGAGACAGCATGAACGGGGGAGGGGCAGAGAGAGAGGGAGACACAGAATCGGAAACAGGCTCCAGGCTCTGAGCCATCAGCCCAGAGCCTGACGCGGGGCTCGAACTCCCGGACCGTGAGATCGTGACCTGGCTGAAGTCGGACGCTTAACCGATGCGCCACCCAGGCACCCCTGGGCTGCTTAACTTCTAGAGGTAACCTTATACATCTGCTTCGACTCCCTTGTCACAATCTCTGTACCTAGGGCCTTGTAACACTTGTAGCACTCACTAGATGCCCAGTGGCTGCATGGCATAGTCAGCTTGAATGATTTAGTGCTCTGCTTTTTGGAAGCATTGGCCTTTCTGTCCACAGTGAGCCTTCTTGTTTTGTTCTGTTCTGTTTTGTTTTGTTTTGTTTTTTCTGAGCCTTCTTGATTAATTCAGGCCCATCCTTTCCTTGCATCTTGTTATCTTTCTCCCCTAATGTCTCTGAGACCATCAACACAATCTTCATGTAAGTGTTTCCATCTATCTACCTCCTTTCTGGAAGATGAACCACAACCCAATTTTGAAAGTTCAGATCCTTATGAAATCGGAAGTTAATAAAGATATATTGGTAAAAGGAATAGATTACAGCATCACCAGAAAAAGAAAATAGTGCCTGTGCAGGACTGGCCCTGATACTGTATTCAGAAATGTAATGCTTAAGGTGAGTGCTGGTCCTTAGAGAAAAACACAGTGTTAGACAAGGTCAAGGTCTCGCTTCAGAGAAGAAAGCAGTTGGGTTGCATCCTATAGTCTGTGATCTCATTACTTACTATGAAGGTGTCTTCTCTGCCTTTGGGATGTTTGCTTTATCACCTGTCAAGTCCAGTTGGAGACAGGGAGTTAGAAATGGTGTTGACTGCCTCCAGCTCTGATTCAGCATTCTGGGGGCCCTAGAGCCAGTAGAAATATGTTGGTCCAGGGACACCTGGGTGGCGCAGTCGGTTAAGCGTCCGACTTCAGCCAGGTCACGATCTCGCGGTCCGTGAGTTCGAGCCCCGCGTCGGGCTCTGGGCTGATGGCTCAGAGTCTGGAGCCTGTTTCCGATTCTGTGTCTCCCTCTCTCTCTGCCCCTCCCCCGTTCATGCTCTGTCTCTCTCTGTCCCAAAAATAAATAAACGTTGAAAAAAAGAATTAAAAAAAAAAAAAAAAGAAATATGTTGGTCCACAAAAGAGCTGCTCACAGTGGCAGGTAGTTGATGAAAGTGGTTCAGTAAATAGTGCCAAGTCCCAGAATGATGCCATACATGAGGCAGAGTTTAATAAATAGAATCCCAAGGTGAATATAAGGCGGAGACCTAGACAGAGGTGACCTGATGTGGCAGCAACATCCACTCTTTGTTTGTCTCTGCTTTCATTGTGTGACACTGTGAAGCAGACCTCTCCTGGGGTGTGGAGCGAGGGACTAGAAAAATCTAATGACTGGTGAAAGAAGATCCCTTGACACCTGGGTAGAGTTTAACAAGTGAACTATATGATTTTAGAGACCTGCTAGTCACTTCCCTGCATAAAGCAGAGGAAGTTTGAACATCAGGATCTTGTTCCTCTACCTCTTGGTTCCTCTTGGTTCCTCTTGGAACCTCTTGGTTCCTCTACCTCTTCTTCTTCCTTCTCTTCTTCCTCCTCCTGCTCCCCTTCCTCCTCCTCCTCCTCCTTTTTCTTTTTTGAGTTTTATCTTTCATATTGTCAAACCAGGGATTAAAATTTGAGTGTTGATGAGGCTCCTGGGTGGCGCAGTCGGTTAAGCGACCGACTTCAGCCAGGTCACGATCTCGCGGTCCGTGAGTTCGAGCCCCGCGTCGGGCTCTGGGCTGATGGCTCGGAGCCTGGAGCCTGTTTCCGATTCTGTGTCTCCCTCTCTCTCTGCCCCTCCCCCGTTCATGCTCTGTCTCTCTCTGTCCCCAAAATAAATAAATGTTGAAAAAAAAATTTTTTAAAAATAAATAAAATAAAATAAAATTTGAATGTTGACTTTCTGTTCTGTCTGCCAAAGTGAAGGACAAAACTGGAAAGCCTTCTTCTTAACAGGGGTTATACAAAGGCTAAATCAGTAGATGAAGAAGGTCAGTTAGGTAGAGATTAAAAACAAGAACATCACCTCTCTGTGGGCTTATGAGTAAACGATCCCCTCTTTATTATGATGTGTATGTCTGGAATAGCTATGGACCACACTAGGCATTTTGAAAGCTTCCTGACACACACCTTCATCTTTAGTGTATAAGCCTACTTGGGATCCAAGTGTACCAAAGAATCATTAAAACTCAACAATAGTCGGGGCGCCTGGGTGGCTTGGTCGGTTAAGCGTCCGACTTCGGCTCAGGTCATGATCTCACGGTCTGTGAGGTTGAGCCCCGCGTCAGGCTCTGTGCTGACTGCTCAGAACCTGGAGCCTGTTTCAGATTCTCTGTCTCCCTCTCTCTCTGCCCCTCCCCTGTTCATGCTCTGTCTCTCTCTGTCTCAAAAATAAATAAACGTTAAAAAAATTAAAAAAAACCTCAACAATAGTCAAAATTCAAATGTGGCTCTTAATAACTAACATGCTAAAAAATTAAGAAATCCATAACCCTCCTGTCCTTCAGAATTATTCTTCAGGTTATAAATTCTTTGTCAATCATAGCATTGTCTCTAAAATGTCATTCAAAAACTTTCAGTGCCACTTGAACTCTATATTATGTCTCTAGAGCAGAAACATTATTTATGTTGTTTAACAAAAAGATGCATCTAAAATAAAGGGAAAGATTGAAGCATTGTGAAATCGCTACCTTTGGAAGCATGGGGGTGGAGGTTACCCGCCATTGTGCCCATTGTTGTGTAGGTCCCTGCCCAGGCCCTTCATTTTCTGTAGGCCCACTGAACCCCCCACTTGTTCCACAGTCCAGTTGGGTTTAAGCATCTGTCTCTGCATGCACACAGATTTAACACCTGCTGGTTTCTAAACATTCTGAAGACCTCTGCTATCTGTGGGAGTGAAAGGGGGTTGGAGCTTGAACAACATATTTGGGTGATTTCTGACACTCACTACAACTAAATCCACTGTACAAAATTCATACTAACTCCAACATAGTTCCCTCACCAATTCTGCTCGAAACATTTCTGCAGAGGGAAAAGAGCACCAGGTGTTGACCACCTGTTTCACACAATTGGGGGATGGGAGGACCTTCAATCACATCTTCCTCATAGGCCCAGAAGTCAGATATTCACTTCTGCCAGAGATCCTGTAAAAAACTGTGTTGCCTGGGTTCTCACTCCATGCAATGGGCTTTAGGAAAGACTAGGACACAGAGGATCAGAAACTTTTAGGTTATTGACATCATGTGACTTTGGGGGTTGGTATTGACAAACAAGCACTACCATGGGAAGACAGTCTGTCTTTTTTTTTAATGTTTCTTCATTTATTCTGAGAGAGGGAGAGAGGGAGAGAGAGAGAGAGAGAGAGAGAGGGAGAAAGAGAGTGAATGGGGGAGGGACAGAGAAAGAGAGAGAATCCAAAGCAGGTACTGCACTGCCAATGTGGTGTCAACATGGGGCTTGAACTCATGAACCGTGAGATCATGACCTGAGCTGAGACCAGGAGTCAGTCGCTTACCTGACTGAGCCACACAGGCACCCCAAAAGACGGTCTTACAGTGCTTTCCCCATTATGCTCCACAGTGAGTATGCAATATCTTTTCTCATTGCCTGCCCTTAGCTGGCCATGCTGTACTATTAATTAGCATTTTTTAAAATAGTTCTCTTGGTGTTAGCAATGGTCTACATTTACCTTAGAATAATTGTAAAGAATTCAGATGTTTCCCTACCATTGCCTTGCCTGCAGTCTATAGTTAATTAACACATTACACACACTGTTCTCCCTGTATCTGCTCCATCTTTGAGGATGTAGACATAGAATTGTCCCCATAGTGCTGAAACGTTTAACATAACTGATTAAAAAGTACCTTCTGGTTTTTTTAAGAGCCTTTATTTGGAATTTTTTGGTCTCTGTACTAACACGCATGCCTTGGTGGGAATAAAACATTTTTTTCTTTTAGTTTCTAATTTTATTAGACTTGAATCACAGTATTTATATCCTGAAGGAATTTTTATACTAGTAGACGGTGGAGCCTTGTTTCTTCCTCATTAACCCATCCTCTCCCACCTCTCCCTTTTTGTTCTTAAAAGTTCCCAAAGCAGTTCGGGAGTCTTGCTCCACTTCCAGACATATACTTGCAATGAATATTTCCATAAATGTGAAATGGGAAAATGCTTGCTGATGTATTCTGAGGTTATCAACTGAACCAAAAGTTTATATGCCAAACATGAAAGGGTGAGTTAGTGAGATAACTGGGGCCTCTTAATGTCTCTCACAGATATATCTCAGGCAGCGCTGGGAATGCGCAGAAGAGAACACTTCATAAGAAAACATTTTATGAAATATGTATCACAGCAGCCGTCATATTCTGCTCTTCAAAGGGCCTCATTTCTCACCCTTCCTCAGATTGGCTGTGGAACTGGAATGTGGACTAGGTACTATCAATTCATTCATAGCTGGGTAACTTTGGCAGTTTCTTAACCTAGTTCCCTTTGATTTTATACGTCATTGTTGTAGAAAAATTAGCAATTGTCATATGAGTAGCTCTATTTTTCTAGATATTGTTACATGTGATATCTTGTCTATTTCATTTATCCTTCACCACGTCAGTGCCCTTTAACTTTATAAGCCTTTCTTTTTGGCCCATACCCCGTCCCTTCAGACCTCACTCCCCACCCTCCCCCAAAGTCAAAGAAACTATCATCTTTGCTGCAAAAAAATTCCAAGCATTTTCCAAAGGAGTGGGAAAAGAGGAGATCTGAGGGGAAGCAAGATGCTTTACTCATGAATGACTTCTTAGCTAACAAAATGGAAGTGAACTTTTTCAAGAGTGGAAGAGATACCTTCTGTTCCAAATTTTCACAAAACGACTTAAATCTGCTTTCATGTTGTCTTGGCTTGGACTCAGAGGTAATTCTCAGCCATTTGAGGAGGGGGTCCCTTTCCCCGCTCCCAATTTACCCCAGACCCTTCCATGCCACTTCTTCTAGCCCCACCCATTCCTTTTGGATCAAATAAATGACTCGGGGTCTTATGCATATCAAAACACACTGGACTACCAGTATACATATTTTTCAAACCTCCACTGTCCCTTGGAGTCCAGAAGCTTTATGGGTTTTATGCCATCCTTGGGCACAGAAATGCATACAAGCTAAGAGCCCTGGTTCCTGGTGTACAGCTTACCTAAGTGATCTACCAAAGCATTCCACCTTGATGTCTGCAATCTTCTCCTCCCTAGAGTGGCATGAGGGGTTGGGTCTCTATCTCTCTCACTTGTAGAACCTGCCCTAGTCTTGAGAAATCTTCCCTCAAGCTGATACTTCTGTGCCCTCCTCCCTCTAGCTGATACCTGACTTTCCTACCCCTAACCTAATCCTCTCCACGGAATCAGAAACAAAAGGAATATTTGTTCTAGCCTTCTGTTTTTCTTCCTAATAAAAACTCTTCTGATGCTCTAGAACTCAAAACCTGAAAGAAAAAAAATACAAAGGGAAAGCCACATAACTAAATGTCTTAATAAATTATTTTTGTATCAATGTAAAGAAAATCTTAGGCTCATTTTAGCCAGTCTTTCTGAAGTTAATGTAATACCTGTCTCACTCAAGGAAGAAATGACCCAAGGTCTGTCTGACCTCTTATTCACTCCAAGAGAAGATATCAGCAACCAAGTCATCGAACAAAACCCATTCTGCTTTTTTCACTCATAAAACTTCATTAGATGAAGTTCTAAAATGTGCTTGAAAAATAATCTAATTTATCTTGCTCCAAGGAATTTAATTAGAACTCAATTAAGTTCAGCAGAATGCATACATCATATTACATGCTGTACCTTGATTCATTTTATTTTCTATTTTTACTTTAAAGATGCAGTGGAATTATTTGGTCCTGCAGTATTCTATTCAAAATAATCTACTTCATGCATAAACTAATTGGTCCTCAGGAGCACTAAGGGAAACAAAACATGTATGTTATTATGCTTACCACGTACAACTCACTTGAATTTAATCTCTTTGGCAGTGTTTGCTGGTGAGACAGGGACTTCAGGTATCAGTTTACCTGTACTTCCATAAAAAGGTATCTTTTGGCCCTTCACTTGTTTCCCATCAGACACACACACACACACACACATACACACACACACACACACAAATGGATCAATACAGGAAAAGAAATGATATTCAGACTCTATTCAAATCACCTTCACGGTCACTATTAAAACTTTAAGTTGTCAATTCGAAAGCATAGGTGACAAGAGCAAAAATAAACCAGTGGGATTGCATCAAACTAAACAGTTTCTGTGTAGCAAAGCAAACAACAAAATGAAAAGGCAATCTACAGAATAGGAGGAAATATTTGCAAACCATGTATCCAAAATATATAGTGCACTCCTACAACTCAATAGTAAAAATATGTGATCTTTTTTTAAATGAGCAAAGGACCTGAATAGGTATTTTTTCAAAGTAAACATACAGATGGCCAAAAGGTGTATGGAAAGGTGCTTGACATGACTAATCACCAGGGAAATGCATATCAAAAGCACAATGAGATGTAGCCTCACACCTATTAGGATGTCTGTCATCAAAAAGACGAGAAGTAGCCACTGTCATCAAGGATGTGAAGAAAAGGGAACCCTTGTACACCATTGATGGGAATGTAATGGAGTGTGAAGATTTCTCAAAAAATGAAAAACAGAGCTACCACATGATTCAGCAATCCCACTTCTGGGTATATATATCCAAAAGAAATAAAATAAGTATCTTGATGAGGTGTCTGCATTCTAATGTTCATTGAGGCCTTTGAATGAGGCCTTTTTCCTTTTTTAATTCCAATTATTCACAGTAGCCACAATATGGACACAACCTAAGTGTCCCATCAGTGGGTGGATGGTTAAAGATGTGTTGTGTGTGCTTATACACAACAGAATATTATGAAGCCATAAAAAGATAAAATTATTTTGCCCTTTGATCTAAGAAAGTTGAACCCATAGAACCTGAGAGTACAACAGTCTCTCTGACTGTCAAAAGGGCAGTACCCTCTTGCCCAGGGCTAGAGGGTAGAGGAGATGAACAGTCAAAGAGCAGTAACTTTCAGTTACAAGATGAGTCAGTTCTGGGGATCTAACGTAGAGTATGGTGATCATTGTTAATACTGTACTATATACTTGAAATTCACTAAGAGAATAGATCTTAAGTGTTCTCACCACACACACCAAAAAGTGGTAACTGTGGGAGGTGATGGATCTGTTAATTAACTTGATTGTGGTAATCATTTCACAACGTTTATGTATGTAAATCATCACAGTGTACCCCTTTAAGGAATCACATTGGACAACCTAACTATTTGTAATTTTTGCTTGTCAATAATACCTCAATAAAGCTGGAAAAATAAACATACAAAACTTTAGAGTGCCAAGAAAACCAAGGATGGAGTTTGAAACTCTGTTCTTTAAGGATATTTCAAAATACTAACATGTCTGGAAATTGTTTTGTGGTTGTTGTTAAGGAATAGATATGTCACACTGGGATGCAGTTGGTCTCAGTAACACAATCTGAAGGGGACTATTATCACATGAGTACTACATAAGCACTATGGAAGGACGCTGACTTAATAGTTCATTTTCCAGAAGGAGAGCCATAGGACTGTCTTTACATTGTTGGTGGCCATTATCAGCTTAACACAGCAGAAACCTCCAAGGCTGGATACTTCTGTGATTCAAGAAACAAAGACGGATATCAAGTGTCTTTTCTCTATGATTTCTTGATCTCAAATTGCTTATAGCTGAAGTATTCACAACTAGAAGGTGAGATTAATACATGGAAAGCACTTAGCCCAACATTTGACATATAGTAAACAATAACTGTTACCTAATAGTAACAATGATCACTAATAAAGCCAAATGCTAAATATTCAAATAAATATTTGCCTTGGTTTACCAATGTGCTAAAACTGTCATGATGCCTTAGCATTGTTCTCAGTCACCAGACTATGTCACTGCACTGAGCATTAGATAGTTCCAACAACTTACGTACAATGGAGGGGGCTGGTAGATAGAAGATACACCTTTAGTAAAAAATACTGTTAGAGTCAGATTGGAGTGTTTATTTTTCAGCTCTTGAAGTTTTATTAATTTCCCCTTTGGTGGAGGTGTTTTTTTTTTTTTGAATATTTTATTTATTTTTGAGAGAAGGGGCAGAGGGCAGAGGATCCGAAACAGGCTCTGTGCTGACAGTAGTGAGCCCAACGTGGGGCTCTAACTCATGAACCACGAGATCATGTCCTGAGCTGAAGTCAGACGCTCAACTGACTTAGCCACCCAGGCGCCCCTTTGGTGAAACTTTAAAACATTGAATGAGGCCTTTCTTCTTTTTTCAATTTGAAAGACAAAATCTTAACGTTCTCTTTTTTGGCACTTTGCCACGTACTCCCTGGATGCCTTCTGTGTTTTGGACAGTTTGGAAACATCATGGAAGCCCTTAATAGGTAAGCAGGTGAGCTAGATGAAATGTGTCAAACCTCTGAAATGACTTGGATTTACCCAAGTCTTGACATAAAAGAAAGGAAGGAAAGGTGGTTTGTAAATGGTTTCCATTGGTGACTAGTAAGTGACTGCTTTGCCCTGCAGTCCACCTTGTGAAAGGGTGGCTGTAACAAGGCACACTGGACTGAGGCCCTGGGGAAACTTAAGAAGGCACTGGGCTTCAGCCCTTCTCACTGTGGAGATGGCGTCGCATCAAACTGGGTCTATCACAACACCTTGTTATGTTAACAGATTATTTCACAAATTTGCTCCAGTAGAATGATGAGCGTACAATATATGTTTCCTAAAGCAACCCTTCATTACTTTTTTCTTCCTTCTTAAAGAAAGTGTCAGTAGGTCCCCACAACTTGAGGTCTAGACATTGTTCCTCAGTCGTAGCTTCGGCAGTGGCTCCACTTGTACTGTTCGTCTCTTTTACATGGAATGCGAATTTAATGAGAACGCTCATTTTCAGAGTAAAACTCTCTATGACACCTTTGGTTTGTAACCTGCCTGATATTTTTGTTTGACCTGATGTTTTTACCACAATGCTCAGTCTTAGTAGCTTTTAAAGAGTTGGAACATTTTGTACCTCAGGAAGCAACCCGAGCTGTCTTTTAACAAATTCATCAATTTAGTTTTGTTTCTTTCTTTACCAGCCCTCATTCTCCACTCAGTCTTTAAAAATCTTCCTCTGAGGGAACCTGGATGGCTCAGTTGGTTAAGTGTCCAAGTCTTAATTTCAATCTCTGATCGGCTCAGGTCATGATCTCAGGGTTCCTGAGTTTGAGCCCCATGTGGAACTCTGTGCTGACAGTGCAGAGCCTGCTTGGGATTCTCTGTCTCCCTCTTTCTCTGCCCCTCTCCTGCTCTCTCTCTCTCTCTCTCTCTCTGTCTCTCAACAGAAATAAATGAACATTTGAAAAAATAATAAAAATAAAAATCCTCCTTAGATTGCCCTGTGTCAGGAGCTCTCTCTCCCATACGCCTTTCTGGTCTTTTCCATCTTAAAGGCAGCTGAGAACCTTTTGGGATTTCCCCCTTTAAAACATCCCTTCCTGGGGCACCTGGGTGGCTCAGTCGGTTAAGCGTCCGACTTCAGCTCAGGTCACAATCTCACGGTCCGTGAGTTTGAGCCCCGCGTCGGGCCCTGGGCTGATGGCTCGGAGCCTGGAGCCTGCTTCTGTTTCTGTATCTCCTTCTCTCTCTGCCCCTCCCCCGTTCATGCTCTGTCTCTCTCTGTCTCAAAAATAAATAAACGTTAAAAAAAATAAATAAAACATCCCTTCCTTCTAATTGCCTTTCCCTGTAACCCTGAAGTGAAAGTGATAATAATAGATTTTGTTTTTCTGTTAGAAACATTCTTAGGGGCGCCTGGGTGGCTCAGTCGGTTGAACCTCTGACTTCGGCTCAGGTCATGATCTCACAGCTCTTGAGTTCCAGCCCCACGTCGGGCTATGGTGCTGACAGCTCAGAGCCTGGAGCCTGCTTCGGATTCTGTGTCTCCCTCTCTCTCTGCCCCTAACCCACTCACATTCTGTCTCTGTCCCTCTCAAAAATAAATGAACATTAAAAAAAATTAAAAAGAAATCATTCCTAACAGTAGAAATTTCAACAGGTTGATTTTCTTTTCAGTCATTGTAATAATTATGGTAAATATCCAAATTTGATTCTTACAGAAAACTTTTTCCTCTAGAGTAAATTTTGTCTAGTTCATGATGCAAAAATTGGATCGTGGTATAATTTTGAGTTGTTTCTCAAGGCAGTCTGTCATAGGTACTGAGACTTTATGTCAGATCCTTGTAAAGGGGCAATTGGAGTCATCTTTAATGCAATGAATGATGAAGAAAAATGTCAGCTAGCTTCTGCTCAGAGAATCCTTTTATGATTGAAAGCAAAAGCCAGATATATTTGTCTTCTAAAATGAGGCCTGGCTTCCCTACCTTTTTATCCTGAGTTCCCTGCACATTCTTCCAAGTAAAAGCATAATTGATGATCTCAGTTGATTATACATTTTTCAAGCAGGTTTTAATTGTGTGCAGAGAAGTTCAGCACTTAGTGGAATCTAATTTTCCCAATTTGCTCTACTTCAAATTCACTCTAGTGCATGCATACAAATTTGGTAAATATGTGACAAAATAATGGAATTTGACATGAGTCTTTATTTTAAAAGAAAGTGAGTCACCAGTCTACTTGTGTACTTTCTTTGTTTTTATTTATTCAGTAGGTTTTAAAGTTAAATGTTTGCCATTTGGTGTCAGCCTTCACTAACATAATTAAAAATGCAAGGTTAAAAGCATTTTGTAATGAAAAATGTCAAAGTCATTAAAAAATGCATAAAGAAAAAAAAACAGTAACACAGTCAGCCTAAAAATATCATCATTGCTTTTCTCTTCTCCAAGATGTTAGCAAGTGTGAGAAGGTCAAGTCAAAATGCCTATTAAAAATCAGATCTGTTAATTTCTTGATAGTCATGTCACAGAAGACTCTTTGATATTCCTCATTTCTTTTTTGTTTTCCTTCCCCAATTTCTAAAGTTCAAGAATCCTTTAAATTTTCAAAATTTGGGAGTAAAAGTGTTAGAACTTGTGAAAATAAATCTGAGATGCATGCTAGCAATAGTTTCTGTAGTGTTTTCTAAATGTATCATAATGCAATCTTACAGATTTAAGTAGTCAATAAGAGTATGATACTTCTAAAATGTACCAAAAGGTACTAAGAGCTATTATTCTGAGCGTTTACCATGAGCCAGATACTGTAGTAGACAGACAGTTACATAAACAATCTCATTTAGTTTTTATGATAGCCCTATGAGGTATGTATTATTATCCCCATTTTATAGATGAACAAAATGAGTCTCAGTGACTAGTGGCAGAGCAGGATCCATTTTCCAGACATGTTTTCTTTTTATGACACCATGCTGATTCTCTGGAGGAAGATGACAAAGGTTCTTACTTTCCAAGCTAATGATTAAAAACTTATTCTTTAAGTCGATAAAAGTGAGAGTACACATCTTAAGGGAGAATACAAAATGATTCCCTGGGATCCAGGAAGAAAACTTTATTATCATGTTATATTTAAAAGAAAAAAATCTTTACTTTATACATGGAAAAAAAATAAGTAAGTAATTAAGCTTGACTAATTTTTAATATATAAATTACCCCCGGTGCACTCAGTTTATAAACGAAATGGTTGAACTTTTTTCTTACCTGCTGAATAATTTTACTTTTCTTTTCCTTATCTTTTTTGCTTTTCTATTTTACTCCTCTTCTCTTCCCTCTCTTTCTTCCTTTTTAATAACAGCTTTATTGAGATGTAATTCACATACTATGCCATCTACTTATTTGAAGTGTACAATTCAGTGATTTTGGTATATCAGTATTTAGTATACAGATATTTGCAACTAACACCACAGTCAATTTTAGAACATTTCACCACCTCAAGAAGAAACCTAATACTCTTTTGGTAAAACCTCCCTATCTTCCCGTCTTCCCAACCCTAAGCAAGCAACTCTCTACTTCCTGTCTCTGTAGATTTGCCTATTCTGGACATTTCTTGTAGAAGGAATTAAGTAATATGTGGTCTTTGGTGATGCTGCTTTAGACAGTCAACTGTTTTGAGGTATATGAGATTCTTTGGCCGAGGAGTGGATGTTCTGCTTTCAGAGGGGTTTCATGGTAGCCCCCTGACTTCACTCAGTTAATGTGGGTCTAGTCAAGGATCTAGTGATTATATCACTAACTAAATTTCACAAAGAAGATTGTTGTTTTAAAAGATTCCTGCACAAAACCCCAGAGTCAAAGATAATACCCAAGTGTGGCAGAAATAAATAACAAGAAAAATTTACTCAGTTGAAACTTCTCTTATTCTTTTTTTAAAATTTTTATTTGTTTTGAGAGAGAAAGCATGAGCAGAGGGAGGGGCAGAGGGAGGGGGAGAGAGAGGTTCCCAAGTAGGTTCCGTGTCAGCACTGAGCCCGACACGGGGCTCGATCTCACTAACCGTGAGATCATGACCTGAGCTGAAATCGAGAGTCGGGTGAGTGAGCTGGCTGACTGAGCCACCCAGGCACCCTGAAACTTCTCTTATTCTTAATCTGACCCTTCTTCATCAGCTACATTGCAAAATAAAACACAAACACAGTGAAATCTAATCATATGAAACAAAATACCAATGAAAATTCGTAATATCAATAAGATAATCTCAAATATGAATCTGCTTGTACATTTATTAAGGATGGGCTTCTCTCTAAGTGTACATTGTGCCTTAAGGTATTACCTGACACAATCTTAGCAAGCAAGTAAAAACTAAACAACCATAACATTAATGTAACTTTTGCAGATTTGATAGAGGGTTATGTTAAAGTCCTCAATCCATTACTCTTAAAAATTCTATTAAATGTAATAATAATTATTTAATTCACCTCAATTGGTATTTCATACTTAGTAAATAAATGATCAAAATCCTTATACTACTGGGGAAATTCTTCCTATCACTGTAAAGATAGCTATAATCACAAGAAAAACAAGTGACAACAGACTAAAACATTCTTCTGTCACCAAATATTTTTGAAAGATGCATAGAAAGCCATGCTGATGATTTGAAGAAGCAAGTATTGTGAGACTTTCGGTTTGCAATGTTAGGATGAAAGTCGGGTGTGTGCCTAAGTCAGAGGTGGATGTACCATGAAGCTAATGGAGTTTCAGGGTGTCAACACTTACACAAAGAGATTTGGTTCTTATTGCATCTTTTTGAAACTTTTCTCCATAATAAAAGCATGATTTGGTTCTGACTAATTCAATGAGCAGAGAAATTTCGAGACATTGTGGCAGGAGCTTATTTCTCTTGGTCAGAAATTCTTTTTTTTTTTTTTAACACGTATTTATTTTTGAGAGACAGAGAGACAGAGCTTGAGTGGGGAAGGGGCAGAGAGAGAGAGGGAAACACAGAATCCAAAGCAGGCTCCAGGCTCTGAGCTGTCAGCCGAGAGCCGGATGTGGGGCTCGAACCCACGAACCGTGAGATCATGACCGGAGCTGAAGTCAAATGCTTAACCAACTGAGCCACCCAGGCACCCCTCTTACTCAGAAATTCTAAAGAACAATTCCTGCTGAATTAAAACTCTATCCCATGCTGTAGGTTCTGCTGCTGCTTACCCATTTTTATCCATCTCTGCTATTATGATTCTCACTTGTGACCCAAATTTCCGTATGTCAGTCTCTGCTTCTGAGACAGCACAACATTCTCTTTCCTGGAATGGCATGCCAGTTTCTCAATGACAAATTACATCTCTTCCATTATTTAAATCAAACAAACAAATGAAAGGCTCAAAACTATGCTCTCCATGAAACCCTTCCAGATTTGCTTTGTCTAATTTTAAGATTAGAATGATCCCAATAACTTCAAGTAATTTTATATAAACCTACTTGAGTTTTTAGGTATTTTTATGTTCTCTATCTGTATAGTTTTGTCTTTATGTTCCATATCTCTGTAAGTTTCTTGGAGGCAGGGGCCAAACATTCCTTTCTCATAACCTGAACTTAGCATGTCTTTGCAAATGCTACTGACTCATCTATTTCTCAGTGGCTGATCCTGTAACTCACAGAGTTTGCACATAATCAATGAGTAAACATTGCTGGTAACTCAGCTACAGAAGAGTTTAATCAAATACACAAAAGGAATGGACTTTAAGATCGAAGACGCTAATTTCAAGAGTTGATAACTGTACGGGTGCCTGGGTGGCTCAGTTGGTTGAGCGTCCGGCTTCGGTTCAGGTCATGATCTCATGATTTGTGAATTTGAGCCCCGCATGCTGACAGCTCGGAGACTGGAGCCTGCTTCGTGTTCTGTGTCTCCCTCTCACTCTGCCTCTCCCCTGCTCACGCTCTGTCTCTGTCTCTCTCTCAAAAATAAATAAACATTAAAAAAAAAAAAAGAGTTGATGACTATACACCAGCATCTTCTAAAAGTAAGTCAGAATTATGGAATGGAAGGAAATTTAAAGCTAATTATCTTAGCCTGATTTACCCAGAAAGCAAAGACTTATATGCTGCTACTGTTTTTAAAGATAGGGAGCAGGCATGAGAAAGGGATGGAAGGAGAGCTCATACAAGGGCACAGAGTACCCTACAGAGCATCTTGTGAGGAAGGATCTCTTCAGAGAACTGTAGAAGTGACTGCTTCTCAGGACAGTCTGCGTGAAGGAGAAAGAAGGAAGAATTTATCTGTCTGCTATAGTTTCCTACTGGTCAACTGTAATAATTTCCCCGTATTTCCCAGCTGCTGATGAGTGAGTACCAAGCAGATCCCCACAAGGTCTGGTCCTCAGCATCCATGTGGAATCCCCAAGGTAGAAGGCACAAGGTATATAGAATGGGCATGTGGCATTGGGCCACTGGGCTGTGCCCATGTATTGTTGGTTGTAGTCTATGCAGTGTTGGTGAAGCCACCACTGGAGTTAGAGTAAGTGACCAGAGACCTTAGAGATGGTAAGACCAAGAGGATTTGAAGGCAGAGCATAAGAGGTGTCTAAACACTCACCAATTATAATATACTTACTTTGTATGAAGGAACCAAAACCCAAAGTAGAAGATGTCCAAGATTATGGAGCTTAATTAGTGGGACCCAAAAGCCAGGAGCTTGTAAATCCCTCTCTGGTGCCTTTTTACTCTTCTGTGCCACTTCTCTAGATAATGCAATATGTAATTTACATGCACAATTGTGACTCATCCTCTCGTAGTAGAGTTTCCAATGTCTCCTACACTTAGTGCCTCATAGACTCACTGAAATATTGTTTAGGAGGGCTTTTGTGGCTTACTTGGTTTCCTCTAAAAACCAAAACAAACCCAAACCAAAACCTGCTACCCCAGAACCAGAGAACAGATTAAACTCCATGAATATAGAATCTGAAGGAAAGACACTCCAATTAATGTTAAGCCTGTAGGCAGGTGCTTTTGCTTCTTGCCTAATGATCTTACATATGTCTAATTAACACTTAAATGTGATAAAATCTTACAGCAAAGAACTTGAGGAAGCCAATGTCCTAACTTCTGAAACCATGAATCTTTTCACAGAACATAGTAGAACACACGTTTCTCCCATGTTCAAGTGGAATTGTTTTTAGTCAGGGGAGTTTACCTAAGTGTTCTTTATGTATGCATATCTGAATTCATATGTTGACCCAAATCTAACATGGCTTGTGTGAGAATAGCTATCAGATGAAGATGTCTCTACAGAAAGGTTGATGTGCTCTGATTCAAAATGATAACATAATTATTTCACTCTCATGCCAAAGGATTACAAAGCAATATGGTTATATAACACTATGTTGAAAATCTTCATACCCTTTTAAAAGAATGTATTCTTATAACTGAGGGAAGAAAACAAGATTCAATTCATGTTTTATTTTAAATCTTATTATTTTGAATATCTAATTTGTAATAAGTTGATTCACAGGGTTCTAAAATCTATGTCTTTAACAGAATAAAGTGCTTGTGGTAATGGTTATGTCAGTCTTTATGAATATAAGCTGTATTATAATAGGTATTCAGCTTCCAGCAGCACTATTTTTCCTGAGACTCATGCATTTTTCATTGTCTAGTCATTCTGAATTTAAAGTGGATAGGATGTCCTTTTAAATGCATAAACAAAGAAGATGAAAATGTGTATAATAGTCTCCTCTCAATTTCTGCTACTAAAATTATAGGACCTGTGTTTCCTATGTTAGGATGCATCTGGTGTGTTATTCTATATATTGCATGAATAACCAACAGTTCCCTGTGCAGAATTCCACTCAGCACCATATTTAGCATCATTTTTGCAAGATAGCACCTTACCAGGCTTGTTCGGAAAGGCAACAAGAAATAGCTTGTTAATCTCAGTGTCTAACTGGAAAATGGAATACAGTAAAAACAAGGTTTGCTTTGTCTTTCAAAACTAGTAGTTTTTCAAGACAAGATTAGCAGTGATCTTTCAAATCTTCTAGGATTTTGCCCTTTTTCTTTACAAATATTTGTTCTCTCATAAACATGTTTATTCATTCTGTGTTTATTGAGCATCTATTTCCTTTCCACCCAGCAATGCTCAAGGCACCAGGAACATAGAAGCGAATACAATACATTCCCTTCTTTTCAGTAGCTTATGAGTTACACTATAAAAATAGAGCTAGGAGCATATAGATGAGGGCACTGAACTCAGCTTCAGGGAGCAGGGAGTAACCAAACGGAGACTTTCTGGGGAAGATAGGTCTTAAGATTATGAAGAGTTAGGTGAAGGGACTACAGATCTACTGTGGTGGTTACCTATGGGAAAAAGTATAGTTCAGAGGGATAAGGCGATGATAAATAAACTGAAAAGATCCTAAAACAGAGAGAGTGGTAGGGAGAACATTCTGTGAAACAAATCACCAAAAGGATTTGTCCGGTGGTTAAAGACAACACAAGAGAATTTGATGAAATGAAAATGGCAAGGGTGTGGAGATGGAATTAACAGAGTTTATTATCTAGGTCAACATCTAGATTTCTTTATATTTGTATTTATTTACATATTTTGCTTTGGTGACTCTGGTAACAGATGTGTAGACTACACTAGCTATAGTATTTAGCTTTCTGTGGCTGGGAAAGAACTCATAGTGAAAGGCTCCTTCCATTCCTTCCTGTTTTTACAAGTCACGTTTATTAGCATGACCGATAAAACAATAATTTGCATTCTGTATCAAATCATACCAGAGCAGCTAAATGACATGGTCACTAATTAAAAGCAAAAACCGACTACTGGAGATTTGCTGCTTTGTTTGGCTAAAGAAACAAGCGTAAGCCTGTGTTGACCTTCTGTTGAAAGGCATACATTATAGAGGTCTTAGTGGAAGAGTTTTCATTAGTCATTCTGGCTGGCTTTTTTCGTCTTCACCTTACTCAGAATATTCCTGGAACCTAGCAACTTAGGTTTCTAGCACTGTGCACTCTGCCTTTGTGAGGGAAACCACTTTTTTCTTTCTTTCTTTTTTTTTTTTTTTTTTTGGCAGCCTAGGGTGGTATAGCATAGTAATTAAGATGTTGGGAATTTGAGTCAAATAACCTGGTTTCCATCCAAACTCTTCCCCATTTCCCCATGCTAGCTCTGTGATCTTGGGCTGGTTGCTTAACCCCTCTAAGCATCAATTTACTTATCTATAAAAATTTAATTGTGAAATAGTAATATCTGTCATAAGCAGTTTTATGTAAGCCTAATGATAACAACAAAGCAAAAACCTATAGTAAACATACAAAAGGTAAAGAGAAAGGACCATAAGCATACCACTACAGAAAGTCATCAAACCACAAAGGAAGAGAGCAGGGACAAAGAAAGAAACAGAGAAGAACTGTGAAGACAACCAATGAGCAATTAACAAAATGGCAATAGGTACACACCTATCAATAACTACTTTAAGTGTAAATAGACTAAATTTTTTAATCAAAAGACACTGGGTGGCTGATTGGTTAAAAAAAAAATAAGACCCATCTTTATGTTGCCTATAAGGGACTCAGTTTAGATATAAGGTCACACACAGACTGATAACGAAGAGACAAAAAAAGATATTCCATGCAGATAGAAATCACAAGAGACCTGGAGTAGATGTGCTTATGTCAGGCAAAATGGAGTTTGAACCAAAGACTATAAGACCCAAAGATGGGCATTACATAATAATAAGGTGGTCAATCCAACAAGAGGATATAGCATTTTTAAATATTTATGCACCCAACATAGAGCACCTAAATATACCAAACAAATACTAATAGACCTAAAGGGAGAAACAAACACCAGTATGATAATAGGGGATTTTAATACCCCACTTATATCAATGGATAGATCATCTGGAGACAAAATCAATAAGAAAACATTCACCTTAAGTAACACATTAGATCAGATGGACTTAACAGTTATATATCTGGCATATTCCATCCCAAAGGGACAGAATACACATTATTCTCCAGTACAATTAGAATATTTTTTATGATAAGGGGCCTGGGTCGCTCAGTTGGTTAAGCATCTGACTCTTGATTTTGGTTCATGTCATGATCTCAGTTTCATAAGATCGAGTCCCGAGTAGGGTTATTCGCTGACAGCACCAGAGCCTGCTTGGGATTCTGTCTCTCCCTTTCTCTCTCTGCCCCTCCCCAATTCATGCTTTCTCTCAAAATAAGTAAATAAACATTAAAAAAAAGAGAATAGGGCACCTGGGTGGCTTAGTTGGTTAAGCATACAACTCTCAGTATCGGCTCAGGTCATGATCTCACAGTCGTGGAATCAAATCCCACATCAGGCTTTGTGCTGAGCATGGAGCCTGCTTGGGACTCTCTCTCTCCCTCTCTCTGCCCCTCCCTCACTCTCGTGCTCTCTTTCTCAAAATAAACTGAGAAAAAAAAAAAAAGAAAAGAACATTTTCTAGGATAGATCATATGTTAGGCCACAAAACAAGTCTTAATAAATTTAAGAAGATTGAAATCATATCAAACATCTTTCCTGACTCCAATAGTAGAAAGTTTTTATATGAAGAAAAGTGGAAAATTCACCAATATGTAGTGATTAAACAAGATGCTACTGAACAACCAACAGGTCAATGAAGAAATAGAAAAAGTAAAAAAAAAAAAAAAGCTTGAAGCAAATGAAAACAGAAATATGCATACCAAAATTTGTGGAATGTAGCAAAAGCTGCTCTAAGAAGGAAGTTCGTGGCAATAAGTGCCTGTCTCAAAAAACCTTTTGAAAGACATTTCAAAAAAACCTTCAAAAAAGAAATGTTTCAAATAAACAACCTAACTTTATACCTCAAGAACTAGAAAAAGAATAAACAAAGCTTGAGGGAAATAAAGGAAGGAAAGGAAGGAAATAAAGATTAGAGCAGAAATAAATGAAATAAAGACCAAAAAGGCAATGGGGAAAATCAGTGAAACTAAGAGGTTGTTCTTTGAGAAGATAAACAAGATTGACAAACCTTTAGTTATACTTATGAAGAAAAAAGGACAGAGAACTTAAATAAAATTAGACATGAAAGAGATTTTACAGGTGATACCACAGAAATACAAAGGATCATAAGAGATTGCTATGAACAATTATCTGCCAACAAATTGGACAAACTAGAAAATTGGATAAATTCCTAGAAACATACAACCTACTAAGATTGAATCATGATGAAATATAAAATCTAAGCAGACTAATTACTACTAAGAACATTGAATCAGTAATCAAAAACCTCCCGACAAACTAAAGTCCAGAACCAGATGGCGTCACTGGTAAATGCAGTCAAACATTCAAAGAAGAATTAAACCAGTCCTTGCTCAAGCTCTTCCAAAAATAGGAGGGAACTCTTCCAAACTCATTTTATGAGACCATTATTACCTTCATACCAAACCATACAAGGATGTCAGAAGAAAAAAAAATTACAGGCCAATATCTCTGATGAACATAGATGCAGAAATCCTCAACAAAGTGTTAGAAAACCAAATTCAACAGTACATTAAAAGGATTACACACCATGATCAAGTGGGATTTATTCCAGAGATGCAGGGATGGCTCAACATCTGCATATCAGTGCGATACACCACATTAACAAATGACAGAGAAAACTCATATGATCATATTAATAGATACAGGAAAAGCATTAGACAAAATTTAGCACTCTTTTATGATAAAAACTCTCAACAAAGTGGCTGTAGAGGGAACATAACTCCACGTAATAAAAGCCATATGTGGCAAGCCCTACTCGACAGTGAAAAGCTAAAAGCTTATCCCCTAAGACGAGGATGCCTACTCTTGCCACTTTTATTAAACACAATATGGGAAGTCCTGGCCAGAGTAATTAGGCAAGCAAAAGAAATAAAAGGCATCTGAAGTAGAAAAGAAGTAAAATTGTCACTATTTGCAGATGACATGATATTATATATAGAAAACACTAAAAACTACATCAAAGACTGTTACAACTAATAAATGAATTCAGTAAAGTTGCAGGCTACAAAATCAATACACAAAAATGTGTTGCATTTCTTTGTGCTAATAGTAAACTATCACAAGGAGAAATTTTAAAAATCCCATTTACAATTGCATTGAAAACAATAAAATACCTAGGATAAATTTAACCAAGGAGATGAAAGACCTCTACTGAAAACTATGAGACATTAATAAAATTGAAGAAGACACAAATAAAAGGAAAGATTATTTTGTGCTCATAGATCGAAAGAGTCAATATTGTTAAAATGTTCATACTATCCAAGACAATGTACAGATTCAGTGCATTCTCTATCAAAATTTCAATGACATTTTTCAAAGAAATAAAACAAATAATTCTAAAATTTGTGTGGAACCACAAAAAAAAAAAAAACAATTAAAAAAAAACCCAATAACCAAAGCAATCTTGAGAAAGAACAAAGCTAGAGGCATCATGCGTCCTGATTTCAAACTTCATTACAAAGCTTTAGTGATTAATACAGTATGGTGTTGGCATAAAAACAGACACATAGATCAGTGGAACAGAATAGAAAGCCCAGAAATAAACCAACACATATATGGTCAACTAATTTACAATAAACGAGACAAGAATATACAATGGGGAAAGACTGGACAAAAGAACGAAACTTGACCACTATCTTCTACACAAAAATTAACTCCAAATCCATTAAGGACTTGAACATAAGACCCAAAACCATAAAACTCCTAGAAGAAAACATAAGAAGTAAGCTCCTTCACACAGATTTTGGTGATGGTTTATTTCAATCTGACACCACAAGCAGAAGCAGTAAACACAAAAAGAAGTGAGACTACATCATACTAAAAAGCTTCTGCACAGGAAAGAAAACTACAAACAAAATGAAAAACAGCCTACAGAATGGTAGAAAATATTTGCAAATCATCTATCTGATAAGGGGCTAATATCCAAAATATATAAAGAACTCATAAAACTCAATGTCAAAAATACAAACAATCCTATTTAAAACTGGACAGAGGATCAAAATAGACATTTTTTCAAAGACATGAAGATGGCCAACAGGTACATGAAAAGATATTCAGCATCATTAATTATCAAGGAAATGTAAATCAAAACCACAATGAGGTATCACCTCATGCCTGTTAGAATGGTTATTATTTTAAAAAGACAAGACATAAGTGTTGGCAAAGATGTGGCGAAAAGGAAACCTTTGTGCACTATTGGTTGGAATGTAAATTGGTGCAGCCACTGTGGAAAACAGGGAAGTTCCCCTCGCAAAATAAAAATAGAACTACCATATAATCTAGCAATTCCACTTTCAGGTATTTATCTGAAGAAAATAAAAACACTAATTAGAAAAGATTTCTGCACCCTTAGGTTCATGTTCGTGTTCATTGCAGTGTTATGTACAATAGCCAAGATATGGAAACAACCATAAGCCATCAATGGATGGGTGGTTACGAAGTTGTGGTGTGTGTATTGTGGTGTGGGCCGTATTATTTAGCCATGAAAAAGATGAATTCTTGCCATTTGCGACAACATAGATGGATCTTAAGGGCATTATGCTAAATGAAGTAAGTCAGACAGAGAAAGGCAAATACTGTATGATCTCTCATATGTGGAATTTTTTTATCTATTAAAAAAACAAGCACATAGATAAAGAGAACATATTGGTCATTGTCAGAGCTGCGGGGGTTGGGTGTTGAGAGAAAGGAGGCAAAGGGGTCAAAAAGTAATGAGAAAAAAAAAGACAAGTTGAGAGGGAGAGATCTTTGCAAGTGCTTATAATCACATTTTTCCCTGCTTTTAGAACAAAGGACCCCCATTTTCATTTTTTACTAGGGCCTGCAATTATGTAGCCAGCCCTATTTCTACTTGAAACTGAGTTCCTTAAGATCTGGACACATGCTTATTCATCATACTATTCTGTGTGTAGCATAATATCTTGCATTTATTAGATAATAAACAATGCTTTTTGAGATAATATTTATTAATTTGATTTATGGTATATGTGTGTATCTATAAAACTCTAAATATCTACATATTTATGTTGATATATTTATAAAGTATAAATTAATAGAAATATATACTGTGAATGTATAATTATATATGCAGTGGACAGATAGGTACAAAATATTTAGGAAACAGGTTTTCTGTTAGAAAACAGTTATTCTGTATTAAGGGCCTACTGTTTCCGTTCCTTTTAATTTAAAGGGTTATTAATTCAAATGCTAGTGTAATCAATACTGTATTTTAAAAAGTATAAAAAGTAAATTAATATCTAGCAAGTGGATTCATTGCACCATAAGCTTTCAGAATGTGCCCAGTGACAGCACATTTCTATAAGAAATAAATACAAAAAGTAGTACCTGCCTTATAAGGTTATTATGAGGATTAAATAAGATAGTATATATAAAGCTAAAGCCCAGGACTTGGCACAGGCTTAGAACTTATTAAATATGAATTATTATTGTTATTGCACCGTAACTAGCCTCATTTTGTAGTAAGTTATTTGAGAACTCAGCTCCAAAGTCTTGGTTAGTAGTTCGCCAATGACAAGGACTACGTCTTACTCATCTTTGAGTATATAGTGCCTGACATGTAGAAGGCTGTTTTATAGTATACTGGTACATATACATCAGAAAACTAAAATTTGATTCCCTTACATAAGTAATCAGTTATTTTTGGTGGCTTGATTTTGTTCAAGAAAGGAACAGGATATTGCCAAGGTTTTGAATACGATGGTTATAATTTAAGCAGCTGTAGGAATTCCCATGCTGTGGCCATTTTTAACCTTATTTTCTCAAGGAGACATACTCCATACCCACTCTTTTCTGGTCGACATACTCAGCATTGGGAGCAACCGATTAGTTGTAACTCTCCCTATTTCTTTTCCACTTCAGGGTGTAAGTTATTATGCAAATAATCAAGAGTGACCTCATGAGAGGATAATCATGAATCCACTCTAAATTAAATTGTAAATCATTTTACACATTATTATTTTAGCTCTCATCATAATTATTGTGTTTTGTGGTGACTAGATTAGACTTCTTCAAAGAATTCTTTGAATTCTCCAAAATTCTTCAAAGTCAGCACTTTTATATCTTAGGACTTCCTGTCCATTTAGTCACAGCTAACTATTCCCTCTGTGGAATTCTCTGTTTCCTTGGTTTCCATAATACCAGTATTGCTCTGCTACTCTCCACTCTGCGAAAACTGGTCTTTCAAAGGCTAGCAGTGACTACAAATTATCTTCTCCCAGTACACATTCTCTCTGTCCTCTAAGCAACATTCAGTATTACAACCACCTTCTCCATGAAAGTCTCTGTTCCCTTGCTTTCCCTGACAGCAAGAGCTTTCCTTGTCTTCCCCTTAACCTTCTAACCACTTTTGACTCCAATGATGTGCCTCTTCTTTTCCCTTAACCCCAATGTGGGGATTCCCCAAGGATTTTTCCTAGACTTCTTATTCTCTCTTCCTTGACAATATCATCCGTTTCTAGTACTTGAGCCATCCATCACTTTTAGGTGTATAGCTTCTGCATATTTATCTCCTGGTTGTTCTCCCTATCCAACTCTTATCTCTTGTTGCAAATACTGCTGGATCATTTGGAAGCTCATCTGGCAGCTCAGATTCAATATACCAAAGTTTTTTGTTATCTTTCCACTCAAACCAACTCCTTATCATGATTTTTGTTAGTGGGTATCACACTTCTCTGTTAGGCTGGCTTAAAAACTTTTGAATTAATTCTGGTACTTCTCTTTACCTCTGCCTTTCTTTTTTATCATGCTTTCAATTCGGCAAAACTGTTCAGTGTTGCCTAGGCCTGCCTCTGCCCCGTCTTTGAATTCTTCATTCACTACTTCTTCTGAATGGTATTGTCCAGCAATAGGTGCAGTAAATAAAGAACATTATATAGACTTCACTGTCTGGCAGAGGGAAACAGGGGGTAAAATCAGTAATTATAATACAAGATATAGAAATGAAGGAGAAGCAACCCAGGGAAGGCAGGACAGGTAAGACTTATTAAAGGGGGTAACATATGAGCCAAATCTTAAAAGACGAATAGGAGTCAGAGTGATAAAGGCAGGAAAAACATTCTAGAAATAATAACACATGCAAAGGAATGCCAGCAAAGAAGACTATGACTTATTGTTGAGGTGTAAGTCGGACTGGAGCTCTGGCTTCATGGGGAAATGAAAGCAGGAAGTAAAGCTCCAGAGGTATTAAGAGTGGAGGGAAGGCACGTAGGGCCTTGTTTTCAATTACCTGATGTTCCATAATGAACCACCACAAATATTATGCCCTAAAACGATAGCCATTCATTATTTCTCACAGTTCTCCAGTTGGGCAACAGTCTCTGGGGATGGCTCATCTCTGCTCCACGTGGCACAGCCTGGTACAGCTCCAATGGGGCAGGAGGATCCAGGACCCTCCCTTACATGTCTGGGGCTTCAGCTGGGGTGACATTGGCTGGCTGGGTTTCTCTTTTTCTTTACACATGGTGACTCAATATTCAGCAACCTAGGTTCTTTACATGTAAGCTGTATCTGCAGAGAGAGAAAAGTGGAAGCTGTGGAGCTTCTTCCGGATTAGTCTGGAAGTCACATGACAACCTTACCCCTACATCTTGTTGGTCAAAATAAGTCACAAGAGGAGCTCTGCTTCTAGAAAAGGAGAAGTAGATCCCATCTCCCTTTGGGAGGAAGAGCATGAATGCAGACGGATGAGAGGAAATGTTGGCAGCCATGTTTCCGGATCATGTATCATAAGCCTTATAGATCACTGCATTTTATAGGGTACCATTGTAGGATTCTAAGCAGCAGACTGACATTGTAGAATATACGTGTAAAAATATCTCTTTGATCCCTTTATAAAGATTGAGTTCAGGGGTCAGGCCCAATACCTGGAAACAGGGCAACCAAGGAGAAGCCTTTACCAGTATGTTACAGGTTATCCTCAGGAAAGCCTTTTCTATGGGCCCTCATGCCTTGCTCCAGTTTTCCTCCTCATTGAAACAAATGGAATGACCAAAATGTGATAGATGCCTTTTTCTTTTTTCTTTTTCCTTTCTTTCTTTTTTTTCTTAATTTTTAGACATTTACTCTTTTATTTTATTAATGTAAAGAGAGAGAGAAGGAGGGGGGACAGAGGGAGAAACAATCTCAAGCAGGCTTCATGCTCAGCACTGAGCCTGATGCAGGGCTCAATTCCGTGACCCTTAGATCATGACCTGAGCTGAAATCAAGAGTTGGATTCTTTTTTTTTTTTTAAACTTTTATTTATTTTTGAGACAGAGAGAGACAGAGCATGAACGGGGGAGGGGCAGAGACAGAGAGAGACACAGAATCGGAAGCAGGCTCCAGGCTCCGAGCCATCAGCCCAGAGCCCGATGTGGGGCTCAAACTTACAGACGGCGAGATCGTGACCTGAGCTTAAGTCGGACGCTTAACTGACTGAGCCACCTAGGCGCCCCAAGAGTTGGGTTCTTAACCGACTGAACCATTCCGGCACCCCATTCTTTTTTCTTGTTTTAAGCAAGACACCACTAAGGTATCTGTCCAGGACTCTGTGCCCCTTCCAGAAAGATGGATTCACATCTGCCACGGGGGAGGAAATATGTAACATCACATATCCTCTGACTAATTTTTTTATGTTTAGAGATAATATTCTTTGCTTATTTTACATTGCTGTTTCTATAAATAAACCAGGAAAGTCAGATGAGACTTTTGGGGAAGGCAGAAGCCTCCTTTATATTTCCAGGGGCTCTTCCTGTGTCAGATCCTGTAGATTTACGTGATCATAAAGCCCATATGGGCACTTTATTCTATGCATAGTGAACCCCTTGACTCTTGCCCCTAGTCCTTACTACAGTGTTGTTCAATGCCTATTTAAAAGCCACAGAAAATATTTACAGAATTTGAAATGTTTTATTATATCACCTCAGTAACTAAATTTGCTTCATGAATAACTTTTTTAACATGGAAGCAATAGTATCTTGTGTAGAGGAGAGTGAAGACTAATGCTTGTCAGTCTTTACTAGAGCAAAGTAAGATCCAAATCTGGGAATGGAGAGGATATGGTCCTCCTGGATTTTCTGGGGTTTGTACAGCCCCTTCCCCTAAGTGTTCCTGGATCCCAGATTTCAATCTATAAACAAAAGAGTCTCTCATTATTGGTATGAGAACCTGAAGATAAGGTTACAGTACGGTGCCTCTTTGTCAGCGTGCAAGTGTTCTGTCGGGTTTCTGAACACTTAGTGAGTGCTATGGTGGGCATCACCGACAATGTTAATTTCCTCCAAGACTCCATAGTCCTGTGGCTAGAAGCCAGGATCACTTGGAGAGATTTGGTCCCAAATCCCAGCTTTGCCACTTCCTCGTTACATGACAGTGAACAAATTCCTTAACTCCTGTAAACTTTGTTGTTGTTTTTTTCCTCTTTAAAACCTCACTAATAATTGCACCCTGCTCATAGGGTTGCTGTGATGGGTGAAAACATATACTGTTTATTGCACCTAGCCTAGTGAATGGCACAAGTACTCAATAAATTTTAACTGTTATTGTTTCAATGGACTTCCTGCTGATCTTCACTGTTTCCTTTATTTTTTACAGGGAGATGTTAATCTCTGTGGCTCTGGGCCAGGTGTTATCCCTTCTTATTTGTGGAATTGGCTTGACCAGCAAGTACCTGTCAGAAGATTTCCATGCCAATACACCAGTCTTCCAGAGTTTCCTCAATTACATCCTTCTTTTCTTGGTCTATACCACCACACTAGCGGTCAGACAAGGTAAGCATGCAAAAACCCATATGTAGCTTGGAATATAGCTGGGTTCCTTTTTTATAGACATCTAGAAGAATGATGAGCCATGACTAAATTAACTTTTTGTCACTTACAGCATCATAACACAATTCAAAACCTCAACTCTTGCTTTTCTATTTTGCAGTAATAAAGCAAACAAAATGAATAAATAAATCACAAAGAAGCATAAATTACGTGAATTCAGCAGGAGATAGGAAACGCATGTATAGGCAAAATGTACAATTGCTCACTATTTGAATTTCTGTTAACATCCCTTATACCCCTGGACCGTGGAAAGGCCTGATGCAGCTGTCCTCAGTAACGCTAGTCCTCAGAAATCCAAGGGAATTACAGACAAATGTATGTTCTTTGGGAAAGTGTCACAAGAAAGATAAAAATAGTAAACACAAACAACTCTAGTAATAATAAAAGAGAAAAGAAAGGAAAGAAAACTACCACAATTGGTCAGATGAGATGTTCTGTCTAAACTTCAAATAGCTAAAGCAAGAAAACAAGTCCTCCAAGAATCAGTGCAAGAAAAACTTTTTATTTGGTAATTGCAGTTGAAATCTTTGGAGCGTGTATCTCTGGGGAGAGTAATTCAGATCCTTATGATTATACCATTGAATCTGGTGTAAACACTCTTTTTTATTCCTTTGGCATGGAGATAGCCAACAATCACCCCTAGAAGCTGTTGAATGTGAAATATGTATTGAAAAATAACCATTAACATGTTTGAAGATAATTTTATA